>NC_138195.1:42221590-42821590 GCF_964194105.1 Spermophilus citellus
AGTTTATATACTGAAACAAACAGCCAAAGAGACTGAAAAATGTAGTCACAGGCTCTTCTGGCTCTGAGTCATTGCCTCTGTTCTGAATTTCCTCTCTCAGGATTTTGTAAGCACTGAGTTAAACACAGACCCTACCAACTTTTTGGTCTTCTCCATCCTATTGCCTATTGAGTCTTGGGTTAACAAGCTCTTCATCATTATGACCAAAATACCTGATATAAACAACTTAAAGGAGGAAGGCTTTATTTTAGTTCACAGTTTCAGAGGTTTCAGCTCTCGCTTAGCTGGCTCTAAGGCAGCTCTGCTGGGAAGCAGACAGACAGACAGAAAGGAAGGAAACAGGAATGAGATAAACCTCCTCCAACAGAGAGCCTCACCTACCTTCAGTTTCCACAACTTCCCAGGTGTCCATTCAGCATTTAACAGATTAATGCCCTGATGAGTGGTTGACCACATGATTCAACCACTTTCCAAAAGCCCTGAACATTGCTGCAATGAGGACCGAATCTTCAGCACATAAGTCCTTGGGGAATATTTCATACCCAAACCATAACAACTCTTTAAGATAACTCATGAGTTTAATTCATGAGTAGCCTGAGCCTCACAGATCTACATCACCCCCCAGAGAGAAACCCACCATTTTCACCGAGTCAGCCAAAGTTTCCCACTGATGGAAAGGCATCGATATCTGGCTCCTTCTCCAATGGTCATAGCGGGCTCGACTCTCTTCATTGGTCAGAATCTCTTTTGCCTTCTGCAGTTTCTGAAAAGTCTCCACTGGAAAACAAATTAAGAAATGAGAACTTCTTTCTTGGAAGGGCTAGTTTAAAATTCAAACCATCAGAAGATCTTTCTAGAATCACTGCTCTGCCATTTACTAGTTATATGATCTAAGGCTAGTTTACGTAGTTCAGCTTTAGTTTCCTCATTTATAAAGTGTATCATAAAGACAAGGGAGATCATGTATATAAAATGCCTGACACACAGCTTATCCACTGTCTTTACATGTTCCAGGTACTGTCTGAGGTGAGGACAACACAGTTGTGAATAACAGACAGTATTAGCAGAAGAGACAGAAATTCACAAACATTGGGAAAATAGAATTTTGTCTACTAGGATGTTAGTGGGAAGTAGTGACCAAGCAACAGGGACAGTATGAATGAAGGTTTAAGGCAGGAAGAAACATGGTAATGATAATTTAGAGAAAGTTGAAATTGTCAATGAGGCTAAAGGACACAGGGCTAGGAGAAGAACAGTGAGGGATGGGGTCATCAAGCACTGAACAAAAGCCTAGTGATCCTGAGCCTTCAATGTCATGCTAAGGATTCTAGTTTTGTGTTTGTTTGTTTTTGTGTTTCATTTTGTTTTGTCATCAGAGCAATGGAAAACTATTGGGAAGCTTTGAGTACAGTAAATAATGTTGTAGGTGCTCAGTAAGTGGTAGCTTTGTCACTGACCTGTGTGACTAGATGGCATGCAAGAGAAACGTTTCCTGACCCTGTTGGAAATACTTCCAAAGTCTCTATTGCCCCCACCACCGCTACTCAATCCCAGTAAAGTTAAAACTTCACATAGAGCAGGACACAAAACAAACTTGATATACAAAAATCAACTGTTTCTACACATTAGCAATGAACAATCTGAAAAAAAATTAAGGAAACAATTCCATTTTATAACAGCATCGAAAAGAATAAAAACACTCAGAAAAAATTTTTAACAAAAGAAGTGCAGAAACATACTGAAAACAACACAATCTGTTGAAGAAAATTAAAGAAGATCCACATAAAAGGAAAGATACCCCATGGGGGGCTGGGGATGTGGCTCAAGCTATAGCGCGCTCGCCTGGCATGTGTGCGGCCCGGGTTCGATCCTCAGCACCACATACAAACAAAGATGTTGTGTCTGCTGAAAACTAAAAAATAAATATTACAATTCTCTCTCTCTCTCTCTCTCTTTCTCTCTCTCAAAAAAAAAAAAAAAGAAAAAGAAAAAGATACCCCATGTTCCTGAATTGGAAGATTTGATATTGCCAAAGTGGTAATATTCCCCAAATTGATCAACAGATTCAACAACTTCTATTGAAATCCCATTTACTTTTTGTACAGAAATTGACAAACTAGTACTAAAATCTTAAAATATGTAAATGTAAGAAACTCAGAATAGCTCCAACAATCTTGAAAAATAAGAACAAAGTTGGAGGACTCATACTTCTTAATTTCAAAATTTCCTCAAAGTACAGTAATGAGAAAAGAATTATTGTGACTTGAGGATAGACGTGTAGATAAATGCAATAGAATTGAGAATCCAGAAATAAAACCTAACATATAGTCAATTGAGTTTTTTAATATTTATTTTTTAGTTGTAGTTGGACACAATGCCCTTATTTTATTTATTTATTTTTATGTGGTGCTGAGGATCAAACCCAGGCCCTCACATGTGCTAGGCAAGCACCCTACCACTGAACCACAATCCCAGCCCCCAGTCAATTGATTTTTGACAAGAGTACCAAGACAATTCAGTTGGGAAAGAACAGTCTTCTCAGCAAATGGTTCTGAACAACTAGATATCCACATATAAAACTGAATTTGCATCCTTATTAAAACCATATATAGGGCTGGGGATGTGGCTCAAGCGGTAGCGTGCTCGTCTGGCATGCATGCGGCCCGGGTTCGATCCTCAGCACCACATACCAACAAAGATGTTGTGTCCGCCGAGAACTAAAAAAAATAAATATTAAAAATTCTCTCTCTCTCTCTCTCTCTTCTCTCACTCTCTCTTTAAAAAAAAAAATATATATATATATATATATAAATTTTTTGAACTTAAAATGGATTACAGATTGAAAAGTAAGAGTTAACACTATACAACTCTTAAGAAAATCCCTAGGAGTAAATTTTGTGACCTTAGATTAGGCATGGCTCCTTACAAATGACACCAAAAGAATAAGCAACATTAAAAACAACAATGACAAAAATAAATTAAGTGAAATACATCAAAATTAAAACTGTATGCTTCAAAGAGTACCATCAATGCTGGATGTGGAGATATATGCCTACAATCCTAGCTACTGGAGAGGCTAGGTAGGATCCCAAGTTCAAAGCCACCCTGGGCAACTTAGTGAGACCCTGTCTAAAAAAAAAAAAAAAAAATGAATAGGAATAGCACAGTGATAGAGCATTTGCCTAGCATGTACAATAACTCAGGTTCAATACCAGCACAAAGAAAAAGAGTATCATCAATAAAGTAAAAAGACAATCCATAGAATAGGAAAAAATATTGGCAAATCATAGATCTGATATGGTACTTATATCTAAAATTTGTAAAGAACTCTTACAACTCATTAATAAGATGACTAATAACAAAATGGGTAAAAGGTTTAGACATTTCTTCAAATAAGATACACAAATAGCCAATAAACATATGAAAAGACACTCAGCATCAATTTCAAGAAGATAGAAATCAAAACTACAGTACAGTAGCACTTTACACCTATCAGGATGGCTAAAAATAGAATGATGATAACAACTGGCAAGCATCCTACCACTGAACAGGATAGGATATAAAGAAATACGAACACTCATACATGGCAGACTGGAATTCAAAATGGTGTAGCAACTTTGAAAATCAGTTTCTCAATTCCTCAAAATGTTAAGCAGATTCACCATATAACCCAACAATTTAAATCCTAGGTATATATGGTGAGAAATTAAAGCATTCATCCATGCAAATACTGGCTTATTATAGTAGCATTATTCATAATGGCCAAAAGGTGGAACATCCCAAATGTTTATTAACTGACAAATCGATAAGCAAAATGTGGTATATCTGGGCTGGGGATATAGCTCAGTGGTAGAGTGCTTGCCTCACATGCACAAAGCTAAGGGTTCAATCCCCAGCACCATAACACACACATAAAAAATGGTATATCTACATAAATAATATTAAGGAATTATCATTCATCAATTAAAAAAAGAAATGAGGGCTGGGGATGTGGCTCAAGCGGTAGCGCGCTTGCCTGGCATGCTTGCGGCCCGGGTTCGATCCTCAGCACCACATACCAACAAAGATGTTGTGTCCGCCGAGAACTAAAAAATAAATATTAAAAATTCTCTCTCTCTCTCTCTCTCTCTCTCTCTCTCTCTCTCTCTCTCTCTCTCTCTCTCCTCTCTCACTCTCTCTTTAAAAAAAAAAAGAAATGAAATAATTGATATGTGCTACAACATGGATAAATAAATGTAGGAAACCAATCACAAAAGACTACATATTGTATGATTCTTATTTATATGAAATATTCAAAATAAAGTGGATTAGTAGCTACTAGGAATGGGAAGTGACTGCTTCCCTCCAAGTATGAGGTTTCTTCTTGTGATGAAATGTTCTGAAATTAGACAGTAGCAATGGTTGCGTAACATTGAATATGCTAAAAACCACTGAAACGTACCTTAAAAGGTGGATTTATAGTATGTGAATTATATCTGTGGTGTACAATTATTTGTGTTGCTTATATATATATTTTTTAAGCAACACAAATAAAACCTTTGTGTGTATATGTGTGTGTGTGTGTATATAAATGGAAAGATACCCCATGTTATACACACACACACACACACATACACACAAAGGATCTCACAAAAATAGAAGGGAGACAATAGAGTAGAGACAGAGGACTGAGAAGGAGGGAAAAGGGGAAGGCATGGGGAAGTACCGGGGAATGAAATCTACCAAATTACGCTGTGTTTATGTATGAATATACCACAATAAATCCCACTTACATATATGATTATAATGCACTGATTAAAATAATAATAAACAAAAAGGAAATCAGTAAAGTAGAGCAAACAGATCAAGGGTAGGGAGGAAGGGAGGAGAAGGGAAGGCACTGGGAAATACAACTGATCAAATTATGTTACGTGCAGAGACAAATACAGCATCATGAATCTCCTATTATATACAATTATATACACCAATAAAAATAATAATTAAAAATTATCTGTAGAGGTGATGAAAGTTTTGTATCCTGATTTTGATGCTGATTACATGATTCTATACAGATGTTAAAACTAATAAAACTGTGTGCCAAAAAGTCAATTTTACTGTATGAAAATTTTTTAAATGAAATTATTCTAAAACTATCTGAAACCACACAAGACAATTTGTGAAAGGGCCAAACATAAAATTATAAATAGAAAACATTGTCATGACCACAATTATCATTTATAAGCTTCTACTCTGTGTGAGACCCTGTGCTGGGCCTAGCATGGTCACAGTTTTCCATTAAAAAAAACTTTATGAGTTTGATATTATTATGATTATCCCCATCTTACAGAATCTAAGGCTACAGGAGATTAAGGTAACTTGTTCCAAGTCCCAAAGTTTCAAACCCAAGCATGCCAGACTTCTAGCCTGTGCTCTCCAGGCCACACTTGACCACCTTTCTGCTCCTTCCGTTTTCCTGCAATATTTTTTGTCCTCTGATCCCCAAATTCTTATTCAATCCCATCATTTATTAATAATACCGAGACTGTGGAGCTGGAGATGTAATTTAGTGGTAGGGCGTGTGTTAGCATGCGTAAGCACCTGCACTCTATCCCTAGCACCATGGGGAAACTGGTTTTGTATATGTGGAAGAATAAGATTAGATCCCTATCCCTCATCCTGCACAAAAGTCAACTCAAAATGGGTGAAAGACCTAGGAATTAGACCAGAAACTTTGCATCTCCTAGAAGGAAATATACAGACAACACTCCAACATACAGTTTCATGCAATGGCTTCCTCAATGGTACTACTAAAGCTCAGAAAATAATACTAAGAATTGACAAATGGGATGTCATCAAATTAAAAAGCTTCTGCACAGCAAAGGAAACAATTAAGAATATGCAGGAAGTGGGGCACGGTGGTGCACGCCTGTAATCCCAGCAGCTCCAGAGGCTGAGCTAGGAGGATCACGAGTTCAAAGCCAGCACTGAGATGCTAAGCAACTCAGTGAGACTCTGTCTCTAAATAAAATACAAAAATAGGACTGGTCAAGTGCCCCTGAGTTCAATCCCTGGTATAAAAAAAAAAAGAAAAGAAAAAAGAATATGAAGATATGAAGAGATAACCTACAGATTGCCAGAAAATTTTACTACCTACTCTTCTGAGAGAGGATTAATATCTGGAATATATAAATAACTCAAAAAATTTACCACCAAAAAAACCCCTCCTAATTAATAAATGGGTAAACGAACCAAACAGATACTTCTCAAAAGACAAAATACAATGGCAAAAAAAATATTTTTTTAAAGTTCAACTTCATTGCCATGCGTGGTGGCTCACACCTGTAAGCCCAGCAGCTCAGGAGGCCGAAGCAGAAGGATCACAAGTTCAAGGCCAGCCTCAGCAAAGCAAGGTGCTAAGCAACTCAGTGAGACCCTGTCTCTAATTAAAATACAAAATAGGGCTGACGATGTGACTCAGTGGTACCCGACTCGGTGGTTGAGTACCTCTGAGTTCAATCCCCGGTACCCCACAAAAAGTTCAACTTCTTTAGCAATTAGGGAAATGCAAATCAAAACTACATTGAGATTTCATCTCACTCTACTTAGAATGGCAGCCACCAAGAATATAAACAATAATAAATGTTGGAGAAGATGTAGGGAAAAAAGGAACATTTTTTAAACTATTTTGGGGGATTGTAAATTAATTCAAACACTATAGAAATCAGTATAGAGGTTCCTCAAAAGACTAGAAATGGAACCACCATTTGACCCAGCTATACTATTCCTTGGTATTTATCCTAAAGAATTAAAGTCAGCACACTACAGTGATACATGCATACCCATATTTATAGCAGCTCACAAGAACTAAATTATAGAACCAGCCTAGGTGTCCATCAATGGATGAATGAATAAAGAAAATGTAGCATATATACACAATGGAGTTTTATTCAGCCATAAAGAAAAATAAAATTACATCATTTGTAGGAAAATAGTTGGAACTCAAGAGCATTATGGTAAGTGAAATAAACCAAACTCAGAAAGTTGACAGTTGTATGTCTTTTCTTACATGGGGAAGATAGAGAGCAAAAGAAGGGTCAGGGAGGGGGTCTCATGAAAATCAAAGGGAGATCAGTAAAGTCGAGGGAAAGGGGCCACAGGGAGGGAAGAGGGTAGAGAAAGGGAAAATACTGGGGAATGATTTTGACCAAATTATATTGTTATATTGTGTTCATATACAAATATGTCACAATGAATTATGTATAGTTATTGCACATCCATGGGGGCTGGGGTTGTGGCTCAGCAGTAGAATGCTCACCTAGCACATGTGAGGCCCTGGGTTTGATCCTCAGCATCACATAAAAATAAATAAATAAAATAAAAGCATTGTGTCCAACTTCAACTAAAAAAATAAATATTTTTTAAAAATTCATCCATTAAAAAAAAAAAGTAGAAACAGAGAAAAAAATCTTCAGCACCACACTCCTTTATCTCCCCTGGTCTACACTTTTCTTCACACTTACTCCCAATATTATTTGCTTATGATTTCTCTTTTCTACCATAATATAAACTCCATTAAGGCAAAGACTTATCTGTTTTGTTCTCTGTTGCATCCCTTCTACTGGAGCAGTATAGTAGGTGCTCAGAAAGGATCAGTTGAATGAACAAATGAACACGTGCTTCCTATCTTCAGCATGCATACGAAAATGGTCTTACAACGCTATTATCTGAGCTCCAGGCACCAAAGAAATAACATAAATTTTCAAAATATTTCATTAATTAGGAATATTTTAATAGTATCATACAATTAAAGTTACTTTGAAAGTGCTTAAAAATACCTCATGAAAAGTAGCCAAGATCCTCTGAATCAGAAAAATATTGGGGCAAATATAGAGTTAGTGCCTACAACACCTCCACATCAATTGTGAAAACTCTGATCTATTTCTGTATTCTAGTTAGTAAAAAAATAAAGCTGTTTTCCTAAGCCCCCACCATGCTGACAAACCACTCCAAGTGTCTGCTATCATCCTAAGCTACAGCCTGACACAGAAAGACACCTCCAGGATGCTGCTCAGAAGCTGGTCAGCACAGGCTGTTTCCAAGCACTAACCATTTTATTAGAATGGTTAATATCACCCCTGGAGGCATCAGCAATTAATAGATTAAAGGAAATATCCTAAAGATGGGGGCAATTGAAAACTACAGGAAAACAAACTAATAAAAAGCATCCCTAGTGAGCAATCCTTCCTGTTGCTAATGGAAATGGAAATGTTTCGATATATGAATCTGATGTCACTTTTTCCAACAGGAATAAAAAGCCTATTAAATTATCACCAAGGATACACATGTCAGCTACTACTAGTGCAGTAGTTGTAAACATTTACATTTTTAACTGTGAGTCACTTTGTCTTTGTACATTACCGTCAGCCTCACTTACCAGATATCCCAGAACGAAAGAAGTCCACTTAGAATTATTCTGATGTCAATCCCTCAGCAACAGTGGATAAGCAGAAAACAAAAGGGGCCTTATCTTTTCTATTATGTGACCTTTTTCATGTCCCATCCTCTTTACTACATTTAATAAAAATGACTTTGGGTTTATATTTGTCCTTGAATGTATCAGCTAATTGAATGAATGACACAATATAAACATTTACCAGTTCTGGGAAGTGAGATTTCATTTTATGAGTTTAGTGTAGCAAATAATGCTGGAACCCTTTGATAGACATTCTGATTTAACTAGTGAGCCTACTTTGAAAATATACAGATTCTTTTCAATACATATTTCATGAAAGAATTTATAACCACATTTTAACTGTATTCTATTTATAATTACATGAGAAATAATAATATGATGTCAGAATTACTTTGAAAAAAATCTATGAAAAAATATCTCTATTGTTAATAATGGTTCTCTGAGAGACCGAATAGTAATAGACTTTCCCTTTCAACATTATTTATAACATATAAAGAAAAAAATGCTTATTTCAACTCAGTTTTTTTAATATTTATTTTTTAGTTGTAGTTGGACACAATACCTTTATTTATTTATTTATTTATTTGCTTATTTATTTATTTATTTTTATGTGGTGCTGAGGATCAAACCCAGGGCCTCTCACGTGGGAGACGAGCACTCTACCACTGAGCCACAATTCCAGCCCCTCAACTCACAGTTTTGAAGGTTAGAGCCCATGATCAATTGACCCCATTGCTTTGGACCTGTGGCAAAACAGTATATCAAGGTGGGAGTACACAGTGGATCAAATCCACTTGCCTCATGGCCAAGATACAAAAAGAAGATGAAGGGGTCAGGGTCCCACAGTCAGGAACGTGTTTTCAATGACCTAAAGTTCTCCCACTAGGCCCCACCTCTAAAGGTTCCGTCAGCTCCCAATAGCACAACACTAGAGACCAAGCTTTTAACATATGGGCCTTTGGGTAACATTCAACATCCAAGCTATAACAAGGAAGAAAGCAAATAAAAAGGATGACACTGTAGGAAAACACTGAGATATTAAAAGATAGCAGTTAGCAACAGACAAATTTCTCCCCTTCTTTAAATATCCAAATGTCTTTGAAGTTTGTACATCAGTAACAAAGATATCATTTCATAGGTACTTAGTTTATTCTGAAACCTTTTTTCATGGACAAAAAGAAATTAATAGGGGCTGGGGTTGTGGCTCAGCAGTAGAGCACTCGCCTAGCATGTGCAAGACGCTGGGTTCAATTCTCAGCACCACATAAAAATAAATAAACAAAAATAAAAGTATTGTGTCCAACTACAACTAAAAACAAAATATTTATTTAAAAAGGAAGTTAATAAAGTATTGATTTGAAACAATGACTCTTGCACATATAAGGAGCTGGCAATGAGCAACAGTAAGGAGCTTTTAAGCTCAGTGACAACATTTCTATAGCACAACTAATCCTGCATACATCACACACATCTGGCGAGAGGAAGGAATTTCTAAAGGGCTTAGATTTGGATTTTTTTAAAAATGATTAAGAGGAAGATCCAATGATTACTAACAACAAAAAAACAAAACAAAACAAAAAACCTCTCTCATTTTTAAAAATACTGCACTGCTACTTAAGAACAAGAAAAGAAAATCCACTGAATCATAATTGCCAACATTTCCAGAGTACTTTCCATGTGCTGGATACCTCTTTTGA
This sequence comes from Spermophilus citellus, assembly GCF_964194105.1. NCBI lineage: Eukaryota > Metazoa > Chordata > Mammalia > Rodentia > Sciuridae > Spermophilus > Spermophilus citellus. Next base: position 42,231,740 of record NC_138195.1, read on the forward strand.
TATTCACAGTAGATATATGAAGCAATATACTATTAATCTACCCATTTTATCTATGCAAATGCTGAGGTTCAGAGAGGTTGTCCAAAGTCAACTAGCTCATAAGTGGTAGACAGGAGAAATCCTAACAAACCAGATTGTGGTACTATCTACTACTTTATCATGCTAAGAAATCAATAATGGCAATGGGGAGGCTACATTTAGTGCACCAAAAAGATGTGTATTCAAATTTCTCCTGCATACAGATTCTCTACAGGATAACTCTTTCCCATAATTAGATACATTTTGAAATCTGCCCATTATATTCTGAATTTCTGTCAAGCTAAAATTCATTATCTGGGTGAATTTTTTTAACATTTTAAAATATTTTTTATCAGCAACCTTATTCTTTCTCCAAGTTTGCAAAGAATCACTTTAATTTTCAGAGAGTTATATTAATCGAAACTGAAAAAAAAAAAAAAAGAATGCTTAAACAGGTTAAAAAACAATCTCAAAGATTGAATCATATATCATCTGCAGGCCCAACAAGAGAAGATATTGATGTCTGTGTACCTTTTCATTTTAAACAATATTTACACAGTTCAGTGTTTCTGAACAAGAAGCCTCAGGCAGCCCATACATGAAAATCCCCGTCACTATGGCAACTAGAAACAGTGATATTGAACAGTGATTCATCACATATTGTTTGTCAGGCACAGAAAAACAACTCAGAGTCATGCTTCACTGGAAAAGAACCCAGTTAAAAAATAACCTGGAGTAGTGGTTGTTTTTAAATGTTTATCAAGTTTTTGTGATTTCATGCCAGAACATCTTAACATTAACTCCAGTTCAAAGGGATAGTTAATGTCTCCTAGAGAAATGTTCATGCATTCATTCATTCATTCACTAAGTCAAGAAATTATGCTGAGTAGGTGCCCTCTGCTGCAGGAGCTATGCTAGATAGAGGATATACCACTGTGAAGGAGACAAGCAGGGGGTCTGCCTCACTGAGCTTTCAGAATAACTAATAAGCAAACATATGGGTGCTCTAGGTAGCCAGGGCACACAGGACTTCCCAGAGGAAGTGATGGCTAAGCTGAGACCTAACACAAGAGCATGACCTAATCAAGCAACTCTGGGGCAGGGGAATGTACAGGCCTTGTGGATATTCCAGGGAGAAGCCAGCAGGCATGGTGATCTGAAGAGTAGAAATAATAGGGCATATTAAGAATCCAATGTAGTTAGGAATGGCTGAAACAGAGCTCTAGGCATGGTGGTGAAGAGAAAAAGAGGATAGAAAAATGGGGTGCATGGCATGAAGGGGCTTGTTCCTAAAGGCCCAGAAAAAAGACATGCTACATATGAAATATGGGTTAGCAAAAAGAGCCACACCAAAAAAGAGTACATGCCGTATGATTTCATTTATATGACAGACAAAACTAGGCAAAGCTAATCAATGGTGATAAGAGATTAAAAAATGGGAGAGGTGCGAACTCTGAACAGGACATGAAAAATGATTTCTAAGGGTGCTAAAAATGTTCTACATCTTTCACTGAACTACAGTTAAATTGTTTATACATATTTATAAATTTATCCAATTTACACTTCTGTTTGCTCATGTTATCTTAAACTAGTTGTACCTTAATAAAAAGGGAAAATCATATGAGTAAAATGGTTAAATATTTAATATATTCTTTCATATGTAAGAAATTATCTGTTTATATAAACCAAACAAAGGGAACAATGATTTCTAGAGAAAATTAATAAACAGTTTTAAGTCAAGGAAATATTTTGCTAAATAAAGAAGATTTGGGGTTTATGCAACTTGGAGTTACAGACAGGTCTTAGCATAATATTTTTATTATAGAAAAATTACATACACACATATCATCAACATATAGCAAACATAATCATCAAATTTAAGATCTAAATATATGACTATAGTGCAAGGCCCTTGTTTGAACCCCACAAAACACACACACACACAAAAAAAAAAAAATTTTAACTTTAAAAATGAACAAATTAAAAATAAAAATCAGAGTAGGAATACACAGAGACATCAAATGCAATGATAAAGTTTTAAGCTGGGTGGTTCATACATGGGCATCTGTTATACTCCATTCCTTTTTGCACATATTAAATCCATTATTTTTCCATAATTGAAGAGAAAAATCACTATCTGCAGAATGAAGTAGTTAAAGGAATGCCTAGAGGGATCCAGGCATGAAATGAGAGTGGCTTGTCCCTATATCAAATGGTAATAGCATGAGGATGAAGGGAGGAGGACACAGGGAGAGAGACATGAAATCAACAGCATTTGGTAATCAACCATATATGGATGTGAAGGAAAAGAAGGAGACGAGGGTTTTTTGTTGTTGTTATTGTTTTGCTTTGTTTCAGGTACTGGGAGTCAAATCCATTCTACCACACTCCCAGCCCAAAAGATGTCATTTCTGCTTGGCCAAATGAATGGATGGTGGTTTCATTCATTGAGATGAAGAAACAGAAAAATAAGCAAGAATTCTGAGGGAATAAGAGGAGAATAATGAGTTTGGTTTTTGACAAGATAACTTTGAAATTGAAATTTCCAAGAAATCTCTACAGTCTGAAGAGAGGAGCAAGAACAGGGTTAAGGACAAATTTGGGAGCCATGACAAGGCTCAAATCAAGAGTAAGCTGAGCAGACAGCTGAAAAGGGAATCTTAGGGCAGCAGAGAAGGAATCATAAAAGAAACAGGAAAAATCAGCCCAAAAAACTGGAAGAAAACTACAAGTACATGTCATCCTGGTAGTTGAGGGAAAAGAGTATTTCAGGAAGGAAGTATAGGCTGGGGATGTAGGTTAGAGGCAGAGTGCTTGCCTAGCATGCCCAGGGTGCCATGTTCAGTACCCAGTCCCTCAAAAGAAAGGAGAAGAAAAAAGGTATGGTCAACAGTGTCAAGTTCTGATCCAGGCTCAGAAAAGATACAAACTAAAAATAACTTAAATTTGGCAAATAGGAAGTCCCTGATCCATTTCTGAGTAAGACAGGGAGAAAGTCAGAGTGGGGTAAATGGGAAATTAATAATCCATATTACCACTGAGCATTCGATCGAAGAAGACAACCTTCCCCAATAGAGGAGGACTCTTCTTTGGTCAAGGATATACGAGTAGCTGCGTTCCCCTGCTAGAACCTCCAAACAAGCTCTCAAAGTCCATATTACTGTTGAATAGGAGCTTTTATTACTGTTCTCTGAATTTTATCATTAAAAAAATTATTTCTTACAGTTAAAAAGTAATACTAGAAATGCAAAGATCAAAATTAAGTTTGGCTCTGAAGAGAAGAAGAAAGATAGGGAAGCAGTAAGGAGACAGGCTATATAGAAGGATCATTGGTTTGTTGTATTTTTTCAATCTATAATAGTATATTTAAATGATATTAACATGCTGGCAATAAAGGGAAAATTAAGAATATATGAACATATTCAGGTCCCCCCAAATGAAGAAAGCACAAAGGGTTCTTGTCAAGACAACCACCTGGTGACAAACATGCTCAAGTCCTGTTAACACTCCTTACCTGGTGAAATACAGCATGAACTGGACAATTGTTAAACTACCAAGCAGTACATCATAGCAGAAAGAAGAATGGATATTAAGCAACTGCTATTAGAAAAGATCTTTCGCAGTCCTCTCCCTTCCTACCATTCCACAGCAAAAACAACCTCTGGCATTGAACAAAAGAATAACTTTGAGCATAATAGATAAAAGAAAATTAAGTTACTATGCTATTAATTTTCTTCAGAAATAGCTGTTATTGAATACTTACCAGCTTTGGAGTTTTCAGGATGCTTGTCGGGGTGACATTCCAGAGCCCTGACCTTAAATTCTGCCAGGATTTGTTCAACCTAAGACAAAAATCAGTGGTAAAAATAAGCAGAACAATTTACATGGCATGAAGGAAGCCGTGGGCATCAGTCCTCAAACAGCCAACTATTTGTTTATACTTATTTACTTACAGTACTGGGGATTGAACCCAGAGCCTTGTGCATGCTAGGCAAGCAACTAAGCAACTATGATCCATCCCTTTTTAAAACTTTACTTCAAGACAGGGTTTTGTAACTCCTTGAGCTTGCAATCCTCCTGCCCCAGACTCCCAAGTAGCTGGTGTTTTAAATGTGCACTGCCAGGCCCACTCTGCATGGCTCAACTTTTTATTTTGATCCTTACATTTCTAATTTGACTTTTTTTAAATATAAGAAATATTTCTTCAATAACAAAATTCAGAGAACATCAATAAAAATCTCCCATTCAAATAGAAATACGTATTATTATATATTGTGGTAGTGGAAATTTAACTTGATTCTGTTTTTAAATGATGGCCCAAAACACTTATGAACTCAATATATTTAAATGTCCAAAGTAGTCAGTTAAGTTTCTTTGAAGAATATATAATTGCCACCAATTTTTTTTTTTCTGCCATGCTGGGTATCAAACTCAGGGCCTTGTACTTGCTAGGCAAACTTTTTATCACTAAGTTACATCCCCAATCCACCCCTTTTCCTTTTTACAAAGAATTTCACAATTTGCAATGTCATGGGGTTCAATCCCCAGCAGCCCACCTCCAAGAAAAAGAGAATTTCACAACTGAAAGAAAAAGGACATAATCTAAAACTGATAATTTTGTTGCCAATTAGCAGATTGGTTAATGATTGGGAAAATAAAAATTTTAGCCCAAGGTAAAATGAGGGCCCTCCATGATTTGATTCTATTTTACTTTCCTGTTTATTCTCTATTGTGAATTATTAAGACTTGCATTTATTAATCATAATTGCAATAACAGCAGCAGGAGACAACAGCAGTATTGCAGCTCTGGAATCTTATTGCTTTGTTTTAAATCCCAGTTCTAATGAGAGATTTTAGGCAAATTACACAACTTCCATGTATCTAGGTCTCCTTCTCTTTACATCAGATTGATAATATAAAAGTATATAACTTTTGTATACTTTTGAGTAATAACATAAAACCTGATCATTAAGAATTCAATAAAATAACATTATTAAATATCAGTGATTAAGTAACTTGTCCAAAGCCATTCGTCTAATTTCTTTTACAACTGAGTTATTAGCCAGGCACAGTGGCATATGCCTGTAATCCCAGCAGGTGGGGAGGCTGAGGCAGGAGGATCAGGAGTTCAAAGCCACCCTTAGCAATTTAGCAAGGCTCTAAGCAACTCAGTAAAATCTGTCTCTAAATAAAAAAATACACAAAAGGGGGGGGGGGCTAAGTGATTGAGTGCCCCTGAGTTCAATCCTTAGTACCAAAAAAAAAAAAAAAAAAAGAAAGAGGAAAAAAACTGAGTTATTTTGTTAACAAAGCAGTTGGACTTTAAATCCTATCATTTAAATCATCATTTTATATGCCTGAAATCTTCAGGCTTAGGAAACTATGATTTGGTTCAATATTTATTAACCACTATTAATCAAATTAACCTCTTAAGAAATAAATTATCAAGCAACTCAGCTCAAAATTGTCATAAGATTCAAAGGAGAAACACATTCTTTCTTATCAGCTCTATGTCATCCTTAATCAATTTTTAAAAACATACCTTTACTTTTACAGTCAAAGTCACACTCTGTTAGATAGACATATGTAGAAAGCCCTGACTAATCCTGTTCTTTTCCTTGTTAAGCTTCTACTGAGAACCCCTTGGAATAGCAGAAAAGGATTAGACTTCCTGTTAAGAACTTTAATTAATTGTTTCTTCTTTTTACGTGCTTCCTTTAACCATCAGAAACCATAACCTGTTTATATAAAAAATAAAATTAAGAATTAGGTTTATTTTTAAATTTTAAAATATTAGATATTCTGGGTAGGGGTGTAGTTCAGTGGTAGATTACAAACTTAACATGTGCAAGCCTCTGGATTCAATCAGCACAAGGAAGGAAAGTAGGCAGGCAAGCAGGGAGGGAGGGGAAGGATTGAGGAAGGAATGGGAAGGGAAAGGAAGGGAAGAAAAAGAAACGATTCTAAAGAGCATAGTAGTAAGCATGTTTAAATTACTAAGTAATTTATAAATAAAAATTCTCTCTGAAAAAATTTTTGTCAATACAGAATAGAAAGTAAAAGTTCTTATACCCCTCTTCCCCCAAGACTATAGATTATATTCTTCAAAATATACATTTTACACATATTTATGTACATATCCTGGAGGGGTTTTTTTAGATATTTTTTGTAGTTGTAGATAGACAGAATGCCTTTATTTTATTTGTTAATTTTTATGTGGTGCTGAGGATCAAACCCAGTGCCTCACGCATGCTAGGCAAGCATTCTGCCAGTGAGCTATAGCCCCAGCCCTCTTGGAGTTTTTAAATAACATTAATAGATAAAATGATACCCATCAAAAATGGAAAGTTTGGTTTTTGTGGCTGTTGTTTTATTTTTTAATTCATAACCCATTAGAAAACATTCTAGTATGAATTAGTAGAAGCAAATGGTAAATTCTCAGTAGTGCTAACATGTATAATTGTTATTTTTTTTTCTTTATCCTTTCTGGATTTTGCCAACTTTTTTTGTTAAATTAAGTACAGCCCATGGGTCTGGGATTATAGCTCAGTGGTAGAGCGCTTGCCTAGTATGTATGAGGCATGAGTTCCATTCTCAGTACCACATATAAATAAATAAAGGTCCATCAACAACTAATAAAATATTTTCTAAAAACACAGCCTATATCTTTAATAACTTCATTATTTTAAACACAGACCTTCTGTAGGGCTAGCTCTGGGTAAACTGATATAGTAGGATAGTTTGTTTTGGACACCCTTTATTTAACTCCTGGCCTCTACACCCCATGTGCCCAGTGCCAAATGCAGGCCACAGACAGCTGATGCACTCTTATGTCAAGGTCCACTGACTGATTCCCGCTTTCCTGATCCAATGTCCAATGATCTGGAAAATTGCCTATTCTGTTGGCCAGTAAACATAGAAAAAAACGTTCAACTTCACTCGTAATCAAATAAATCAAGCCGCTAAAGGGAGATAATGACCACTGTTACTGAAGGTACAAATAAATGAACACTCATGATGTCCTGGTGAGGACATAAGTAGGTACAAACTCTCGGGAAAGCAATTGGAATAATACTACACACACACACACACACACATATACATATGTGGAAAGCCTTTAGTTTATTCCTGTTCTTTGATCCAACAATTCTAACTCTAGGAATTCATCTAAAGAGATTATCAGAAGTGGTAAAAGAATTTACAAGAAGGTTCAAGAAATAAAATATAATTTTAAACAACCTATATGTCTGATAATAGGATATTTGTTAAAAATTAATTGTAACCTAACTATAGGCTCTGGAATACTTTGCAGACATAAAAATATCATCTTGGGAGCCAGATGTAGTGACACATGCCTTAATCCTAACAACTCAGGAGGTTAAGGCATGAGCAGTGCAAGTTCAAGGTCAATCTCAAACAATTTAGAAAGACCCTGTCTCAAATTTAAAAATAAACAAATAAATAACTGGGAATATAGCTCAATGGTAAAGCTCAACTCAATTCCCAGCACTGCACAAAAAAAAATTATATATATATATATATCTTGTAGTAGTAGAGTTTTAACAACTTGAAAAAAAATTGTATGATTTTATAAGAAAATGGAAGCTACAGGCTGAGGTTGTAGTTCAGTGGTCAAGGGCTTAACTAGCACATGTGAGGCACTGGGCTCAATCCTCAGCACCACATAAAAATAAGTAAATAAAATATATGTTTCCAAAAAATAGAAGCTACAGGCATTATGTGCAATATAAATCCAGAAAAGTTATATTTAGTAGGATTATTATATATATATGTATGTATATAAAACAATTATACTAAGATTTATTGAAATTTACTATGTGCCAAGCATTGTTCTAAACACTTTACATATAGTGTCTCATTTAATTCTCACAACTATATGAAGTGAATACTATTATTATTCCCATTCTTCAGATTAGGAAACAGACAAAGGTTTATGGTGTCGATGTGATGTCCCCCAAAAGCTCATTTGTGAGATGATGCAAGAAGGTTTGGAAAGAAATGATTGGGTTACAGCCTTAACCTAATAAGTGAATTAACCCCTGATGAGATGAACTTAGTGGTAACTGGAGGAAGGTGGGGTGTGGCTGGAGTAGTTAATTTTGGGCATGGCCATGGGGTATATATTTGTATCTGGCAAGTGGAGACCTCTCTCTCTGCTCTCTGATCATCATGTGAGCTTTCCCTCTGCCACCCCCTCCTGCCACGATGTCCTGACTCACCTGAGCCCTGAGGAATGCACCAGCTGCCTATGGACTAAAACCTCTGAAACTGTGAGTTCTCAAATAAAGTATTTCTCCCCTAAAATTGGTCAGATCCCTTAGTCACAGAAGTGAAAAAACTGACTAAAATACATAGATAAAGTAATTTTCCCCAAGGTCACAAAGCTAGTAAGTAGCAGATCCAGAAATCTAAACACATATAAAAATAGTCATATAAATACAAATATGCATGTGTTTCCATACATACACAGATATAACATGCACAATGCTTCAGCTGTCTGTGTACTGCATTTGGCTCTAGGCACTTAGGGTGTGGAGGCCAGGAGACAAATAAAGGGTGTCCAAAACAAACTATCCTACTATATCAGTTTACCCAGAGTTAACATGCATAAGTCATACTCCAAAATGTTAAACATTTAGGTTAACGTTTTCTTTGTGATTTTTTGTACTCCTCATTTCCTTAGTGAGCATATATCAACTTTAGAACTTAAATTTCTAAACTTAGAAGCTTATTTCCACATCCTGTTATCAAAATGTTTTGGTTTATACAAGGAAATACTCTAGTATGCAATGGAGACTAATTTGATTCCCACTTGATGAATCCAAGTTTCCCTAGCCACACTAATACCTTTTGTCTCTCTGTGCAACTAATTATGGCCTTCTAGGACCACCCCAGCTCTTCTCTGAAATCTTTCTTTAATTCTTGTTGTGCTTATGGATGGTATCACACAGCTCAGTCCTTAATTGTTCACAATTTTTTTTCCTGTGTGTTAGCTTTAGTTCCTCAACTAGATTGACAACTTCTTTACACTCTGGCACCATATCTCATCTTTTTGTTTTATTTTGTTCGAAGTTATTTCCCACCTACCACCACCCCTTTGCTATCACTTCTAGTACTAGCCCAATAAAAAGTGTTCAATTGGTAAGAAAGAATGAAGGAACTTTGGATTGTGCAGAGGAGAGTGAGGGAAGGGTGGGGCAGCGAGAATGGGAAGGATGGTAGAATGAGACAGACATTATTACCCTATATACATGTACACGTATGATTACACTACTGGTGTGACTCAGCAACATGTACAGCCAGAGGAATGAGACGTTATGCTCCATTTGTATGCAATGTGTCAATATGCATTCTACTGTCATGTATAACTAATTAGAACAAAAAAATTAAATAAAAAAGTGTTCAATGATTACCTGATTATAGACTGACAGATGTTCTTTAAGTAACATCATTATAGTAGAAAAGCTTTCTTAAAAGGATGAACTGATTCTAGTGATGGAAATCCGTTTGCTACAGAATGTGCTATAGAATGGAGGACTCGTTTTAATAAGTGAGTTAATTAGTATTATTTCAATTCACTCATTTTGAAACTGAATTTTACTCACAAGACTCCAGATATTAGCAATATCTCTGAAACAAATGAAAGACCCTCTTATACATTCCAATCAAATGGAAATTAATTAAAACATGAACCATAGTAACAATTTGAACCACAAAATAAATAATGTTAGTCATTTGGGTTATTGCCCTTAAAATATAATAACAACCCATTAAATAAATTGAATAAATGGAGAAGAAAAAAATTAACCTTACATGGGAATAGGAAAGAATAGTAGAATGAATCAGACATAAATATCCCATGTTCGTGTATGAATACATGACCAGAGTAACTCCACATCATGTACAAACAGAATAATGAGAAGTTATACTCCACGTATGTATAATATGTCAAGATACACTCTATTGTCATGTATATCTAAAAATAATAAATTAAAAAAAAATAATTTGGCCTTACAGAAGAATTCCAACTAATAAATGTAAATTAAATGAAGGAAATAGAAAGTCACCATTAGGCAAATGACATAGTCTTTAGTATCATGATCAAAATCCACCAGAAGATATCAACTCAGGGTGAAAGTTTGAGGGGAAAGAGTAAAGTCTCAAATCATCTAACCCCAAGATAACTGATAATTACAAAAGGAAAAATTATAACCCTACCATAGAAACCTAGCAGAAGAGATCTGACACCATATTAACCAAATGATCACAGTCAATAAACAACAAAGGTACAACATTACTGCCATGGTATGGCTTCCAAAAAAAATGCATAATCTCAATCTAATCCTCAAAAGTTATCAGATAAAACTAAATTGAAGTATATTCTACTGAATATACTGATGAGTACTCTTCAAAATGTCCAGGTTATAAAAGATAAAGTAAGAAAAATTTCAAATTGGAGGAAGCTAAGGAAACAGGACAACTTAGTGTTATAAGGGATCTTGGCTTAGATCTTGGACCAGAAAATGGACATTAATAGGAAAATTTATGAAATTAGGTAAGACATAATTTAGATCAAGGATTGACTGACAGTAGCTCTTAAGCTAAATCTGCCTGCTAGGTTTTTGTTTCGTTTTGTTTTTGTTTTCTTTGTACCAGGGATTGAACCCGGTGATGCTTAACCAGTGAGCCACATCCCCAGCCCTATTTTGTATTTTATTTAAAAACAGGGTCTCACTGAGTTGCTAATTGCCTGGCTGTTGCTGAGGCTGGCTTTGAACTCTCGATCCTCCTGCCTCGGCCTCCCCAGCCCCTGGGATTACAGGCGTATGCCACCATGCCCAGCTACAGATACATATCTAAATGCATATTCCCAGGCTCTCACCCAGACCTAATAAGAAATCTGAAAAAAAAAAGACATTTTAAAAATAATGCAGCCCCTAGAATAAGATAAATTTACAAAGCTCCAAGTTCACAGTATCCCTATGAGTTCAAAACAATGGCCACAACCACACCTACAACAACCTACTACTCTGTATCAGGCACTGTACCAAGCATTTTGTATGAATCATATCTCAATCTCCACAACTGTATAAAATGGGTACTATTGATGCCCATTTTCAAATTAGGAAACTGAGGCATAGAAAAGTAAGTTTCTCCAGGTCACACAGTTATAAGTGGGAGAGGTCAAAATTCAAACCCAGAAAGTATGAAGTCAATAAGAAAAACAAATAGGGGCTGGGGATGTGGCTCAAGCGGTAGTGCACTCGCCTGGCATGCGTGCGGCCCGGGTTCGATCCTCAGCACCACATACCAACAAAGATGTTGTGTCCGCCGAAAACAAAAAAATAAATAAATAAATAAATATTTAAAAATTAAAAAAAAAGAAAAACAAATAGATGTTTCAATTTATCAGGTTTTTACTCAATTTTCAAGTCCATGAAATCTTGGAGTCATGAAGCCTTTTTAGCATTACTGCCCAAATAGTGACCAAATATATAATAACAAGTAAGAACTAAATAAGATATCAGGAAAGATACTTTGTACCTAGTGTGGTACAAAGTATGTATGTGTCAATACTTCAGAGGGTTTCATACCATGTATCTTTCCTGTCAAATCCCACATATGGAGAAAAGGTTGGCTGATCTGAGATCAGACTTCAGAATATTATTTTAACATTGGAAAGATGTTGTTTTCAACACAACAGCATGGAAATTTCCCCTGATTTATATATAATCATACATAAGGTAAAGTAGGAAATTAGTCTCATTGCTTATTATCAAGATTATATTTTTAATTTGTAAAGGATGATTTTTAAAAGTATCCAAGGGAGGGCTATTGTGGCCTCACACATGTGAGGCTTTGGGTTAAAAGATTCACAATTACTGTTCTAGAACCATTGGAAAATAGGCAAACTTAACTTTGGATATAATTAATTTTCAACACAAGTTTTAAATAGTAAGAACTATAAATCAAATCAAAACATTATTTGGACCATTATGGTGGCACACACCTGTAATCCCAGTGGCTCCAGAGGCTGAGACAGGAGGATAGTGAGTTCAAAGCCAGCTTCAGCAATTTAGTTCAGGTGCTAAGCAACTCAGTGAGACCCTGTCTCTAAATAAAATACAAAATAGGGCTAGAGATGAGGCTCAGTGGTCAAATGCCCCTGAGTTCAATCCCCAGTGCAAAAAAAAAAAATTATGTTGGGGGGACTGGGGATATAGCTCAGTTGGTACAGTGCTTGTCTTGCATGCACAAAGTCCTGGGTTCAATCCTCAGCACAACACAACAAACCAAAAAGAAAAAAATATTATGTGGGTAGATCAATTTAATTATTAAAAGTAAAATCAAAATATCAATTTTCTTTGAAATCATTTTGGTATGAAGTGTTCTGATTAATTTTAGAGCGCTAAATCGAGTAATATTTTAAGTGAAGGAAATTCATCCAGTACAAATCAAGTTAAGGAAATGTCACATTAAATTAAAAATGGCATAAAACTTTTTAATGGGAAGGACATCCATTGAAAATAAAAAGTGAGGGAGAAGCTACTAGAAAGCTGAGACAGGAGGATTAAAAGTTAGAGGCCATCCTGGGCAACTTAGCAAGACTCTGTCTCAAAATAAAAAATAAAAATGGCTAGGCAATTCGGTGGTAAAGTGACCCTAGGTTCAATCCCAGGACCCTCCCCGGCCAAAAAAAAAAAAAAAAAAGTGGAGTATAGAGCAAATCATGCATACACAAAGAAGTAAGGAAATTGTAACAGGTCATGTCATTAAAAGTAAATGAGCCAGGTATGATGGTGCACCACTGAAATCCTAGCTACTCAAGAGGCTAAGGCAGGATGCAAGTTTGAGGCCAGCCTAGGCAATTTAACAAGGCCTATTTCAAAATAAAATTAAAAAAAAAAAACAGGGCTGGGAATTGGGAATGTAGCTAAGTGGCAGGGTGCTTGCATAAGATCTGATACCAAAAAAAAAAAAGTTACCTAGAAATGCTACACCATTGACAGATCAGGAAAATATATCCAGAAAAGAAATAATGCTTTTATTTTCCTTTTAATACATGTCATGGTACATAGAAAGAAGTATGACTTTAACTGGAAATCATGAAATGAAACTGTTATAAATTCTATAAATAAATCATGGAATCATTTCTTGTGAGTCTAAAACTAATACTCCACTCCTCAGGAAAGCAATAGCCTAGCTACCAAAGATTGACTGACCATATCAAGAGATTCATTGTGAGACTATAATGACTTTGACTTTATAATCTGTCACATATTTTTTAAAATCCAAATTATAAAACTTCTCAAGTTAAATTATGTTACTTTAATTTTTAAAAATTCCTTCAAAATTTATTTTCTAACAGTATAATCCAAACTGGATGAGAAACATGATAAAATTAGTAATAAACTTCATAAATTGCGATAAGCAAATTGCCACCAACATAAACAAGAATAGCATATTACTCTTCAAGAAAAATATGTAACTAAAGGAGCATTATAATTTGTTTTCTCCCTGTGTTTTCTAATTTTACATTATCTAAGATAACTTCCTCACTGTGGCAAGAAAAGAGATTTTAGTTCTTTATGTCTAATATTGCACTTTATTCTCAAAACAAAACTCTTGATTTTATGAAACAAGAATAAATATCAAAATATTTGCTTTTATATTTAAATTTTAAATATTTTGCCTTAATAAAGAAGTGCTGGAACACTCCTTAACATGCCTTAACAAACATAGAGTTTTTCATGCATGTTTCATGCATACATGTTTTGTTTCACAAACCATGCTTTCCAAAAGTAATTTCTGTCACACAATTCGAGATATTAATATAAAACAATGATTCCTGATTTATAATTAAATGATCATAAAAATACATGTTTTTAAAAAATAATTGATTAACCAGAAAATTACATTTCATTTCAATTATAACATGAAATACTACAATAAAGGTATAGCTTAGTGTGTACTCTAAAACATCAGAAATTACATCAAATTTTTAATATGTATTTTTAGCACATTGTAAAATAGAATGTATGACCATTAGCCAGAAAATATACAAACAGTATTTGATCAGAGGTTTCCATATAATTGCCATGAAATACTATACAAGACCCAACATGCAGTTAAATCTTTAACATTCTTTAAGTTAAAGTGCTTTAAGGTGATACATGATTAGGATTTCAGACAATGTAGCTAAAAGTTCAAAATTAACATCTTAAATGAAAACTTGAAATACTGTGAGAAACAGCAGCATTATTCACAGTCTTACCGAAGAGAGTTCATCACATCCCAGTAATGTGTAGTAATCTTCACTATCGTCCAACCTGTAATTCAGTATTGCATCCATTTAGATCAGTAAATCAGCTTCTCTCAGAAACAAGAGACACGATGAGCTTCAAATTAATAGGAAAACCCTCTTTAAATCTGAATGACGAAGGCACGTTCCAAACAGCAAAAGCTAGCTTTAAGACTGATCACAGTCAATACACCAGATGTCAGTCTAGACCTTTGTAAACACTACCTCTCATTGGCCATTTGCTGAGGAAAAAAGAATAGACCACACGCTTGGCGCTGCAGTGCTACCTGGGATCTGTAGTTTCTGAAGTGGTGAGATCAACACATAAGATGAATCTTATGTGTTAGTAAAGCCTTTTTTGTAATTCCACAAATTGGTCATCTTGTCTTTTTCTATATATTTTTATCTTTTCTTCTTCTTTTTTAAGAAACAGAAGAAAATTTGAAACAATGTAGCAAATTTTTAGGATTTATTAGATGAGAAATGAGTATTTTGCATATTTAGAACATTTTGTAATGGGGTGGGGAGGGGCGGCTAGAGAGTGTATAACACTTACCCAGTATGCTCCATGTCCTGGATTCAATCCCCGGAACAAAAACAAACAAACAAAAAAGGTAATTTTTACAATAATCTTAGAGTGGAAGAAAATAAAAACTAGGGTAGCAAGCTCTCATTTGTTTAATAATACTCATTCAATAAATTTTTTGAGAACCTATTTTATGCTCACACAAATTCTTGATTCATTTAGAATTTGGGGGGGGGGGTGGGAAAGGGGCTGCTGGGGGTGAGACTCATGACCTGTGAATGCTAGGTAAGGGCTTTTCCACTGAGATACACCCCTATACTCTAGAGGTTTCCTTCTGATAGAGAAAGAGAAAGGATAAACTAAGCAGAAACAGGGTTATTTAAAATAGTGTTTTGTTCTACACAGGAAATAGGACAGTAAGAAGGAAAATTATATGATAACCTGAGTCAGATTGTTGCACCATTTGTCTTCGACTGGCTTTCTCCAGGTTCGGGTGTATAGAGTGGATCTAGCAAACTTGTATTTCAATTCATTTTGTCCATTGGAAAGGCAGCCTCGCCCTGGGATTCAGAGGTGAGTAGTCAGGCATAGATCCACTGTACAGGCTTATCCTTACTTAGTTGCTAAGGCTGGCCTTGAATTTACAATCCTCCTGCCTCAGCCTCCCCAGTAGTTAGGATTATAGGTATGTGCCACTGCACCCAGCTTGCCTTAATGATTCAAATCACCCCATAAGTTATAACTTTAGAATAAAAAATACTGTTTCATCTAGCCCACCTGTACAAATCTTATTTAAGGTTTATTTCTGAAGAGAAGCAGGAATAAGAACTGAAAGCACCATTGTTACTAATCTTTCATTATCTATGCTCTCTTCCCAAAAGTTCCATTTGAGATTTTAAAACAAACTGCAATTACTTCTTGTTTTGGAAATTTTCCCACATCCCTTGAGGTATCTGGATTTCTGTTTGGGTATCACGAAATCTTAATCAGAATCACTGATGGCTGTCCTTTACATGATGTGAAATTGCTGCTTTGAAAAACAACATGGTGGTCTCCCCAAAATTAAACATAGAACTACCACATGCTCCAGCCATTTCACTTCTGAGTATATACACACAACTCACGGCATTATTCATAATAGGTAAAAGGTGAAGGCAACCTATATGTTCATCAAGAGATGAGTAAACAAAATATGGAGGGGATGGGGATGTAGCTCAGTGGTAGAGTGCTTTGCCTAGCACGCAGGGAACCCTGGGTTCAACTCCAACAGTGGCACCACCACCACCACCAGCAACAACAAACACAAACACACACTTATGGAGATACACATATATGTGGGATATATATATATATATATATATATATATATATATGGAATATTAATCAACCTTGAAAGGCTTAAAAAGAAATTCTGAAACTTAAAGACATTATGCTTCATAGTGAAAGCAAAATGACAAATACTGCCTTGTTCCATTTATTTGATTTATCTATAGTAACTGAATTCATGGAGACTGAAGTAGATGTCACTAGGGGGTAGGGAGAGAGGTAAATGGGGTCATTTTTTTAAGTGGGCACAGAGTTTCAGTATGGGAAGATGAAAAAAGTTCTGAAGATGGATGATATTAATAGCTTCACAACAATGTAAATGTACTTAATGCCACTGAACTGCACACTTAAAAATGGTCAAATGAAGTCAGATACAGTGGCAATGACCTCAGCCACTTGGAAGGCTAAGGCAGGAGGATCACAAATCCAAGGCCAGCCTCAATGATTCAGTGAGACTCTCAGCAACTTAGTGAGGAGTGTTTCAAAAGAAATTAAGAAAAACAAACAGCTGGGGATGAAGCTCACTGGTAGAGCACCCTTGGATTCAATTCCCAGTACCAAAAC
The DNA here is from genome assembly GCF_964194105.1 of Spermophilus citellus. NCBI lineage: Eukaryota > Metazoa > Chordata > Mammalia > Rodentia > Sciuridae > Spermophilus > Spermophilus citellus. Next base: position 42,248,497 of record NC_138195.1, read on the forward strand.
AAATGAACAAATAAAGGTTGAAAGGACGGTGTGGTGGCACACACCTGTAATCCCAGTGACTCAGGAAGCAAGAGGATTGCAAGTTCAAGGCAAGCCTGAGCCAATCTAGTAAAACTCTGTCTCAAAATTAAAAAAAAAAAAAAAAATTTAAAGGGGTGGGAATGTAACTCAGGGATAAAGTCCCCCTGGGTTCAATTCCCTATACCTCAAAAAGAAAGTTAAATGACAATTTTGGCATGATACGTATCTTACTGCAATTAAAAATAAATAAATAAAAGAGGGCTTAGTGGTAAAGTACTTCTCTAGTATGAGTGAGGCCCTGGATTTGATCCCTAGCAGTCCCCCACGCCCCTACCCCCCACCCCCTGCACACACCAAAAAAGATGATGTGAAATGCCTCAAAGACAAAACTCTGACCAGAAAGTAAAGAAATAAGTGTTGTTCTTTTGTTTTGTTTTGTTTTGTTTTTGTTTTTAATTTTATTTTATTTTATTTTGTGCTGGGGATAAAACCAGGGGTACTCTACCACTGTGCTACATCCCAGTCTTTTTTATGTTGAGAAAGGTTCTGGTGAAGTTGCTGAAACTGGCCTAGAACTTGTGATCCTCCTGCCTTCTCCTCCAAGTTGCTGAGATTACAGGCCTGCCATGAAACAGTCTGTGCCTGGCCAAAGTGTGGTTCTTGAGAATAGTCAGGACAATGCTTTAATGCTTTTAACAATAAAAGATATTTATGAAAGGAATTTTGGTAAAGCAGATGTTATTAACTCATGGACTATTTTTCCTAGACCATCATGTTCTCATTCTGAATACTGAAGTTAGTAGATTCACAGACGTGCTCAACAACTGCAGAAGAAATTTGTACATTCTTTCTGAAATGGATATTGGTATGTCATAAATTAAAAGAGTTTTAGGTAGTGCATGTCTATAATCCAAGCAACTCAGGAGGCTGAAGCAGGAAGATTATAAATTTCAGGCCAGTCTGGACAATTTAGTCTCAAAATAAATATAATGGTCTGGGATGCAGTTCAGTGGTTAAGTACCCCTGGGTTGGATTCCCAGTCACAAAAAAAAAAAAAAAAGTTAAAAGGGCTTTACATGATCTTTGTTAAGCAATTCCATACCCAGGAATTTATTCAAATATTATAATCAAGAAAATGTGCAGATATAGCAATAATGATGGTTATCTTAACCAAGATACAGTTACCACAGTAAAAGTTTTTGAGAAAAAAAATGAAATGTCCAGCAATCATATAAATAACGTCACATATAGTAACATACTATGAAGTCATTTCACGTTGGGGGGAAGGGTACCACGGATTGAACTCAGGGGCACTCAACCACTGAGCCACATCCCCAGCCCTATTTGTATTTTATTTAGACACAGGGTCTGAGTAGCTCAGTGCCTCGAAGTTGCTGAGGCTGGCTTGGAACTCACGATCCTCTTGCCTCAGCCTCCCCAGCCACTGTGCCCAGCACTATGAAATAATTTTAACCATTGTAGAAACAATACAATTTCTAGAAAATGTTCACACTCTGTTTTTAAGAGAGAAAAAAAATCACAAAACAGTCTGTACTATGTAAAGTTCACTGAGCACTGAGACTTATTTACCTTATTAAGTATAAATTATTCCTTGATTAAAAGTATAAAAAAGAAACTATGTTTATTTTCATTTTTTGTTGATGGGAATTGAACCCTGGGCCTTCTCTGTGCTAAGCACACACTCTTTCATGGATCTACACGCTCATCCTCTTTTAAATTTAAATTTAAGCAAATACACTGGTGTACATCTGTAATCCCAGTGAATCAGCAGGCTGAAGCAGGAGGGTCACAAGTTCCAGGCCAGTCTTAGCAACTTAGCAAGATCATAACAACTCAGAGACCCTGTTTCTAAATAAAATATAAAAAAAGGGCTGGGGATGTGGCTCAGTGATTAAGTGCCCCTGTGTTCAATCCCTAGTAACACAAATAAATAAGTAAACTTTAAAAGTACATATAGTATGGTTCCTGTGTTACAAATATACATTGTGTGCATATTTATAAAATATGAGAAATTGTATACTCCAAAATATGACGTGTTATTACTAGAGGTTATAACTCACTCTGGCGTCATCGAAGATTTACAGTTTATTCTTTTTATTCATCTACATTTATTTTTTTATTAGTTGCTCATGACAGTGAAGCCAGATTTAAAGTTAGGTAGTCAGTGTAGTTAGATAAACCGGGTCTAACACCGAGTGAAATCTAAAATGGAGGCCATGCTGAGAATGATTCCAGGGAAACCCAGGACAACTCATGGAATGTTAATGAAGTCCCGGAAAGGCCCTAGGCCAAAGTCCACCCTATAACAGCCCCCAACAGATTTGGAGATAGCCCATCCCAAAGAAGTGATAATGAAGTCCTTCCTGCCCAGGTTACTTGTTTGGCCCACCTGTGTCCCAACCCTTCCCCCTTCATCAGCAAAACTATAAAAAGGAGAGACAACTACACTTCCACGGATTCCACCTCTTGGGTCCCCTTCTTCCTCCGGGAGAAGTCTTTTCTGCTGTCCTTTAATAAACTTCTAATTTCTCCTCTGACCTTGCCTCCGCGTGCTTCTTTGGTGTTATTCTTCAACATCGGGGAAGCAAGGACTCGTCACCGGTCAACAGCGGTATCAACAGTACAATGATCTTGACATATCATACATTTGAATCAACTGGGGTATAAGAAACAGTAAGAAGCAATCAGTAAAAGCTACAAATCGCCAAAGGTCACATAGCAATTTACTTACTTAGTAGAGATGACCATTCAGAGAGCCTGTTTCAAGGATTTCTTTGGTCTGCTTTGATTTTATAGCGCATTTTGCGTTGGCTGCGTCCTTGGCCAATTAACCCACCCTTTGAAGCTCACAGTACACTGCGCAGTTGACAAAGAAGAATGAAATGGGGGCTGCTGGTGTAGCTCAGTGGTAGAGGACTTACTTGGCATAAGTTGGATACTCGGCACCAAGAAAAGAATAAAAAATTTTTAAATAAACCCTCCCATTATTGCCTGGAATTATATAGAGCGATGAATGAACCCTGAACTCTACTCCATATTCCTTGAATAGGGTTTATCTTAAACACCAGATTCTTATTTCATTAAATTAATTGAGAGCACAAGATTGATCCTGATGAAACTTTAGCACATCACACAACGAAACGCCAAATCATGCAGCTTTGAGTGAAAGTTTAATTGTAGTTCATAAAAACATTCACAAAGTACATGGAAAAAAACGACGAGGGGGCAGGAAGCATCTACCGTCCTAGGACTACAACTCCCACAAGGCACAGCGGGAACGGCGCCGAAGGGGCGACGGGGGAACGTGCCATTGCTTAGGTCTCCAGGGCTCCTCGGCAAGTTCTGTATTTACTTGAAATTCGTAGTCTGGGGATGGTAAGAGAAAGGTACCTAAAACGTCTCAAAGGAAAGAAAGAAAGGCTGGGAGCTAAGAGGCTGCAAGGCCCAGAATCTCTGAGCGAGGACAGAATATTAGCCAACCCCTAGGGGGCCTTGCGCCGCCCCCAGAGTCCATTCACCCAGACAGCGCCCTCTGCGGGCCCCGCGTTTCTCTCCAGCCTCGCGCTGGGTCTCTGTCGTGCAGAATGGCACTGACGCCTTCCCTTTGCCATTCTGACACTTTCTAGTTTCCAAGGCGCAAACCCAAATTCCAGAGACGGTACCTGCAACCATTCGTCCTGGTTTCCCACAACACAGCGGCCCCCACCCCCGCACAGCCTGGAATGCTGGAGACCCCTGGGCGCTCGGTACCAGGGCTGGATGCGACTTAGCGCCCGGCCCTCAGCCTGCTCTTCAGAGGCTACTGATCCGTTCGAGCTCAAGGTCCATTGGAAAGAAAACAGCCTTTCCAGGACCTTACATGCCCTAGACTTCTGTCCCTCCATTTTGTAAAACAGGGAATAAGATCCTCGCTGTCTTACGAAGCAAAAAAGCGTCCCGATCCAAGAATAGAATGTGTTGAAAAGTTCTGTTAAGTCAAACATAAAAAAGGATTTATAAGTAGTCTTCAAAGATTGTTGGACTATTTGGAAGTTGTAATCAGGTGTGATGACAAATGCTATTAATCCCATTGTTAAGACTAATAATAGTGCACAGGATGTTAATAATAGGGTTTTTTGTGGAGTTGGGGAGACGGGGTGTCTGGGAACTCTGTACTTTCCACTCCATTATGTTGTGAACCTAAACTGCTCTAAAAAAAATAATTTTTTTTTGGGGGGGGGGTGTTGGTTCATTTTTGTATGTGTGATGCGAGGGTTCTAACCCGGGGCCTCAGGCATGCTAGGCACCGTCTTGTACCACTGAGCTACACCCCCAGCCCCAGTTTTATTCATTTTTAAACAGTAACAATAGGGAGTATAATAACCACCTGTCAAAAGACAAAGTTACAACAAATGTAGCTTAAGGGGTCTTAATTGACTTGTCCGCAGTTCTAGAATCAAGCAACAACTCAGTTCAGATGAGCTGAGCAGGATGGCTTTATGGGCAGAAAAAGGCTGAGAAAAGCAGAAACAGAACAAAAAGCGGATGGGTGGTTTCGAAGTTGCTTTCTCTGTAAAGGTTAAAGCAGAGGGAACTTATTTCCTAATTATGCTAGCTAACACGGGTCTAATTTGGGGATTTGGCTATGTTCTCTCCCTGTCTCCTGGCTTCCTCTCCCCTGATGTCTTGGAAGTGATAGAATGGGGATCCACCTCAGGCTTTGAGTATAAACCTTGCTGCCTGTCCAACGGTTGCTTATTTTAAAACTGGCAATTCCGCCCTTTTCTTCCTTTCCCTCTCCCCCTTCCTAAAAGCAAGGGAAACAAGCTAGCATTTTTTCCCTGTCCCAGGCTAAACTAAGGCATGCTTCACTGCCTAAAGAATATCACTGCCCACAAGAATAAAGAAACTCCAAACCTGGGAACTGGAGCAATGACTCTCTCCAGGATACCCCCTGGAACTAACTTATCAATTATATCTACTGATAACATTCATATCCCAGCTCTTATATTCTTTTTTTATTTGGTTTTGGTTTTGTTTTGGTACCAGGAATTGAACCCAGGGAAGCTTTACCCCTGAGCTACATCCCCAAACCTTTTTTTTTTTCAGTTGTAGATGACACAATACCTTTATTATTATTATTATTATTATTTAGTGTAGTGCCGGGGATCAAACCCAGTGCCTCACACCCAGCCCTCCCCAGACCTTTTTCTTCTTTTCTTTGAGACAGTCTCTCTAACATTGCTGACACTAACCTCAAACTTGGCAATCCTCCTGCTTCAGCCTCCCAAGTCATGTTCCTCTTTTTAAAGCCCGGTGTTCCCCCTGGCAGGAAAAATTACAGCCTCTTGGGTAGGAATCCCCTGTGTTTTTCCTTTGTTAGCAAATCAGTGAAACTTTTTTTCTTTTTTATCAAAACAGAGACAAGGACTGAGTTTCCAGAATCAATCAGATAAAAAGACTTAATTTTAGCTTGGTGATGTTGAACTTCAGCACGAGTAATCCCATTTTGGTTTCATCTGTTAAGCCTTGAGAAGAAAATCAGACCAAATCAATGGCCTCCTATAAATCTTAAAACTCTCCAATTATATGCCAGTGGTAAAGATAGGGTTTAAACCCTGCCATGTGTGACTTCAAAGTCCGTGGTGAAGAAAGTGAATAAAACACTATAGCGCCCTATGTGCATATGTGTACCTGTGTAACTCTACATCATGGACTACCAGACAAATAAGAAGTTATACTCCATTTATGTATGATGTGTCACAATGCTGTCATGTATAACTAATTAGAACAAATTTTTAAAAATTAAAAAAAAAACACTACATCATATTATCTGGCAAATTTTGGCATGGTACAAAATGCACTAGACAAAGTGTCAGGAGACCTGATTTCCAGTATCAGATCTCCACTGACTCCTTGCTACACCATGCCTTCTTGATTTGTGAAGGATATTGGGCCAAAAGAGTAATTCTCAAACTTTAAAGTGCCCCTAAATCACCTAGAGATCTGGTTAAGATATAGCTTTTAGCTGGGAATGTAGCTCAGTGGTAGAGTGCTTGCATAGTGTGTTCAAGGCCCTGGTTTGATCCCCAGCACTTAAGAAAAAAGATGCAAATTTTGCTTCACGATGTCTGGGTAATGTCTGTGATTTCTAACAAGCACCCAAGTGAAGTTCATGCTTATCTAGGGACCACACTTGGAATAGCAAGGGGCAGAGTGAGTGACGTCTGAGATCTTTTCAGCCTCTAACACATGTGCAATCATTATTTACCTCTAACCTTAGTACCTTCACTCTCAGATATTAAAAGATCTGTCAGAAAGGAGATGAGGGGTTCTGGGATTGTGGCTCAGTGGTAGAGCACTTGTCTCCCATGTGTGAAACCCTGGGTTCAATCCTCAGTACCACATAAAAAATAAATAAATGTATTGTGTCCATCTACAACTAAAAACTATTTTTTAAAAAAGGTAAGGGACTAAAGATTCCTATTTGAAGCCAAAAAATTTAAACTATTATTATGATAATAATATCTCGGGAAGGGCTGGGAGTGTAACTTCATGGTAGAGTACTTGTCTAGTATGCATATAGCCCAGGGTTTGATCCCCAGCACTGCCCAAAATAAATAATAAAAATAATAATATCTCTGGAAGAATATACAAGAAACCCATAAGAGTAGTTATTTTTATGGGGGTGGGGACTAGATGGGCTGAGTACAGAAATTGGAGATAAACTATACTGGATGCTTTTTTATTCTTTATGAATTTTTACTGTGTTTCCAATTTTTAAAAATTTGTGTTGGGGGAGATAGAGGGAAATCAAGCCCATGGCATCCTAAACATGCATTTTACTACCACCACCCCCTTAATTTGTTATTGTATATAGAAAAGTGGTTAATACACCATCTGTTAGTAAAGGAACAATTCACAAAATTATTACTTTGGGTCTTCTATTTAACAGATTTATTTGAAAGAATGAAATTCTTTGAGAATGACTAGGAAACAAGCACTTAAATATCCCCCTATTTTTTTTTCTTCTCAACCAGAATTGTGGTGGAGTATATTAGTAGTCAGGTAGTAATCAGATAATGAAGATAGTTACAGGTAAATAAGTACTTAAAGGCATGAGTCTGGATATGATTACTCATGAGATAACAGTTAAGATATGTGACTCCCTGATCCTATGAGTCCTGATTCCAAGAACCTAGACCAGTGGTCCTCTGACTGTACTTTATAATCACTTAGTACTTTGTATGATTAAAATAAGGACATGATTTTATGAACCATATAGTGTATTCCCATACAAATAGATGGGTTATTTTCACAATGCTTAAAGAGGGAAAATAAGAACAAATGTCGGGCTGGGGATGTGGCTCAAGCGGTAGCGCGCTCGCCTGGCATGTGTGCGGCCCGGGTTCGATCCTCAGCACCACATACCAACAAAGATGTTGTGTCCGCCGAGAACTAAAAAATAAATATTAAAAATTCTCTCTCTCTCTCTCTCTCTCTATATATATATATATATATATATATATATATATATATTCTCTCTCTCTCTCCTCTCTCACTCTCTCTTTAAAAAAAAAAATGTCACAAGGAATTTACTCAATAGATGAGGTAAATTAACCATAGAATGATAAGTTTCAATTTCACCCAATTATTAAAGTCTAGTTGCTCAAGTAGGATGGAAGTAGTTCTCTGTGGATTTAAAATTTAATCAAAGTTTGAGGCTTACCATCCTACAAGAGGGTCTCAAGAGAAATGAACTGACCAGTGCAGCAGAGACCTACAAGGTCCCTTCATTCTAGAAAGGGTCGCTAGTATTGCAGGGCAAGGCATCAGAATGGCCTCAAAGGCTGATAGAAAGTAACCTTGCCACAGCCTAAGTTTTCAGTGTCTGTCAAAATCCTCGGTTTATATATATTCTAAAGTCTAATAGTTGAGACCAATCACTCACATATGTGGAGTGGCAAAACATCCTCATGGGAAGGGAAAGTAAATTCCATATTGTTCCTATCACAGCAAAATATATGTCACTTGCATAGCAAACTTTGTAAGTATCTATTGGGTTTATTTCTTTCCTTTTTGCAGTGTTGGGGATTAAGCCCAGGGCCTTCCGCATACTAGGCAAGCACTCTACCCCTGAGCTGCATATCCAGCACTATGTAAGTATTTGGAATTATTCCTTGGAACCACCAGATGACCCAGCTTTACCAGTCCTTGGTATTTCTTCTAAAGAGTTAAGGTCATCATAGTGTAGCAATACATGCATACCCATATTTTTCGTTTGCATATCCATTTTTTATAGCAGCCAGATTTACAATAGCCAAACTATGAAACTAGCATAGGTGTACATCAATGAATGAGTGGATAATGAAAATATGGTATAGGGCTGGGGATGTGGCTCAAGCAGTAGCACGCTTGCCTGGCATGCAAGCAGCCCGGGGTTCAATCCTCAGCACCACATACAAACAAAAATGTTGTGTCCGCCGAAAACTAAAAAAAAATATATATTAAAAAATCTCTCTCTCTCTCTCTCTCTCTCTCTCTCTCTCTCTCTCTCTCTCTCTCTTTAAAAAAAAGAAAAGAAAATATGGTATATATTTACAACAGAGTTTTATTCAGCCATAAAGAATGAAATGATGTCATTTATGGGAAATGGATGAACTTGAGAACAAACACTGTGTTAAGTGAAATAAGCCAAACTCAGAAAGTCAGGGGTTGTATGTTTTCTCTCATATGTGGAAACTAGAGAGGACAAAGGAAAAGAAAGTTGTGGGGAGGGTTGGATCTTATGAAAATAGAAGGGAGATCAGCAGAGTAGAGGAAAGGGACAGGAGTAGGGGAGGGAAAAGGGAAATCCTAGGGAATGATAATGACCAAATTATATTGTTATATTAGGTTGCATGTAAGAATAGGTAACAATGAATCCCACCATTATGTACAATTATAATGCACCAGTAAAAAAATATGAGGAGAAGTATTGGAATCACTCCAAAGCTGCATTAACACTTATGTGCTAAGACCTTCCTGAACACCAATTAAAAAGAAATCTCAGGGTGGGACGTGGGTATTTTTTTAGAGCTCCCTAGAGTGATTCTAATGTAGAGCAAGGTGTCACCTAGACCTAGGATATTAATTTGATGGAAAATATTAATAGAATAAAAACAATGAGGGCTGGGGTTGTGGTTCAGTAGTAGAGTACTTGCCTAGCATATGTGAAGCCCTGGGTTCAATTCTCAGCACCGAATATAAATAAATACAATAAAGATCCATCAACAGCTAAAATATATATATTTTTTTAAAAACAATGACTTATAATGAATTCTTTTTATGTCGTAGGTTTCATCCTCTCTGGTAAATTTAGAGAATCCATTTAATTCAGTGATAAATTCAAAGATACTATATGATTCTGTGAAAACCCAGCTTGCCAAATAAATGTCTGGCAAAAGGGAGTGAAATATAAATATAGAGTAATATTCATGAGCACACTAGTGGCTAGGCAAAAGTTGCTTGAGAACGTGGTATATGCTGTGGGGGTATAAAAGGAATCTATTTTAGTGGTTCTTCCCATAAGGAACTTGCATTGCAATTAAAGAGACAAGACTGAACTTGTGAGCCACAGATCAATTCAAAATGTCAAGTTCTCTGCACTCACATTCCGGCCCCCTTATAGACATGTGAATTTATACTTCTGATATGTATGTGTGCAAATATATATTCAATAGCTATCCAAGTAGCAAAAAATATATATACTCAAGGATAATGTACTGGTTAAATGCATATGGTCTAAAATCAGATTCAAATCCCAGATTAACCGCTATGGGATCCTACTTAATGATCTTGTGCCTCAGATTGCACTTTTCCATCTATACAGGGGATAATAATAGCCCCTTCCTCACAGGATTGATTTGAGGATTGAACAGGATAACATGTGGTATCTAGTATGTAATAATAGCTCCATAAATATCAGCTATTGTTATCCTGGTTGACAGGTGCTAAGGGGTGAGTTAAGGAGAGAATGAAAGAGTTGTTGGGGAAACCACATAGAAGAGGAGATATGACCAAGAAGGGAGGAAGAAGTAGTTTTGTCCAGGTGAAGAGAAGACAAAACAGTATAGACCTGAGAAAAGCTCAGAAGAGATGGTGACCAGGGCCAGAGTATTTAAGTCATTAAGTTTCAAGACAATCGTACTGGGGAGTTTTCTTGATGTTTGAATTGTAAAAACTGAAGACTTTGCTGGTACCTGTTTCATGATGTCTACTCTGTGTCTGTAAGGATCACTATAGTGATTTTTCAGTTTTTCTCCATCCATCATTTGGCAAGTTTAATGCATATGGTCTAAAATCAGATGATTTCAAGAATTGAAACTACTTCTGAATATTTCAGAGTTCAATTACATATTTTGGTGGGTTTCTGGGATTGGATCCAGAACCTCAGGCAGGCTAAGCTTTAAAACTGAACACCACCCTATCCACTTAGTTCTCATTACAAGATGCTTGTGCTTGGTCAGAGTCACCAGCACTACCTCATGATCACCACTAGAGGGACTAGAACCAAAGGAATCATCGTGCTTTTAGGTACAGTATTGTATTTACTTTTCTTGATTCCTGTTCAATAGTCGCATTTTTTTTTCCTTGAACCATATTTATTATCTCATGAGTTATGTGTGTGTTTGTATGCTGTATATGTGAAAAGTACTGGGGATTAAACCCAGAGGTTCTCTACCACTGAGTTACATCCCCAATTCTTATTTTTTTGAGACAGGATCTCACTAAATTGGTGAGGCTAGGCTCAAACTTGCACTCCTCCTGCATCAGCCTCCAAAGTCCCTGAAATTACAGGCTAATCGTAAATTTTTTTAAATATTTGTGAATCCAAACATTACTCAAAGAAAACTAAAGGAGGGGCTGGGGATGTGGCTCAAGCGGTAAGGGCGCTCGCCTGGCATGCGTGCGGCCCGGTTCGATCCTCAGCACCAAATACCAACAAAGATGTTGTGTCCGCCGAGAACTAAAAAATAAATATTAAAATTCTCTCTCTCTCAAAAAAAAAAAAAAGAAAACTAAAGAAGAGGGCTGGGGAAGAATAGTTCAGTGGATTAGATAAAGGGGAATGAAGGGAAGAGAGTAGGGTTAGGAATAGGAAAGACAATAGAGTAGAATTGGACATGACTTTCCTATGTTCATATATGAATATAGCACCAGTGAAACTCTACATCCATGTACAACCACATGTATGGGATCTTAATTAGAATAAGTTGACTCCAAGTCAGAATACACTCTACTGTCATGTATGTCTAAAAACAAAAGAAAAAAAAAATCTAAAGAGTTCTACTGACCCTCATCTCCAATTCCTATATATACAGCTGCTTTTATCCTTCCCAATAGTTTCACTGTACATACAAACATATTTATCCTTGTACTTATACTCATGATTTACCCTCCAACTACCATTCTGACTTCATCTTACCACTCTGTGCCTGCTATGTAGACTATATCCCAGATCTTCAAACTCACCAAGCTTTTTCAGCCTCAGGACCTTTGCACTCACTACATTGTCTTCCTGGACCCCTCTCTTCTCCCAGAACCTCCACACTGAGGTGTCAGTGCATGTGTCAGTTCCACAGAAAAGTCTTTCGTGATTTCTGTCAAGTCACTCATCATCAGTGTTTGAAATTACCTTGTTTGTTTATATTCTTGTTTGTTTAGTCACTATCAAAACCTCCATGAGAATAGGAGGCTTGGCTGCCTTGTTTACTTCCATATCTTTAGGGTCCCAAACATGAATTAAGAACTCAAGGGCTGGGGGTGTAGCTCAGTGGTAGAGCGCTTGCCTAGCACATGTGAGGCACTGAGTTCAATCCTCAACATCACATAAAAATAAACAACTAAAGGTATTGTGTCCATCTACAACTAAAAAAAAAAAAAATTTAAAGAACTCAAAAGTTTTTTTTTCAATAGGAAAAACGAAAGACTGCTGTAAATACTATTCTGTGACTGTTTTATTATACATGGATAAGTATTCATATTTTGTTAATCATACTCTTAGTTTATTTGACTCTTTAGGTTAAACATTTACATGACTCAAAAATAAAGTAAAGTTGGGAGCGTTGGCACATGCCTGTAATCCCAGCAACTAGGGGAGGCTGAGGAGGGAGGATTGTGAGTTCAAACTCAGCCTCAGCAACTTAGTGAGGCCCTAAGCAACTCAGAGAGACGCTGTCTCTAATAAAATAAAGGGCTGAGAATGTAGCTCAGTGGTTAAGTGTCCCTGAATTCAATCCCTAGTACCAAAAATTAATCAATTAATTAATTAATAATAAAAATAAAATAATATAAAAGGTCCTCAGTGAAAAAATCTCATATCCACTTTCATCTCCCATCTAGTTCCCCCTCAATCAGGTAACCATTTATATTAGTTTTTGTATATCCTGTACTCAAAAACATTATCTTATTCTTATAGCAACATAGTATGTATACTGTTCCGCACCTTCATTCTTTAAATAGAATAGCTGAACAGCTTTTAAGATTTATATAAGTTTATAATTTATTTTACTCGATTCTTTACTGATGGTCTGTTGGTTATTTTCAGTTTTTCTTATTGTAAACAATGTTGCAGTAATAACTTTCATGCTTGATAAATGTACAGGAGAATAAATTCCTGGCAGTAGAATGTCTAAAGTAAGAGATATGTGTAAAAGATTCTTACCACCAGTCGTGATGGTGCAGGCCTGTAATCCCACCAACTGGAAAGGACAGAAGGATCACAAATTCAAGGCCAGGCTCAGCAATTTAGCGAGGCCCTGAGCAAGGTAGCAAGACCTTGTCTCAAAATAAAAAATGAAAGGGCGAGAGATGTGGCTCATTGGTTAAGCATTCCTGCATTCAATTTCCAGTACAAAAAAAAAAAAAAAAAGAATCTTACCAAACTTGCTTTCAAGAAGGTTGTCTCAATTTATTTATTTATTTTTTTTTTTTTTTTTTGAGAGGAGAGAGAGAGAGAGAGAGAGAGAGAGAGAATTTTTAATATTTATTTTTTAGTTCTCGGGGGACACAACATCTTTGTTGGTATGTGGTGCTGAGGATCGAACCCGGGCCGCACGCATGCCAGGCGAGCGCGCTACCGCTTGAGCCACGTCCCCAGCCCTGGGTGTCTCAATTTATAATCACACCAATGGTATAAAAGAACACCCATTTCCCACACCCTTACCCATGAGTATTATAGATATTTTATGTTTGCCAATCTAATGGATGAAAAATGTTATTTTGATTTTTTTTCATTTTTCTACATATATATAAAGCTGAATGCCTTTTCACATTTTAAATTAACTTTATTGATGTATAATGATTCACATACCATTTATTTATTTATGTGTATATATATTCTATATTTTAATATATACTTATAAACAGTATATATTTTTATATTTATATGTGTATCTATGTATATGTGTGTATGTGTGTATGTCTGTGTGCGTGTGTGTGTGTGTACCAGGGATTGAACACAGGGTTGCTTAAGCACTGATCCACATCTCCAGCCATTTTTATATTTTTATTTAGAGACAGGGTCTCACCAAGTTACCTAGGACCTCACTAAATTGCTGAAGCTGACTTTGAACTTGCAATCCTCCTGCCTCAGCCTCCCTAGCCATGTGTACTACCACGCCTGGCTAATTCACATACCACTTAAAGTATACAACAATGTTTTTTATTCACAACCATCACCACAGTCAAATAGTTGGGGTTTTATTTATTGCTCTGTTTAATTTCACCTATAAAAAGAAGAATTCCCACCAGGCACAGTGGTGAGTGCCTATAATCCCAGCTATTTAGGAGTCTGAATCAGGAGGTCTTCAGTTTGAACTCAGCCTGGGCAACACAACAAGACCCACAAACCTCAAATCAAAAACAAACATAAAGGGGCTGGTGTTGTGGCACAGTGGTAGAGCACTTGCCTAGCATGTGTGAGGCACTGGGTTCGATTCTCAGCACCACATATAGATAAATAAAGATCAATTGACAACTAGACAATATTTTAAAAAAATAAATAAATAAAATTTCAAAATCTCAAAATTTCCTTTCAAAATTTCCTGACCACGTCCAAAGGCAGAGGCTAAACTTTTCAACTTTCTGACAACCTCTAAGACTGAAGGTATACTTTATCCAAATTTAAACAGCAAGAAAATACTTACACAACAGACACCAAAACATTTAAAAGTTTGAACATATTTAAATATTTGAACTTTATATTTAATATATTTAAATGTTAGAAAAATTGTAATCCAGGAGCCACAGTGGCGCACAGCTGTAATCCCAGCAACTTGGGAGGCTGAAGCAGGAGGTTTGGGAGTTCAAACCCAGCCTCAGCAACTTAGTGAGGCCCTGAGAAATTCAGGGAGACCTGTCTCTAATAAAATATAAAAAAGGGCTGGGCTCACCCAGAGCCAGGACCTCACCCACCGCAATCTGCCTCACGCAGAGCCAGGAAACACTGCACCCCTGCAAAGAGAAACACCGTACCTGTGCTGCGGTTCCCTATCCACCAATATGTGACTGCACACCCAAACCACCTTCATCTTGGGACACACTACCACCACCATAACCCTTTCCACATGGTAATCTCTACTGTGGGACAAGGAACAGAGCCAGGAGGCAGCTGACCATTGCAGCACCACATGCTACAGTGTGCCATCACCGAACAGGCCGCCCAATGCCACCGCATAGCCCATCCTTCCAGCCCCCTCTCTGAAAGACGTTGCCTCCATCTTGAAACACCTCCACCTCCATCTTGGGTTACTTCCACTGCCACCTCCACTGCCATGTTTAGTTAGGGCAGATTCCATCTTGGGACACCAACTGAGGCCTGTAACCCAACAGCAATGTGCCTACTAGATGTGCTAACAGACACCATCCTGTGGCAGAGGCAACAGGGAGCCTTGCATGGGGCTGCCTATCTCTTTTTTTTTTCCCTAATAACAGCCAACTTCTGTTGAGTCCCCTTCCACTTGTCCTATAATTGAATACCTCTATGTTCTCACATCCTACCTCATAAACATCGCACTCTACACACACACACACACACACACACACACACACACACACACTGTCCACCAATAGAAATTGTAAACCCTTACGTGAACCTACTGGCTATATGGTAGAAGATAACCCTGCCTGTCATTTCTATTTATAGCAGCAAACTGTGTCTAAATAGAAACTAATTGATTTATGGCTGCATATTAGTTGCATTGGGTGTGGTAAACACTGATATCCCCATTAAAGGTAAGGTATGCTTGTCCTGCAGGATTATAGAGTAGAAACTGCAACACCTGAGATCCGCACTGTAAGAGAAGAAGACTCATAAGCAACATGAAAAAACAAGGGGGGAAGGTGCCCCAAACAAACAAGATACTGTAACATTAGAATCCATTGACAGCACAGTAGATGAAATGACAGAGAAAGGGTTCAGAATGTACATGATTAAAATGATCTGCAAATTAAAGAATCATCTAAGTGAGCAAATAAAGGCAAAAATTGATCACTTCAACAAAGAGATAAGACATCAAATACAGATAACAAAAGATTACTCCAAGAAAGAGCTAGAGATTTTGAGGGGAAAAAAATAGAAACAATAAACCAAATAAAAAACTCTATAGAAAGCATCACCAACAGACTAGATCACTTGGATGACAGGACCTCAGACAATGAAGACAAAATATACAATCAGGAAATCAAACTTGACCACACAGTGAAGATGGTAAGAAACCATGAACAGAACATCCAAGAATTATGGGATAATATAAAAAAAATCTAAGATATATCTGGATAGAGGAAGGCACAGAGTTTCAAACCAAAGGAATGTACAATCTTTTCAATGAAATAATCTCAGAAAATTTCCCCCAAAATGAAGAATGAATTGGAAAATCAAATACAAGAGGCTTATAGGGCACCAAATGTACAAAATTATAACAAATCTACACCAAGGCACATTATAATGAAAATGACCTTCATACAGAATAAGAATAGAATTTTAAAGGCTGCAAGAGAGAGGAATCAGATTACATATAGGGGGAAATCGATTCAGATCTCAGCAGATTTTTCAGCCCAGGCAGACCCTCAAGACCAGTAGATCCTGGAGCAACATATACCAAGCTCTGAAAGAAAATGAATGCCAACCCAGAATCTTTTTTTTTAATTTACTTATTTATTTTAGTTTTCGGCGGACACAACATCTTTGTTTGTATGTGGTGCTGAGGATCGAACTCGGGCTGCACGCATGCCAGGCAAGCGTGCTACCGCTTGAGCCACATCCCCAGCCCCAAATCCAGAATCTTATATCTAGCAAAATTAAGCTTCAGATTTGATGATGAAATAAAAGCATTCCATGATAAAAAAGAAGTTAAAAGAATTTATAGCAAGAAAGCCTGTACTACACAACATTCTCAGCAAAATATTTCATGAGGAGGAAATGAAAAACAACAATGAAAATCTGTAAAGGGAGGAACTACACTAAAGGAAAGGCCAATAAAAGAGAAACCAAGTGAAGTTAAAAACCAAAAATAAACCAAAATGATCAGGAATACAAAACACATTTCAATAATAACCCTGAATGGCCTATACCCATCAATTAAAAGACATAGACAGGGGCTGGGGATATAGCTCAGTTGGCAGAGTGCTTGCCTCATATGCAAAGGCCCTGGGTTCAATCCCCAGCACCACACACACACACACATATACATGACATAGACTGACAGATTGGATTAAAAAAAAAAAAAAGACCCAACAACATGCTACCTTCAAAAGACTTGAGGAAAAGACGTCCACTGAATGAAAGTAAAAGGGTGGGAAAACAATATACGACTTACATGGACCATGTAAACAAGCAGGGGTTTCCATCCTCATATCAAATAAAGTGAACTTCAAACCAAAGCTAGTGAAAAGAGATAAAGTAGGACATTTCATACTGCTTAAGGGGTTTATACATAACAATCATAAATATCTATGCCCCAAACAATGGTGCAGCTATATGCATCAAACAAATTCTTCTCAAGTTCAAGAGTCAAATTGACAACAACACAGTAATCTTGGGTGACTTTAACACACCTCTCTCACCACTGGATAGATCTGCCAAACAAAAACTAAACAAAGAAACTATAGAACTCAATAAACAATCAATAATTTAGACTTTACAGACATATACAGAATATTCCATCCCTCAACAAGCAAATGCACTTTTTTCTCAGCAGCACATGGATCCTTCTCCAAAATAGATCATATGTTAGGCCACAAAGCAAGTCTTAGCAAATACAAAAAAATAGAGATAGTACCCTGCAATCTATCTGACCATAATGGGATAAAATTAGATATTTAGATATAAATGATGAAATTAAAAATAGAAGCTACTCCAACACCTGGAGACTAAATAGTACACTACTGAATGATGCATGGATAACAGAATTCCACAGCACACTGCTAAATCAATCAGGGTCACTCCGAGTAAACTGGGCTGGCACAAAATAATCAAAGACAGAAAAAAAAATCTTTTTTTTTTTTTGGTTCTGTGATGGCTTCTTTTACCCAGCTCCCACAAAGCGGGCAAGGCAAGCAAGAAAAAGAGAGACCACTTGAATTCTTTATTCTTATATATGTTCTTTCCATATAAGGCAAAGGGTCAGGTTTCAGGGGGTTGAGTCTAGCTTGGTGATGTCTTGCAGTCAGCAGACTGACTGACATCTTGGAAGGCCACACCCATCTCAGGTGCTGTGTGGGGATCATAGGCAGAGTAATAGAAAAGGACACATATGTTGCCAGCCCAGAGAGGCAATGTCAGTCCAGTCCACTCATGTGCTCATGCTGATAGCTCACACACACACACAGTCCATGGCTGGCCCACGACAACAGAAGACATCAGGGAGGCAATACAAAAACTTCTTAGAGGTAAGTGAAAATTCTGATATATCAAAATCTCTGGGACACTATAAAGGCAGTGCTAGAGAAAAGTTCATTGCATTAAGCTTATTCATTTAAAAAAAAGAAAAAGTTAACAAATAAGCTACCTAGCATTTTATAGCCCAAATTCCTAGAAAAAGAAGAACAAACCAACACCCAAAGTAGAAAAAGACAGGAAATATAAAAATCAGGGCTGAAATCAATGAAATTGAAACGAAAGAAACAATTAAAAAATTGACAAAACAAAAAGCTGGTTCTTTGAGAAAATAAATAAAATTGACAAAACCTTTAGCCACTCTAATGAAAATAAGGAGAGAAAAACTCAAATTACTAAAATTCGTGATGAAAAAGGAAATATCATGACAGACACTATTGAAATACAGAAGACAATTAGAAATTACTTTGAAAATTTATACTCCAGTAAAGTAGAAAACCTCAAAGACACCAACAAATTTCTAGAGGCATATGATCCCCAAATTGAACCAGGAGGACATACACAATTTAAACAGATCAAATTCAAGCAAGGAAGTAGAAGACTACATCAAAAGTCTACCAACCAAGAAGAGCCTGGGACCGGACGGATTCACAGCTGAGTTCTACAAGACCTACAAAGAAGAATTAATACCAATACTCCTCAAATCATTCCATGAAATAGAAAAGGAGGGAACCTTTCCAAACTCATTCTATGAGGCTAGTATCATCCTGATACCCAAACCGGACAGAGATACATCAAGGGAAGAAAAATTTCAGACCAATATCCCTGATGAACATAGATGCAAAAATTCTCCATAAATTCTGGCAAATCAAATACAAAAGCATATTTAAAAATTGTGCACCATAGCCGGGCTCAGAGGCACATGCCTGTAATCCTAGCAGCTTGGGAGGCTGACGCAGGAAGATTGTAAATTCAAAGCCAACGGTCGAGAGGGGGCAAAATTGTGATGTATGAGGTCAAGGGGAGAAATAAGGAATGTCCACGCGCTTCTGCCCCTTTCAATGCTTTATTCACTCAATTTACTCAATACAATTTCACTCTATAGATTCTTTATTAAGAAAATGACAATCCTAATGCTAGGCACTGCAATAGACATAATCAATTCACAGCAGACAATTCTAGTTTAATTCTAAGCACTGCAAAACACACTTAATCATGATAGGCTAAAGACAGACATTTCCTCTGCATGCTAAGTTCAAAAATCTTAAGCCTTAGGCTTTACGTCCAGCAGATGCACACTCACTTAGACCGCGGTGACCAAGTCCGGAACCAAGGCAGGATTTTCCTGGCATGTAGTGGACCACCGGTTGAGGAGAGGGTGGTAGGGAGAAGTTGTGGCTCTCACCAAGGTCCAGACAAAGCAGTTGAGTGTGAGAGCAGTGAGGATCACACAGAGGATCAGGAACCATGACAAGTGATGGATGGGAGTCAGATCCTCATCAGGCTCTCCAGCTCCAGTGCATCCTGGTTTCAGCTGGCTGAATCCCTGTTCATCACCTCTATTATTTATACTAAATTTGGAGGATTTTGACCCCCCCCTTTCAATCCTTATCAGCTACCACCATATTTCTCCATGACATCATTTACTCTGGGGTCAGAAAATTCTGATCCGGTGGTCTCCATCCTGATCTTCTCGCCTTTCCCTCTTATCAGGCGAGGACAGCCTGCCAGGTGCTTCACTCTGTTTATCAGGTGAGGGGAAGTAACTTGTTTGTGGCCACACTGGAGGGCTCTGTGGGTGTGCCTGGTGAGACAATGGGTTTCAAACTGGAATTTTTTAAATGGAGTTGCTTAGGCTCAGGCCTAAGGCCATCATCACACCAACCTCAGCAAAAGCAAGGTGCTAAGGAACTCAGCGAGACCCTGTCTCTAAATAAAATACAAAAAAGGGCTGGGGATGTGGCTCAGTGGTTCAGTGCCCCTGAGTTCAATCCCCAGTACAAAAAAAAAAAAAAATTGCACACCGTAATCAAGTGGGGTTCATCCCAGGGATGCAAAGTTGATTCAACATACAGAAATCAATAAATGTAATTCATCACATCAATAGACTTAAAAGATAAGAATCATATGATTATATCAATTGATGCAGAGAAAGCATTTGACAAAATACAGCACCCTTTCATGTTCAAAACATAGAAAAACTAGGGATAGGAGGAACATACCCCAACATTGTAAAAGCTATCTATGCTAAACCCAAGGCCATAATCATTCTAAGTGGAGAAATATTGGAAACATTCCTACTAAAACAAGAACAAGACAGGGATGCCCTCTTTCACCACTTCTATTCAACATAGTTCTTGAAACTCAAGCCAGAGCAATTAGATAAATTAAAGAAATTAAAGGGGGCTGGGGATGTGGCTCAAGCGGTAGCGCGCTCGCCTGGCATGCGTGCGGCCCGGGTTCGATCCTCAGCACCACATACAAACAAAGATGTTGTGTCTGCCGAGAACTAGAAATAAATATTGAAAATTAAAAAAAAAAAAAAAGACATTAAAAAAAAAAAAAAGAAATTAAAGGGATACAAATAGGAAGAGAAAAACTCAAACTATCATTATTTGCCAACAACATGATTCTAAGAAGATCCAAAACACTCCACCAGAAAATTTCTAGAATTAATAAATTAATTCGCAAAGTAGCAGGATATAAAATCAATACCCATAAATCAAAAGTATTTCTATACATCAGTGATGAATCCTCTGAAAGAGAAATTAGGAAAACTACCCCATTCACAATAGCCTAAAAAAAAAAAAACTTGGGAATCAAGTTAACAAAAGAGGTGAAAGACTTCTACAATGAAAACTAGAGAACACTAAACAGATTGAAGAAGACCTTAGAAGATGGAAAGATCTCCCATGTTCCTGGATAGGCAGAATTAATATTGTCAAAATGGCTATAACTACCCAAAGCACGGTATAGATTCAATGCGATTCCAATTAAAATCCCAGCATCATTCCTTATAGATATAGAAAAAACAATCATGAAATTCATTTGGAAAAATAAGAGCCCCAGAATAGCCAAAGCAATCCTTACCAAGAAAAGTGAAGCAGGAGGCATCACAATACCAGAATTTAAACTATATTACAAAGCTACAATAACAAAAATGGCATGATATTGGCACCAAAATAGAGATGTAGACCAATGGTACAGAATAGAAGATACAGAGACAAACCCCATAAATACAGTTATCTTATACTAGACAAAGGCTCCAGAAACTCACATTGGAGAAAATATGGCCTCTTCAACGAATGGTGCTGGGAAAACTAGAAATCCATATGCAGCAAAATGAAACTAAACCCCTATCTCTTACCATGCACAAAAATTAACTCAAAGAGGATCAAGGACCTAGGAATTAGACCAGAGATCCTATGCCTAATAGAAGAAAAAGTAGGCCCAAATCTTCATATGTGGGATTAGGCCCCAACTTCCTTAACAAGATTCCTAAAGCACAAAAAATAAAATCAAGAATCAATAAACGGGATGGAATCAAACTAAAAATTTTTTTCTCATCAAAAGAAACAATCAATGAGGTGAAGAGAGAACCTACATTTTAGGAGCAAATTTTTGCCACACACTCATCAGATAGAGCACTAATCTCCAGGATATATAAAGAACTCAAAAAACTTAACACCAAAAAAACAAATAACCCAGTCAATAAATGGGCTAAGGAGCTGAACAGACACTTCTCATAGAAGATATACAAGCAATCAACAAATATATTAAAAAATGTTCAACACCTCTAGCAACTAGAGAAATGCAAATTAAAACTACTCTAATATTTTATCTCACTCCAGTCAGAATGGCAGTTACCAAGAATACAAGCAACAATAAGTGTTGGCAGGGATGGGGGGAAAAAGTCACACTCACACATTGCTAGTGGGACTGCAAATTGCTGAAGCCAATCTGACAAACAGTATAGAGATTCCTTAGAAAACTTGGAATGGAACCACCATTTGATCCAGCTATCCCACTCCTCTGTCTATAACCAAAGGACTTAAAAACAGCATACTACAAGGATGTGGCCACATCAATGTACATAGCAGCACAATTCACAATAGCCAAACTGTGGAACCAACCTAGACGCCCTTCAATGGATGTGGATAAAGAAACTGTAGTATATATACACAATGGAATATTACTCAGCAATAAAAGAGAATAAAATTATGGCATTGCAGGTAAATGGATGGAGTTAGAGAATATCATGCTAAGCGAAGTAAGTCAATCCCAAAATACCAAAGGCCAAATATTTTCTCTGATAAATGGATACTAAAGGGAGGAGAGCATGAGATGAGTGGAGGAACATTGTTTGGGGCAAAGGGGACAGGGGAGGGAGCATGGGGGATGGAGGTAGGAAAGATGGTGGAATGAGATGGACATCATTACCCTAGGTACATGTATGACTGCACAAATGCTATGACCCTACTTTGGGTACAACCAGAGAAGTAAAAAATGTGCTCCATTTGTGTACAATGAATTGAAGAGCATTGTGTTGAATTAAAAAAAAAAAAATGTTGGGAATGTGACTTGGTGGTTAAGCGTCCCTGAGTTTAGTTCCCAATATCAAAAAAAAAAAAAAAAAGAAGAAGAAGAAGAAAGAAAGAGTCTAAATATTTGAGTATTTTCCCCAAAAAACATATTTGTAACACTTTAAGTAAAAGACATAGTAAAGACAGAAGACATATAGGTAAAGTGATAGAAAACATTGGGAAAGTAGCTCAGCCATTTTGGATTCCTAAGCCTTAAAAGGAAAACTGTAATTCAGTTTTAATTGGAAATCCACACACAGAAGGAATATTTAAAACACTAATTTTTTTCAACCTTTTATGTGCATGTGGTGCTGGGGTCACCCAGGGCTCGTGCGTGCGAGGCAAGCTCTCTGACACTGAGCTCTATTCCTAGTCTACTTTTTAATTTGGCATAAAATTTGCACAAATTTATGGGGTGCAGTATGACAATTTGATACATGTAGACAGTGTGAAATGATCAAATCAGGGTAATTAGAATTTCCATTTCAAATATTTATCATTTTATGTGTTAGGAACCTTTGGAGGCTGGGCATAATGGCACACGCCTGTAATCCCAACAGCTCGGGGGCTAAAGCAGGTGAATCTCAGGTTCAAAGCCAGCCTCAAAAACTTAGTGAGGCTCTAAACAACTCAGGGAGACTCTGTCTCTAAATTTAAAAAAAAGTGGGCTGGGAATGTGGCTCAATGGTTAAGTACCCCTAGGTTCAATCCCTGGTACCAAAAACAAAACAAAACAAAACGAAAACCCTTTGGATTCTTCTGTAGTTATTTTGAAATATATAATAAATTATTGAAGATCATAGTCTATTGCACTAAAGAACATTAGAACTAATTACTCCTCTCTAACTTTATTTTGGTACTTGTATTCTACCTAGCTTCCCTATTCTACCTAGCTTCTATTGACCACCATTTTACTCTCTAATTCTATGAGACACCTAAAAAGCTTCCACAAATTAGTGAAAATGTGGTATCTGCCTTTCTATGCCTGACTTATTTCTCTTAAAATGATGTCCTCAGTTCCATCTCTGTTGCTGCAAATGACAAGATTTCATATTTCTTAAGGGTGAATAATGTTTCATCTTGTGTATGTGTGTGTGTGTGTGTGTGTATGTGTGTGTGTGTGTGTGTGTGTGTGTGAGAGAGAGAGAGAGAGAGAGAGAATGATTGTGTATATGATTTTCTTTATCCATTCATCTGTCAATGGGCATCTTGGCAGATTCCATATCTTGGATATTGTGAATAGTGCAACAGAAACATGGGAGTGCAGGTATATATTTGATAAGATTATTTTGTTTTCTTTTGGATACATACATTTCAACTGCTGTATTATATGATAATTCTGTTGTTGGTATTTTGAGGAAACTACATACTGTTTTTCATAATGGCTTTACTATTTTTTAAATTTTTTCATACCTTTATTCTATTTTTTTTAAAGAGCGAGTGAGAGAGGAGAGAGAGAGAGAGAGAGAGAGAGAGAGAGAGAGAGAGAGAGAGAGAATTTTTAATATTTATTTTTTAGTTCTCGGTGGACACAACATCCTTGTTTGTATGTGGTGCTGAGGATCGAACCCAGGCCGCACGCATGCCAGGCGAGCACGCTACCGCTTGAGCCACATCCCCAGCCCCATACCTTTATTCTATTTATTTATTTTTCTGTGGGGTTGAGGATCTAATCCAGTGCTTCACATATGCCAGGCAAGCGCTCTAGCACTGAGCCACAACCCCAGCTCCCCTGGCTGTACTAATTTATATTCCCAACAACAACACATGAGTTTCCCTTTCTGCCACACCTTCACCAGAATTTGTTATTTTTTGTGTTTTTGATGATATCCATTCTAACGTGGGTAAGATGATATCTCATTGTGGTTTTGATTTGCGTTTCCCTGATGATTTGTGATGTTGAACATTTTTTTTCCATACTCTTTGTGGCCATTTGTATGTCTTCTTTGAGACCTGCCGTATTTATCTACACGTCAGTCGATGGAGATTTGTGTTGTTTCCTCCATGTTTTCTTGAAATGACATAGGATCTTAGAGTAGGCAAGGACCTTAGAGTATATGAAGATGAGACCACACTGAGCAAATATAGTCTCCTTCATTAGTATAAAGGTCAAATCTGATGGGTAAAACTAGGAAACCCAATACTAAAAAATATCATCTGTGGGCTAGGAATATAGCTGGATGGTAGAGCACTATCCTAGCATGCAGAGAAGGTACTGGATTTGATCATAAGCACCCCAAAAATAAAAATAAATAATAAAAATATCAACTATACCACAGGAAGGGTCTCAGTGTAATCTTGATGCTGCTCTGCTTTGAGCCTTGTTTCTCAAATGAAGATTGACTCCTACCTACATATCTACTAAGGAAGAAAAATAGAGTCAAAGTGTCTTAATTATTTAAACTCATTTAAAACTAGTATGCTTGTGGTGCACATCTGTAATCCCAGCAGCTTGGGAGGCTGAGGCAGGAGGATTGCAGGTTCAAAGCCAGCCTCAACAACTTAGTGAGTCCCTATGCAACTCAGTGAGACCCTTTCTAAATAAAAAATAAAAAGGAGGGACTGGGGTTGTGGCTCAGTGGTAGCGTGCTCGACTAGCATGCATGAGGCACTGGGTTCAATCCTCAGCACTACATAAAAATAAGGAAAGAAAATAAAGTCCATCAACAACTAAAAATAAAAATAAAAAGGGTTGGGTATATGGCTCAGTGGTTAAAACCCTTGAGTTCAATACCTGGTACCCATAAATAAATAAATAAATGAAAGGGCTTTGGGTAATAGCTCAGCTACATGCAAGGTCCTGGGTTCAATCCCCAGCACTGCAAAAACCAAACAAGAATAATTTTAAATAGAAAAACTAGAAAAAAAAAACTATATAAGAAAAATGGAAAGGGTACACTATGGTTTGAATATCTTCACCAAAACTCATGTTGAAGTTTAATTCCCATTGTAAGGTATTAAGAGATGGAATCCTTAAGAGGTGGTTGGATCTTGAGGGGGTCTGCCTTCATGAAGTATACATTAATCTCTTCTTAGATTAATGGGTTAATGGGTTATCTTGAGAGTGGTTCTGTTATAAGTGCCAGCTTTGGCTTAGACACTCTCTCTCTCTCTCTCTCTCTCTCTCTCTCTCTCTCTCTCTCTCAGTACTGGGGATTGAACTCTGGGGCACTTAACCACTGAACCACATCCCCAGCCCTTTTTATTTTTCATTTGAGACAGGGTCTCGCTAAGTTACTTAGGACCTCACTAAGTTGCTAAGGCTGGCCTTGAATTTCTGCTCTTTCTGCCTCAGCCTCCTTAGTTCCTGGGATTACAGGTGTGCACTACTGTGCCCAACAGCTTTGACTCTTATGCACTTCCTCACCATGTGATGCCCTGCACCACTTGGAGACTCTACAGAGCATGCCATTAGGAAGAAGGCTCTCACCACTGTAGCCCCTGGCCTTGGATTTCCCAGTCTCAAGTATGATGAGCTGAACAAACCTTTATTCTTTATAAATGATACAGTCTGTAGTATTTGTTATAGCAACAGAAATGAGCCTACGACAAAGATTAAGAAATATGATGGTTTCTACATAGATCCTATGAAATATATACTACAGATATGAATTATACCCTGATATTTTATCTACTCTTGAGTTCTTTTAGTTTGACTTATAGGTAATTTATCTTAATGAGGTAACTTAAGTACCTATGAAGTATGACAATGTGGGGAACCACAGGCCGTGCACAATAGACTCATGGAATACTATATGAATGTTTCTCAACACTGGTATTTGGATGATATAAGATGCAGGACTGTCTCAAACATTGCAGGACATTTAGCCTTCCTAGTGTTCTGAACTCACAAATGCTGGTAGTGATCCCCAGTCATTATAACTATGGAAAACAACTCCATTTATTTTCAATGCTGAACAGGAATGAGGCAGTATGAATGAAAACTTCAAGACTGCTCCCATATTTTTTTCCTGCTCCCACATTTTAAAGATGAGGTAGCTGAGTTCCAGAAAAGCCACCAAACCAGGTTATCTTCACCCACTTCCAACTGTTCTGTCATTGTATGTAGCATTTATTCTTCTTTTTTGCTACTCAAAGTCAAAAACGGAGCAGTTCTCCATCGGTACCTACCACCTACATCTTATTGCCTTTCTTCTCTATTCCTCTTATCATTTTTCTGAGACAATATGTTAAAGAATTAAACCATTTTGTCCATTTATTTTAATAAATTTTTATTTAGCACCTAACATGTTTCAGTCTCTGAGCTAGGGACTGGGATATGGTGGTGAACGAAAGAGGGCCATACCCTTCCTTGTGGGTGAAGTGGGAGGGATTGACAGTTTTAAAATTAAATTACCAGGGCTGGGGATGTGGCTCAAGCTGTAGCTCGCTCGCCTGGCATGCGTGAGGCCCAGGTTCGATCCTCAGCACCACATACCAACAAAGATGTTGTGTCCGCCGAAAACTAAAAAATAAATATTAAAATTCTCTCTCTCTCTCTCTCTAACAATAATAATAATAATTTAAAAAATTAAATTACCATAACAGTCATATACCATCTATCAATGTTTCTATCAATGACAGGCCACAAATATAATGGTGGTCCTATAAGATTAAAATCAAGCTGAAAAATCCCTATTATCTACTAATATCATAGCTGTCTTAACATAATAGTTCAATGTATTTCTCACGTTTGTGGTGATGAGTGGCATAAACAAGCCTACTGTACTGCCAGTCATATGGAAATATGACATATGCAATTATGTATAATATGTAATACTTGGTAAGGATGATAAATGGCCATGTTACTGATTTATGTACCTACTATACTTTTATCATTATTTTGAAATGTAGTCCTTATACTTCTTTTTTTTTTTTAAGAGAGAGTGAGAGAGGGAGAGAGAGAGAGAATTTTAATATTTATTTTTTAGTTATTGGCGGACACAACATCTTTGTTTTATGTGGTGCTGAGGATCGAACCCGGGCCGCACACAGCGCGCTACCACTTGAGCCACATCCCCAGCCCTCTACTTGTTTTTTTTAAAGCTTACTATAAAAACGTGTGTCATGTTACACTGGCAGCAGTCTCGTACAGCTCACCTTTACTGGGTACCAATTCAATCTGCATAAATACACTCTATGATGTTCTCACAATGACAAAATCAGCATTATTCACAAAAGCTCAATGTGAAAAAGCTCCAAATGTTGTTAGGTAAAATGGTTAAACAGAGTTGTTTTTTGATTTTCCCGCGGTGTGTGATGATTTGCTAAGAGATGCTATGATGTATGTGGGGGTCCCTGCCTTCCCTAAAGAGAGAGGTGAGAGAGAATTTTTTAATATTTATTTTTTAAATTTTGGCGGACACAACATCTTTGTTTGTATGTGGAGCTGAGGATCGAACCTGGGCCGCACGCATGCCAGGCAAGCGCGCTACCACTTGAGCCACATCTGGGCTCGGGGCCTCTCAGCGTCACCAGTTGCTGTGTGTGTGCGGAGGACCGAGTTAGCTCACAATAAACACCTCTTTGCTGCTTACATCGATCTTAGTCTCTGGTGGTCTTTTGGGGGTCCCAAATTCGAGCATAACAGAAGGCTGAGGCAGAAAGATCACAAGTTCAAGGCCAGCCTCAGCAATTTAACAAGGTTCTGGGGCTGGGGATGTGGCTCAAGCGGTAGCGCGCTCGACTGACATGCGTGCGGCCCGGGTTCAATCCCCAGCACCACGCCGATAACTAAAAAATAAATGTTAAAATTCTCTCTCTCTCTCTCACTCTCTCACTCTCTCTTTAAAAAAAAAAAAAAAAAAAAAAAGTTTCTAAGCAATTTTGTGAGACCTTCTCTCAAAATTAAATTTAAAAAGGACTGGGGGATAGATCTCCTTGGTAAAGTGCCCCAGGGTTAGGGTTAGTTTAATTCCCAGGACCCCTCATAATTCCTTTGGAATATAGACTGAAAATACCAATTAAGTCCTAACCTTGAGTACTTAAACTGGAGAACATCAAGTAGTTTGACTCAGGATACACTAATTTGAATGTTGTAAGTATTTGCCTGGAAGGCAAGAGGCGGGCCTCCTCATTTCCTCCAAGAGCAGCCTGCACTGCCCATTGGAATAAGCTGAGGAACAGTTTTAAAATATAACCAGGGTCCCACCCTTAGAGATTTCAATGCAGTCAACCTCAGCATCAGGATTTTTACAAATACCCCAAAAGATTTTAATAACAAGTCAAGGTTAGAACTTATTGAACACCTGACTACCCTGAAAATTCCATTCTTTGGTCTTTACTATGGTGCCCTTCAAAGATTCACTGAGCATTTTTGCTCTAGAACTCTAGAAACTTCTATCACACCGTTTAAAATAAAATTTAAGATCC
This sequence comes from Spermophilus citellus, assembly GCF_964194105.1. Lineage (NCBI taxonomy): Eukaryota > Metazoa > Chordata > Mammalia > Rodentia > Sciuridae > Spermophilus > Spermophilus citellus. The sequence continues at coordinate 42,277,351 of NC_138195.1, forward strand.
TACATTTCAATTTTAATTTTGGTTCCTTCTCAACCTTCAAATCACTCATGGGCCCGAACTCTGACCTAGAATCATTCTGCTTCTCTGCGTATCCCCTCTCCTGCTCTCAACTGAAATGGAGATCTGCTGCTCATGATGCCAAAAGTTCGGTCCTTGTCCCTGATGCCAATCTTTTAACAAGGACATGGTTTTGAGAAAAGGAGAAAAACAGGAACTCCTATCCCAAAGGCTGTGATTCTACTAGGATAGAGGTGATTCAGAGAAAAGGAGATTAGGGAGGAGAGAACAGGATGAAGAAGTTCAGGGAGAAGAAGATCGGGAAAAATAAAAAAGACAAGTAAGTTTCGAAGCCACAAGGGAAACAGGCAAAGCATCAAGTGAACCCCTGTCACACTGGGAAGACCATCCTCCTGCAAATCAGTCCCTGGGTTGGCTTTTGTGTGTTTTCAGATCAGCCCTCTTACAGTTCAGTTCGGGTTTTGTGTCTTCCCTTGTCCAGTTTCCTTGAGTTTGAGAGGGGAAGAACCAACCAAGGAGGGAAGAACAAGTGCCCCTTCTCCCCTCTTTGCCCTAAAAGCTGAACTCGATGTAGGGGAAGTGGAAATCCCAAGGCCATACTCAGCCTGTGTTCTAGCCTCAGGCAAAGCAAAGCTGCCTCCTTCCATCCCGTTTTGTTCTTTTTCTAATTTTAAAGGTCCCTTAATTTACAAAACACACACACACACACACACACACAGGCACCCCTTCTCCTTAAAAGTCTCTCTTGACCTGTTTAGGTTTTTCTAAAACTGATTTCCACACATGTATGCTGCACCTTGAGAGTGAGTTCATGGCAATACTCATTTGTTGTCTACCTACCGAGTTCAGGACACTAGGCTAAATGACATCAGAGAACTCCAAGTACCGCTTTTTAATTTACAGAATAAGGGGATTCCTGAAAACATTTAATATAACAGTGCTTTTCTTCCTTGGACAAGGCAGACACACATTTGAGAATTTGCATTATAAGAAGGTTAAATGTGTAAATTTTGAACTAATGTAAATTTCCCAGATTAAAAAATTCATTAAGACTCCGGGGCTGGAGTTTAGTGGTAGAGGGCTTATATAGAATGCACAAAGCCCTGAGTTTGATTCCCAGCACTGGGGAAAAAAAAATCCATCAAGAATTCCATGATTTCGAGACTGGGGAGTTCATTGTAAATATCGTTGATACTTTAGCTTCTAAACAGAAATCGCTTTGCCACAGTTCTTTGTCCAAATTAATCTTAAAATTTATGAAGTTTGAATTGTGAGATCTTCAGGACCCTTGTTTAAAATGAATGGTCCTGGGTTGGGGATGTGGCTCAAGCGGTAGCGCGCTCGCCTGGCATGCGTGCGGCCCAGGTTCGATCCTCAGCACCACATACAAACAAGGATGTTGTGTCTGCCGAGAACTAAGAAATAAATATTAAAAATTCTCTCTCTCTCTCCTCTCTCACTCTAAAAAAAAAAAAAAAAAAAAAAATGAATGGTCCTGTGGCCAAATTTTATGTCTGTGAAATTATTTGCCCATCTGGATTATTAGTTCTTGAACCTCAGGAATCTGCTGCCTCTTATCTCTGAATCTCACTTCTCCCCACATACATACTACAAAAAAACCCACAGAGTTTTTACACAAGGTTCCATAAATCTTTGTTGAATTTAGAACTGTTGGAGGGAAATGGATTATTTCACATGTAATCTGCCTTTCTAAAGTAATAAAGTGGGGCTGGGGATGTGGCTCAAGCGGTAGCGCACTCGCCTGGCATGCGTGCGGCCCGGGTTCGATCCTCAGCACCACATACCAACAAAGATGTTGTGTCTGCCGAGAACTAAAAAATAAATATTAAAAATTCTCTCTCTCTCTCTCTCCTCTCTCACTCTCTCTTTAAAAAAAAATAAAGTAATAAAGTGATAAAAGATGGCTGATAGGAAATGACTTTAATGGAGAATTAGGAAGCCAAGATATGATTACAGGTTATCCAGCCCTGTGCAGGCAGAGGAATCCTATTTCTGGCAATCTCCCTGTATCCACCCACCTGGAGACTGTGTTTACTAAGGGTCTATTATATGCCATGTCTGGTGTTAAAAGAGGGAAGGATGGGACATGAATAAAAACAATAAGATATACTTGTTAACCCGAAGAAATACATATTGTAGGACCAAGGTTTTCAAACTAGAGAACTGATGATTTTTAGGGGATGTGTAGGTGTGTAGAATTTTAACAAATTCTAAAAACTAATTTTAAGGAATTCTACTTTCAGGGCTGGGATTGTGGCTCAGCGGTAGAGCGCTTGCCTAGCATGTGCAAGGCCCTGGGTTCGATCCTCAGCACCACATTTAAAATAAAATAAAGGTATTGTGTCCATCTACAACTAAAAAACAAATATTAAAAAAAGAAAGAAATTCTACTTTCACACTTTAAATTTCTACATGTACCCTCTCATGCCATGACCCAAATTATTCTTCCCCATTTCCCCTTCACAACAACTCTTGTCCAGTTTACAAAGAAAAGTCATGACCCACCTCCATCTTGAATATTACTTCAGTGTGACAATGTCCACATACAACAATTCTAAGATGCCGCCAAGTCAATGGAAATGGCCCCTTTAACATTAATCCTCTTAGAACTTTCTGCCTTTCCCAGACATTTTCTGTTCACTAACTGGTTGGTTAGTGAGACCCTGTCTCTAAATAATATATACGTGTGTGTGTGTGTGTGTGTGTGTATATATATATATATATACACACACACATACACATATATACATACATACATATGGCTGGGGATGTGGCTCAGTGGTTAAACCCCACTTGGTTTTATTTCCAGTACCAAAAAAAAGAATTTAAGTTTTCAAATTCTCTTTCGTTACAATATTAATCCTATGATGTGTCACTGAATGGAAAAACACAATTGAGTAACTGATACAGTCCAGATACATTATACTGATTCTTTTAAATGTAACTGTAAAATCTCCTTGGGAGTACCACATTTTTCAAGTTTTTGACACTGAATAAAAACCATTAGTAAACACTTATTTAGAGTTTGTGTGGATTATTCATTATTAGCTAGAACATGCTTTATCAAATCATATCAAAACATCTATTTACTTACTACAACCCATTCATATTTGTTTTCTGTTTTGCTTGGCACATTACCAGGAACCAGGAACTTAGTGACTCAAAAAAGACACACTTATTATTTCAGTTTCCAGGAGTCAGAAATCTCAACAGAGTTGAACTGAGTCTTTTAATGGGGTCTCACAGGCTGCAGTCAAGGTGTAGTCTCAGATTTCAGTCTAATTTGGGGCTTGGGGTCATCTTTTAAGCTTTACTGGTTGTTGGCACAATTTAGCGCCTGTGGTTGTCGGACTGAGGTCACAGTTTGTTCACTGGCTGTAAGCCATCTTCTCTCAGCTGCGAGATGTACTTTCAGTTCTTTGCCATGAAGTGTTCTCACAAGCACTCTCACAGCATAGCATCTTTCTTAAGAGTTAACCAGAGACTCTCTTGAGTGTTCTAAAACAGTTCTATATAATACTGTCATCCCTCTATACCTGTGGAGGATTGGGTTCAAACCCTGGGGATATCAAAATTGTCAGATTCACAAGAGCCTTATATGAAATGGCATAGTATTTGCATATAACCTGCACATCCTCCTATATATTTTAAATAATCTCTGCATTATCTTAATACCTAATACAATGTAAACACTACATAAATATTTGGTATACTATATTGTTTAGTAAGTAATGACAAAAAAGTCTGTACGTGTTCAATATAGACACATGCTCAATACTTTAGATCCATTGTTAGCTGAATCTATTGATGCAGAACTTGAAGTCTCAGAGGGCTGATATGGAGAGCCAACTGCATAATCTAATTAAAGAAGTGTCTATCTCATCATATTCAGAGGTACTGCCCACATTCAAGGTCAGGGGATAATAGAGTATATGCACACTAGGGAGCAAGAATCCGGAGGAGGGCTGGGGATGTGGCTCAAGGGGTAGCGTGCTTGCCTGGCATGCGCGCGGCCCGGGTTTGATCCTCAGCACCACATACCAACAAAGATGTTGTGTCTGCTGAAAACCAAAATAAATAAATAAATAAATAAATAAATAAATATTTAAAAACTCTCTCTCTCTCTCTCTCTCTCTCTCTCTTTGAAAAAAAAAAAAGAACTGTGATGTAGCTCAGTGGTCAAGTGCCTCTGGTTCAGTCTCTAGTACTGCAAAAACAAAATTAATCAGATTCATATTAAACCAAAGTTGTTTTAACCTTATTTGACTGTTTAAAAACAATCTATTTTATGTGATACATCCTTTAATTTTTTTTTTTTAAATTTTCAGGGCTGGGGTTCAAACTCAAGACCTTGAGCATGCTAGGCACTCTACTACTGAGTTATATATCCAGCTCTCAAATGTAATTTTGATAATTAGGTTAATGAAGACTAACTCTGGTTAGAGTAAATGGTGGACATTTTCTGTACCTACACTGTCCAAACAGTAGCCATTAGCCATGTGTGGCTCCTGAGCTCTTTAAGCGTGGCTAACATAATTGAAGAAATAAAATTTTAATTTATAAACCAAAATTTACTAGCATAAATTTTATAATGCTGATTACATGTTGAATTATGATTTTTATATATCTATCCAAGTGAAATGCATTATAAAATTAATTTCAAGTGTTTCAAACTTTTTTTCAGTGCTGGGAATAAAATCTATGGCCTTGAACATGTTAGACAAGACCACTGAGCTACACTCCCCAGCCCTGTTGCTAACATTTTTAGTGTGGCTAATAGAAAAATTATAATTAGGTGGATGTGATGGTGCCAGTCTGCAATTCTGGTGACCTGGGAGGTTGAGGCAGGAAGATTACAAATTCAAAGCCAGCCTCAATAACTCAGTAAGGCCCTAAATAATTTAGTGAGACCCTGTAACAGAATTTTAAAAAGGGCTGGGGATGAGGCTCAGTGGTAAAGCACCTCAGAATTCAATTCCTCATACCAAAAGAAAAGAAAAAAGAAAAATTGTAATCATATGTAATTATATTTCTACTGGACTTCATTGTAGTATTCATTAGTGAAGCTAAATCTGCAACTTCAAGGCTTTGTTTGTGGTACTAAGGATTTAACCCAGGCATACTTTATTGCTAAGCTACATTTCAGCCCTGTTTTTCATTTTATTTTGTCACAGGTTTAAGTTGCTGAAACTGGCCACTGAACTTTCAACCCTCCTTCCTCAGCCTTCTGAGTATTACAGGTATGTGCTACAATATTCTGCTGGAACTTCAAGGTTTTGAGAAAAACATATTCAAAGTACTTGGTAAGTTTATTAAAAGTGTTGTATTGAGGGCTGGGGATGTGGCTCAAGCGGAAACGCGCTCGCATAGCATGCATGGGGCGCTGGGTTCCATCCTCAGCACCACATAAAAATAAAGATGTTGTGTCTGCCGAAAACTAAAAAATTCTCTAAAAAAAAAAGTGTTGTATTGAATTTAACAATATTTAATAGTCCTAAAACTTTCTTTAAAAAGGTGCCTCTGTTAGAAGAAAACTGTTTACAATTAGTAGTTTGTTGGTAAGTTGAGATGAACTTCCCATAAAATGAGAAAGTGACTCTCACAACTAACAAATCCTTTTGAAAAGGAGAAACTAATCAAATTGTTAGCTAGAAATTAATCAAAAGTGCTTTTTGAAAGCAAAGTGAATTGTGGTATAAAACTAGAAAGTTCAAAGAATTAGATGACATCAATATAACAAAATTCCTTCCATTTATGTCCATTTACATACATGGGTAAGGTATTTCAGAGCTAACTGATGCAGAAACTATCTTATTCTAGTAATAACTAATATTTATTCACAAAAATTTGGTGTAATTGAAATATATATATATATATATATATATATATATATATATATTTTTTTTTTTTTTTTTTTTTTTTTTTTTTGCAGGAGTGGTAGTGCTAGGGATGGAACCCAGGGCCTTGTGCATGCTAGGCATAGGCTCTACCACTGAGCCACACCCAGTGGAAAAAAAGATTTTAGAGTCAGGTGTGCAGGTGTGGTTGGTCTGAGCTCTTCATTTTCAACTGGGCTATCACTATTTTTCTTATTGATTCCTGGGATTCTTTTTAATATTAAAAGAAATGTACCTATACTATACAATAGAGTTAAGGTCTCCAACAGCTGGGCCAGGTGGCGCACACCTGTAATACCAGAGGCTCAAGAGGCTGAGGAAGGAGGATAGAATTCAAAGCCAGCCTCAACAATGGCAAAGTGCTAAGCAACTCAGTGAGACCCTGTCTCTAAATAAAATACAAAATAGGGCTGAGGATGTGGCTAAGTGTTTGAGTGTCTCTGAGTTCAATCCCTAGAAGTACCAAAAAAAAAAAGGATTCTGTTGCTAAAACCAACATTTGAAAATAATTGCCTATATGCTACTTTGCAACTTAACCTTGCTGATGAAAACTTGGCCCCTCATTCCTTTGGGAATCTTTATCATTTAGAGTCCAGGAACATTTGTCCTATGTACTAGAAACTCTAGGCCAGAGTTTCTCAACCATGGACTGTTAACTTTTTGAATAAATAATCCTTTCTTGTGGAGGGCTATCCTCTGTATTTGTAGAATGTTTTGGAGCATCCCTGGCATACACAGGCTGGATGTCAGTAGTACATCCTCCTCTCAGTTGTAATAATCAAAAAAATATGGAGGCTGGGGTTGTGGTTTAGTGATAGAACACTTGCCTGGCATGTTTGAGGCACTGGGTTCAATCCTTAGCACTACAAATAAATAAATAAGTGTATTGTGTCCATCTACAACTTTAAAAATATTTTTAAAAAGTCTCTGGATTGCCAAATGTCCTCTGGGCATAGGGGGACAAATCACCCCAGTTAAGAATGATTGATCTAGGGGCTGGGATTGTGGCTCAGCGATAGAGCTCGCCTAGCACGGGCAGGACCCAGGTTCAATCCTCAGCACCACATAAAAATAAAGGCATTGTGTTGTGTCCACCTAGACCTAAAAAATAAAAAAAATTCTTAGGAAAAAAAAAAAAGAATGATTGATTTAGGTCTATCTAATGCCATTGGAAGGCAGGTTGATTACTAGTCTATTTACTTTAGTTTGGAAGTCCCAGGAAATTTCAAATGGTGTTTGATAAGATATAGAATACTAAGACCTGTTGGGAAGTATATGTGTCTTACAACCTTGTCAAAAAGACAAAATAACATACATTAAGTCATGAAGGAATAGCATATGATAAATCTGTGGGCATATACAGGGTGTGCATGTGCATGTGTTCCTGAGTGTTTCTGGGGATCTAACACAGAGTCTGGAGCATGCTATGCAAGTGCTGTACCACTGAGCTATACCCACAGCCCAGCCTAGAGATTTAAAATAAAAGGATGTAAAACAGGAAAGTTAGCCAACTTAGGCTTCATGGGATGGTAGGGGCTTGATGAGGTCATCAGAGCCCAGGGCCTAGCCCTCAGCTTGGTAGTTTCAAAAAATTATAATGGAGTTGGGGTTGTAACTTGGGGTAGAGTGCTTGCTCAGCATGTTGGAGGCCTTGGATTTAAGCCCCAGATTGACCAAATTAATTAATTAAGTTAAATAAAATAGGGTTAATGTATTTAATAATATACTAAATAAGGGGCAATAAATAGCACTCATTCTAGGGATAGAAGTATGCAAAAAGAAAATAATATGTGGCACACACATGTCCCTTTTACTTTTTCACATTTTCCTTTGTCTCACACTGTGCAGCTTGGAGATCCTTCTATATAAGAACTTGAAGAGCTTCTCATTAAAAAAAATAGTCTACAATGTGAGAAGCTTATTTCAGAGTGTATTAATGCTAAAAATAATTATCAGGTGGTCAAGGCAAGTTTGAGATGATATCTGAAAAAAAAATGAATGTGACTGCAAACTAAAGATCAGAAAATGACTTGAGATTCAGGTAAGTTATGTGTAACGACTGGTAGAACAGATGTGTAGTTGGGAATTTTTTGTTTTCTGAATAAAATTTCTCTCTCATTTATCTTACCTGCATGCATACTGCAACTCTGAACTTTCAGCACACTAAAAATTATATTGATCATATAGTATTTCTTATAATTCACAAACACCACAAGTGGCCTACAATGTGAGAAGCTTAATTCAGAGTGTATTAATAAGGTGGTCAAGTTTGACACATAATAATATGCAACAGGATATATAAGCTTACAGACATCCTTTTCTTAAGAAAGCTAGGAGGAATTTTGTTTCTACTTTGATGGGATACAGGCTATCAAAACTTCATACAGTACAGTCCACTACTGTGGTTGAAAATCCAGTCATGAAATATTTTGTAGGATAAAATACACACAGTAGACAGAAAACTGGGCCAAATACATCAGCCAGGAGGAGTCATGCCTGTGTAGTCAGGAATCAGCAAGAGTGTAAAAAGGAAGGAATGACAATAGGATTTGGTCTTTGATTGGTTAGAGGAAGACTTCAAAGATGATTTTAAGGATTCTAGAATGAGAGATAATCACTTTCAGAAGGGAAAAGTAACTAGTTGTAAGGGGAGAGTCTCAAGTCTTACTTGAGATACTTTCAGATGTAGATGGGAACTTAGATATGTTTCCAACATTCTTTTTTTGAAGAAACAGAGCTTAAATTGATTGCCTAAGGGGACCCAGGTAATTGGTGCAATAAAGTCAGGGCCCATGTTAAATTTAAGGAATGCTGTACTATAAACTTGGAGAGGCCCCATACGTGCATAAAATGCAGCACTCCAGACCTATGCCATACCAAGCACTGGCTAAAGATCTATCATGTGTAACAAGGTCTTTAGTTAAGGCTAGCTATGGAGTTGACAGAGGCCCAGAATTCAGGTTTTTGAATTTTGTATTCCTCACTATACAGCCTAGTTATCTCATTTAATTACCACATAACCTTTTAAAAGGGGTATTGTCAATTTAGAGATGAGAAAAAAATGGGTTCAGAAAAAGAATGGACCACAAACATAAACCAAACAGATGTGCATAGGGGTCAAGTCCTGTTCTTTCTGTGCTCTCTTCCATGCTATCCCATTTGATCCATTACACTTTGAAGCAGGTACTGGGGATTGAACCTAGGGGCTATCATTGAACTACATCCCCAGCCCTCTTATTTTTGAGATGAGACTTCCGTAAGTTGTTCAGGCCAGCATCAAACTTGCAATCCTCCTGCTTAAGCCTACACAACCACAGTAATTATTCATGTGAGATAACCGTCTCAGAGGTGGGGATTCACCCACAATTTGGGGCCAATTCTGAGGCCAGAAAGCAGGCTGGCTAATCCCAACCCCCAGGCCAAAGGTCTTTCCAGGGGGACAAATGCCTTTAAGGATCCGACAATTCATACCACCCCACAAGTGACAGAGGGAAAAAGCAATTGACTAAGGAGAAAAATGTGCTAAAGGAGACTTGTCAGAATGGTGTGAGGACCCTGGGGCAGAAGCTGTGCCCTCTCGCCTCTACTTCCTACACTTTTAACAAAACCGACCCACTATCCAACATATTTCTGGAACCTAAGCCGCAGCCCGTTTCACTCCTTATCTCCTCTCAGGGGCCGTTTTAACCCTTAGCTAAATTTACACATGACTACAACGGGCAAGGTGTGCACTTCAGGCAGAAGTGGAACTCGCAGTGTGAACCGACTTCAGACACTCCGGCGGTAGTGATTTGAGGACGGTTTGAAAGAGAAGTTGAAAAGCCGCCAAGGGGCGAGTTTGGCTGCACGACACGCCGGCTACGGAGGGGTGGGGCCGGAGGCAGGCAAGGCCGCGCTTCCTCCCTGCCCCAGCAGAGCCGAAGACGCCCGGGCCTCCGCCCGCCACGTGACCCGCGGTGTTGTGGTCCGGCCCGCGTGGGTGGCGGGAGTGGCGGGAGGGCGGGGGCGGCGAGGGGGCGGGTCACGTGACGGGGTTTAAATCTCCCGCAGCCCAAGCCGCGGGGGCGCCAGTGCCGCGCGTCGAGCGGGAGCAGAGGAGGCGAGGGAGGAGGGCCAGAGAGGCAGTTGGAAGATGGCGGACGAGGCGGCGCTCGCCCTTCAGCCCGGCGGCTCCCCCTCGGCAGCGGCGGCCGAGAGGGAGGCCGCATCGCCGCCCGCCGGAGAGCCGCTCCGCAAGAGGCCGCGGAGAGAAGGTCCTGGCCTCGGGCGGAGCCTGGGCGAGCCCAGTGGGGCGGCCCCGGAGCGAGAGGTGCCACCGGCGGCCGGGGGCTGCCCGGCGGCTGCGGCGGCGCTATGGCGGGAGGCGGCAGCGGCGGGTGGGGAGCGAGAGGCCCAGGCAACGGCAGCGGCCGGAGAAGGAGACAATGGGCCGGGCCTCCAGGGCCTATCCCGGGAGCCGCCGCCGGCCGACGACTTCTACGACGACGACGACGAGGAGGGCGAGGAGGAGGAAGAGGCGGCGGCGGCGGCGATTGGGTACCGAGGTGCGCAGGGCGCGGGCGACCTGGACTGCGCATCCCCCTTTCCCTCTCTGGGGCCCCTCCTAGCGTCAGGTTGGGGGGGTCTTTGGGGCGGGCGGGGGGTTCGTGGCTGGCTCCGCGGCGTCCCCTTCTCCACTACCGCCCTCCGTTCGCCTGCGCCCTTAAGGGCTGTGGGCCGTGCTGCGGGAGCTGTGCGCCGACTTGCTCCCTCCCTTCACTCAGTCCGCGGCCCGCCTGGGCTGCTTTGCGCAGTCGCCAGGTCTGCAGGCTCTCGCAGTTGTTTCTAAAATAACTTTATTGCTTCTCTCCTACCCTCTTACCATATTGCTTTTGTTAAAGGTTTTTATTCTTTCCTCCCCCCTTCTTCAAGTACACTGAAGTCTGCAACTTCTGGCTGTCCGGTCAATCGACCTTTTGCAATTGCTTTTGCAAGCTGACTGACACCTGTGCTATGTTTTTGAGAGTCACTGGTTTTCACCTTAAAAAGTTTGAGATTTTAAAAGAGCAAAGGTGTTTCTTAAAAAGCCTCTGATATTTAAGGAACATGCCTATTTTCAAAGTCATTACACTCTGTGATGCTGTTGACAGTGGGCACAGGAGAGTGATAGTACTTTTAGAATACTTTTATGAATATTATTTTTCTTCCAAACATTTCTTATAGTGGTTTTAGGTTTAGTGTAATACTTTTGTACATAGTAATTCCGAAACACAAATTGACATAATTTTGGTATTCTGAAGCCAGAGGTGGTGTATTGCATTATGTCATCCTTGAGGTGAGGGTTTCGTATTTGTGATCTCATGAGTTTCTCCCCTGGGTAGGTGTGGGTCTTTGTTTTATTTTGTGTCAGGTCCGTCTAGTAAGCCCATTTGGCCACATGTGAAAAAGAACCTGTGCATTAGGGACTGGTAAAACAGCCTTTGATTTCAAGAAACAACTGAATAGGGAAGAGTAATGCACAGTTAGCTTAGTATGTTTAGTGTTATATAAAAGTGCAAACTTCAGGGAGTGAGGGGGTTTGTCACTAGAGTGGCACTTTTGTGTAAATCTTTTTCTTTTAGATGTTTTTCCTAGATTTTATTTCTTAAAATACAACCCTGTGATTTCTATGACATTTGGGTAAATGTCTTTTTACAAATTTATTGAATTCCTTTGTGACTGATAAATTCAGTTTAACTAGATTGTTATTATTTTTATTATACTGTGGGAGATCTACCCAAGTAACTCCACCACTGAGCTACACCCCAACCTACTTTTTTCTATTTTGGTATTTAAAACATTTATTTTCTTTTATTTTCCTTTTTTGGCTCATCTTTTTATTGGTGCATTATAATTATAAAAATGGTGGGATACAATTTTACATGTTTGTACATGCACATGATATAACAATAGAATTTGGTCAGTACTGTCACCTAATATTTCTTGTTCTTTCTTTCTTTCTTTTTTTTTGTGGTGCTGGGGATTGAACCCAGGGCCTTGTGCATATGAGACAAGCACTCTAAACCCTCTTTCCTTTTTTTTTTTTTCTTTTTTGGTACCAGAGTTTGAACCCAGGGGTGCTTAACCACTGAGCCACATCCCACGTCTTCAGCCCTTTTTATTTTTTGTGACAGGGTCTAAGTTGCTTAGGGGCTGGCTAAGTTGCTGAGCCTGGTCTGGAACTTGTGATCCTTCTGCCTCAGCCTCCAGAGTCTGGGATTACAGGCATTTGCCACCACATCTGACTTTTTTTTTTTTTTTAAGTATACTTTGAAAAGTATACTTACTTAACTTCTAGATTTAGATGGGCTGAAACTTAGATTCTGAACAGAATCTCTAAGGATAAGAAAACTGCTCCTATAAATGGTGCAGGTTGACCCCACAGACGTTTTTAAATACATTCATTGTGAGTGTTAAATGTTTTATTCTATGAGAATGATTGCATCATAATCATTATGGGTCTTCATACATTTTAGATGCAGATTGTTTCAGCATCCTTAAATTACTTTTGATTTCTTTTGCAGATAATCTTCTGTTTAGTGATGAAATTATCACCAATGGTTTTCATTCCTGTGAAAGTGATGAGGATGATAGAGCTTCACACGCAAGCTCTAGTGATTGGACTCCAAGGCCACGGATAGGTATAGTAGAGCTGTGCAGCTTTGGAATATATTTTTCTTTCTGTATTTTCTTTTATACCAACTTTTAATTCTCTGCCTTTTAACTGGTGAGCTTTTTAGGTACGTGGTTATATGGCAAGTTTTTGTTTTGCTGTGCTAAGATCAAACCTGTGTATGGTTAGGCAAATGCTTTACCACAGACCTGTAAACCCCCAGTCCTCAGTTATTGTTTCTAAGCAGCTTACGCCAATGAAAGTTAACTTATGCTATTTCTCTAACAGCTAAGTCCTTCTTAAACCTACGTTCACTTGTATCTTCTTTGTGGAATGCTCTTCCTTTAGTTAGTTTCTTTCTTCCTCACTTTACATCTCCTTTTTACTTTTTCATAATATCACTTAACAGGGTGTTTTGTTTGTGGTACTGGGGATTGAACCCAGGGCCTTGTGCATGCAAGGCAAGCACTCTACCAACTGAGCTGTACTCCCAACCCACTTAACAAGTTCTAAACCTGGTGTTTTCAGTGATGCTTCTTGTGCTTGAATACAAGCTCCACAGAGGCAGAATATATATATATATATATATATATATATATAATATAACAGTGGAATGCATTACAATTCTTATTACACATATACACGTATAGAGCACGATTTTTCATATCTCTGGTTGTATACAAAGTATATTCACACCAATTCATGTCTTTATTCATGTACATTGGATAATAATGATCATCACATTTCACCATTATTTCTAACCCCATGCCCCCTCCCTTACCCTTCTCACCCCTCTGCCCTATCTAGAGTTTGTCTATTCCTCCCATGCTCCATCTCCCTATCCCACTATGAATCAGCCTCCTTATATCAAAGAAAACATTTCAGAATTTGTTTTTTTGGGATTAGCTTCACTTGGCATTATCTTCTCTTTAACTCCATCCATTTACCTGCAGATGCCATGGTTTTATTCTCTTTTATTGCTGAGTAAAATTTCATTGTGTATATATATGCCTCTTTTTTTAATCCCTTCATCTATTGAAGGGCATCTAGGTTGGCTCCACATTTTAGCTATTGTGAAATATGCTGCTATAAACATTGATGTGGCTTTGTCCCTATAGTATGCTCTTTTTAAGTTCTTTGGGTATAGACTGAGGAGAGGGGTCGGCTGGGTCAAATGGTGGTTCCACTCCCAGGCAGGGGTTTTTGAGTTTCTTTAACTACTGTTGTGTCAATGTAGGTACGATGCTTCATACATAGTTTGTGCTTAGTAAGTATTTACAAAATTAGAGAATGGGAAAGTTGTCTTTCCTTCTCCCACTGCCTCTTGTTGGGGATTAAACCCAGAGTTCTGCACATGCTAGGTAAATGTTCTACCACTGAGCTATGCCCCCAGCCCTGCAATATCAGATTTTTATACCAAAGATGTAATATAACCATCTTAAAAAGTGATTTTTAAAAAATTTTGGTACTCTAGCTTTTTCAGATGCCTTGACTAAACATAGTGATGACTAGTTAGTTCCTTTTTAATGTTGATATTGTTTATTTTCTCAAGCTAGGAATCTGATCTGAGCAACTTCAGGGTGAAAGAATAATTAATATTTAAAAAACATAAACATTGTATGAGTCATCTTGGGAGACTGGTAAAGATCAAATTGAAGGTTGATAATGGAAAAATTTTAAAAAATGTTATTTACATACAGATTTTTAAAAACGTTTTTATTTATTTTTAAATAAATACAAGTATTGTGTAGATGGACACAATACTTTTATTTATTTATTTTTATGTGGTCCTGAGGATTGAACCCAGTGCCTCATATGCTAGGCAGGTGTTCTAACACTGAGCTATAACTACAGCCTAGACTTTTTTTTTCTATGTCCCTGATAAATAACATGGACTTTTAGGATTGGTAGAGTCTTTTCTATAATGATTTATAGAACAACTTTGTAAATGGTTTTGTTATAAGTTATAGTGAATGATTTTAGATTTTAACCATAAAAACTTACAGTTAATTCATCTTAAAATTTTTTTGATGCTGGGGTTTGAACCTAGGGCCTGGTATATGCTAAACCATATGTTCTACCCCTGGAACCTCTCCGTCCCTCAGTTTGACTCTTGAAATACATATTTATAGGTTAAGAGGGCACTAACTCTTGATCTTCTAAATCTCGTTGGTATATAGCATTAAGGGTATCTTGAGAAGAAAATAAGTTGTATTTTCTTTCTTTGCAAAATAACCTTAGAGATTACTAATGCATTATTTCAGAAAATTGAGATTTTTTAAAAGTTTCTTGGAAGTAGATTTGACCTGAATCTTTTTCTTCTTAACATAGGTCCATATACTTTTGTTCAGCAACATCTCATGATTGGCACAGATCCTCGAACAATTCTTAAAGATTTACTACCGGAAACAATTCCTCCACCTGAATTGGATGATATGACACTGTGGCAGATTGTTATTAATATCCTTTCAGAACCACCAAAAAGGAAAAAAAGAAAAGATATTAATACAATTGAAGATGCTGTGAAATTACTGCAAGAGTGCAAAAAAATAATAGTTCTAACTGGAGCTGGGGTATGTAAGATGTATAAAACACCTATAAAAGGAAGAGGCGGTTTTATCTTATTCTTTTTCTAATTAAGGAACTTTTTTTCTGGTTTAGAAGAATTCATCCTTAATTAGAATGGATGTTTGGAAACTGCCAAAATCTGAGTGCAGTGCAGTTGCTAAATTGGTTCAGTTTTTGAGAAAAGACTCTCTGAAAAATCTCTCTAACAGCCTTTAAAAAATATTTGCTTCTATCTATGGCACAGTAGGTAATGGGAGTTAAGGCAAGATTTTTTTGGGGCCTATATTATACCACAGCTCTTCAGGGAGATGCAGGGAATTGTGATTCTGCTTTTGTTATGGTAAGTCAGGGTCTAGGTGGAGATGCTGTTTATTTGGTCAGTCTTCATGGAGAAATCAGAAATGTAATTGATATTCACAAATGAAAAACGTAGTGTTGGGAAGGTAACAGATTCCTGTCTTTTTGTCATTTGAAAATGATAGGATTATAGTGATTTTTTTTTTTGGTGGGGGGCAGGTCATTTTAAATTTTATTTACATTTATGTATATTTATTTATTTAACAGTATTGGGGTGTGACCAGGGCTTCACACATAAGTCATGTGCTCTACTATTGTAGGATTGTGGTAATTTGACATTTTTCATTTGACTTTACCTAAGACCGTTATGTATTATGTGTTGAATAGAGTACATTGTGTGTTAGCAACCAGAGCAACTGTAGGAGTAAAATTCAGTCCTGTTTTCTCTCTTTCTCTCTCTCTTTCTTTCTTTCTCTCTCTCTCTCTTCCCTCCCCTCCCCTCCCCTCCCCTCTCTCCCCTCTCCCCTCTCCTCCCCCCTCCCCTCCCTCTCCCCTCTCCCCTCTCCCCTCCCCTCCTCCTCTCCTCTCTCCCCTCTCCCCTCCCCTCCTCTCTCCCCTCTCCCCTCCCCTCCTCTCTCCTCTCTCCTCTCTCCCCTCCCCTCCTCTCCCCTCTCCCCTCTCCCCTCTCCCCTCTCCCCTCTCCCCTCTCCCCTCTCCCCTCTCCCCTCTCCCCTCTCCCCTCTCCCCTCTCCTCCTCTCTCCTCTCTCCTCCTCTCTCCTCTCTCCTCTCTCCTCCTCTCTCCTCTCCTCCTCTCTCCTCTCTCCTCTCTCCTCTCTCCTCTCCTCTCCTTTTTTTTTTTTGGTATTGGGGATTGAACCCAGGGCACTTAACCACTGGGCCACATCCCCAGCCCTTTTTTTAATATTTTAGAGACAGGATGTTGCTAGGTTGCTTAGGGCCTCACTAAGTTGCTGAGGCTGGTTTTGAACTCATGATCCTCCTGCCTCAGCCTCCCAAATTGCTGGGATTATAGGTGTGAGTTTTCTATCATTTTTAGTTGTGAACGATTGTTATTAAATAATATCAAGAATAGTTAACTTTTTTTTGGTATTAGGGATTGAACCCAGGGATGCTTTACCACTGAGCCACATCCCCAGCCTTGCCCCCCATTCCCTACCCTCACCTTTTTTTTTTTTTTTTTTTTTTTTTTTTTTTTTTTTTTGAGAAAGGGTTTTGCTAAGTTGCTTAGGGTTTTGCTAAGTTGCTTAGGGCCTTGCCAAGTTGCTGAGGTTAACTTTTTATTTGTGATCCTTCTGCCTCAGCCTCCTGAGCTGTTGGAATTACAGGCGAGTGCCACTGTGCCCCAGCTGGTTCTTGTTTAAGTTCTTGTTGCTGGGGATTGAGCCTTAAACATGGTAAGCATGTGCTCTGCCACTGAGCTACATTCAAGTCCCAGGATAGTTAGATTTTGTTCACAGATGTGATTTTTAAAAAATTTTTAATATTTATTTATTTATTTATAAAAATCTTTTTTATAGTTGTAGACGGACATCATGCCTTTATTTAATTTATTTTTTGAATGTGGTGCTGAGGATCGAACCCCGTGCCTCACACATGCTAGGCAAGTGTTCTGCCACTGAGCTATAGCCTCAGCCTGCTTTTTAATTTTTTTTTAATACATGGTTAATTCATTACCATATACATCTTTTTTTTTTTTTTTTTAAAGAGAGGAGAGAGAAAGAGAGAGAGAGAGAATTTTCAATATTTATTTTCTAGTTCTCGGCAGACACAACATCCTTGTTGGTATGTGGTGCTGAGGATCAAACCTGGGCCGCACGCATGCCAGGCGAGTGCGCTACCGCTTGAGCCACATCCCCAGCCCTTTTAATATTTATTTTTCAGTTATCGGCGGACACATCTTTGTTTGTATGTGGTGCTGAGGATGAAACCTGGGCCACACGCATGCCAGGCGAGCGCGCTACCGCTTGAGCCACATCCCCAGCCCCACAGATGTGATTTTGATAAGTTTGTTTTACTCTGAGGTCAAGGTGAAGTCAACTCCAGTAAAATTATAAAATAAAATAAAATTTTAGCATAGTGCTGCTGTGGCACATGCCTATAATTCCAATGACTTAAGAGGTTGAGGCAGGAGTATTACTAGTTCAAGGCTGGCCTAAAAAATTTAGCAAGACCTTTCTTAGAATAATTAATTTTAAAAAAAGGATTGGTGATGTAGCACAGTAGTAAAATTGCCAGTAGGTTCAATCCTCAGTACCAAATGTGTGTGTGTGTGTGTGTAAAAGTTTTGAATCCTCTGTTTGAAATGTCAGGGTTTATTTGTAGAATAAGCATAGTGTCTAAATCTATTTTTTAAAAATTAGGAGCGGGCTGTGGTTGTGGCTCAGTTGGAGAGCACTTGCCTCCCATGTGTGAGGCACTGGGTTCAATTCTCAGCACCACATATAAATAAATGAATAAAATAAAGGTCCATCAACAATTAAAAAATATTTTAAAAAATTAGGAGCTGAAATATAATGCGATGTAGTTTTTTATTTATTTTTTTGAGATGGGGTCTGTGTCGCCCAGGCTGGTCTAAAACTCCTGAGCTTAAGCTATCCTCAGCCTACTGCGTAGCTGGCACTATAAGGGTACACCACCATGCCCATCTTGAAACATAGTTTATTTTTTGTGGTATTGGGGATTGAACCCCAGGGATGTGTTAAAACCGAGTTATAACCCCAGTTCTTTATTTTTTTTTTTTTAATTTTTAGACTATCTTCCTAAATTTCTGAGGCTGGTCTCAAATTTGAAATCCTTTTGCCTGAGTCTCTGGGATCATGGCATCATGCGTGGTTGCAAAATAATTTTTAAAGAAAACGTAGGAATTTAGTATTCTTGAGGGTAGTAGGATATTGACCATATAAGAGCGATTTCTTGGGAAATAATTGTGGTAGCAATTCTTGCCTGCTTTCTAGTTAAATGATTGAATTGGTTTATTCCCTTTTCAATCAGATTGCAATTGCTTTAATTTGTTCATTAAATGCTTAAAGGTTTAAAATTATCCTGATTTAAAATTCCTTATTATCACCATTAAAAACAGAATATGTGGCAGTTTTAATTAGACTCATTTATTTGGGTGTTATTACTTTTATTTGAAATCAGGGTAAGGTGGTATTTCTGTTCTCCCCAAAATATTTCAAACCAAAACTTTATTTTTCAGCTCTCCTCTAAAATTATATGGTAAGAGAGCTACTAATTATAAAGGTAGAAGAGTTAATTGTACAAATTATGCCATGCATATTTCAGGTATCTGTTTCATGTGGAATACCTGACTTCAGGTCAAGAGATGGTATTTATGCTCGTCTTGCAGTAGACTTCCCTGATCTTCCAGATCCTCAAGCAATGTTTGATATTGAATATTTCAGAAAAGATCCAAGACCGTTCTTCAAGTTTGCAAAGGTACTACTAACTTTCTTATTGCTTATTTGGTGGCCTCTCATGAAAAAGTATTTTGTTCATGTGTAGGGTTTTTACGCTTTCTGAATGCATTGTCTGTTAAGCGATGCTATTACTATGGTGATGTAAGATTAGTCAGGAGTTTTCTTTATTTTAGTATTGAGTTTACTTTTCAGAAAAGACTATCTTATTTTTTAACTTTAAATATGTACTTTATTCACGGTCTGGGCTTCTCTTTGGGAGTTCATAGACCATATAGAAGTGATGTAACTATTTTGACATTCAATATTTCTTATTGAGTCATGAAGATTATAACATCTACTTTTGTGTGTGTGTCACTGGGGATAGAACCCAGGGCTTTGTGCATAATAGGCAAGCTCTCTACCACTGAACTACATCCCTAGCCCTTTTAATTTTTTATTTTGAGTTGGGGTCTGAGTTGCAGAGTCTAGCCTCCAACTTGCTATCCTTTTGCCTCAGCCTCCTGAATGGTGAGATTATAAGCATCTGCCACTGTGCTCAGCTTACTCTGGTATGTTTTGTAGTAGCCTAAAAAATCATTTGTAATTAAGGGTGGAGAAGATTCTGAGATTGCATTTTTGTCAATAAATTGGTCTCTAGAATCACTCTGTTCAGTACAGAAGCCACTACTACTGCATGTAGCTGTTGAGTAGTTGAAGCATGAAGTACTGAAGACATACTGGATTTTAGAGACCTTGGTTCAGAAAAATAAAATTTTTGTTAATTTCATTTATTAAATACTAACAGATATTGATTATATGGAATCAATAATGGATAAAGTAAAATATATTTAAAATTTTCACTTTAATGTGATTACTAGAAAATTTATATATCTCTTGTGTAGCTCTGCTATAAAGTTTAATCATTATACCATGCCTAAGAGATTTTAGACATTAGAAAACATGGGTTTTTTCTCCTGTAGTTTGGTCTTATGGATAAAGATGATTAAAGTTGGATGTACATTCAAAAGGGCCTTTTTGAAAGAGACTATTTTTCAGTGAATCCAGAAATTAAATAAGTAAACCTGAATTTTTAAGGGTGTATTCATATACTTTTAAACCATAATAAATATTTACATTACTATAAGAAAAATCCTTCTAATTCAAAACAATGGGTGTTAATTTAAATTGGTCCCTATCTTTAAAGAATAAAAGTTTGTTTTGTCCCAGTGTAGTACATCAAGTGTATATTAGAATACATTTATCATATTAAAAGTTCATATATATATATGATTTAAGCTGTATTTGAAAAATTTTCAGGCAGTCAAGAGTATTTGAATCCTTCAAACTTAATTTGAAACTTACCAAAATTTCAAACTTTTTTTTAAAAATATCTTTGTTTTATTTATTTATTTATTTTATGTGGTGCTGAGAATCGAACCCAGTGCCTCACGCATGTGAGGCAAGCGCTCAACCACTGAGCTACAACCCCAGCCCCCAAATTTCAAACTTTTTACTTCATGTATCAGTAATAATGGTGGTCATCTATATCTGACCTTTAGAGCAGACACTTGGTTGTTCATTACAAAATATTACAGATTAGTGAAGATGCACTGTTTTAATCTATTAGTGCTAGTGGACTACAGTATGGTTTTGAAGACCAAGGAAAGATCACTTAATTATAGATCTCTTGATTTGGACCTAGGATATTGGCATTATAGCAGCTCTAATTAGTAGACCTTTATACTTCTAGAAGGCCAGCAGGTAACTAGAAATTACTTTGATCTTAGATCTCATTATAAAAACTTAATTTACTACTGAATTTTCTATAATGGTCCCAAGATTTTTGCTGTTAAATTGGGGGGTGGGTATTTCTATATTTCCAAAATTAACTCTTGTTGGCTTTTTAAACTATCCCATGAAGATAAATTTCCTACTTTACTTATACAGTGCAGTTAGATATCTAAAATTAAGAGTTCAGTTATTTTCAAGAGCAGATTTTAAAAAAAATCTTTGTTTTTAATGTGGTGGTGAGGATTGATCCCAGTGCCTCACACACGCAAGGTAAGCACTTTACCACTGAGCTACAGCCTCAGCCCTTAAAAAGCAGATTTTTATGTGCTTTTTTCCAATGTGGTAAACTGACACTTAGGAAAATGTGGGAACCAAATTGGGTGCTATAGCTCATATTTCTAGAGGCTGAAGCAGGATTGCTTGAGCCCAGGAGTTCTAGATCAGCCTGGTCAACATAGTAAGACCTTATCTTAAGTTTAAATTAACTTTAACATATGAAAAGCTGTAGAAATAATTACCCTGATAAAGACAATCCTAAAACTTAAAATTTTAATAGAAATCTAGAGAAAGCATAAAGGAAAATAGAAATAAAAGTTACAACAGAAAAGGCACACTAGTTAGTGCTTGCTTCTCTTGTAGCACATATACTAAAATTGGAATGTTACAGAGAAGATTATCATGGCCCCTGAGCAAGGAAGACATGCAAATTCATGAAGCCTTCCACACATATGTATATTTCTCGATACTTCTCTAACATGCTAAAAAATAGTTACAGGGAAATAACTTGAGATGATGGCTAGCTTTGTTTAATGCCTTAAGAAATTTTCATGAACAATCTAAGTGTAATTGTTAGGAACACATGTATTTACTTCATGCAAGTCGAGTAAAAGTTCTATGAATGGGGGAAAAAACCCACTAAATGTGTTAAAGTAGTTCTTAAGCACTATTGCCTTACAGATTTTATATTACTTGGGAGGAGAAAAGGTCAACATTTTTCATTTGTCTTTAAAATTATTTCTAATACCATTTACATAAAAATTTGCTTGATTGCTTTTTTGTTTTCATTTATGTTAAGAGCTAATTAAACTAATCTTTAATTATTATTCATATATAATTCTTTGTACTTTAATTCTCACATTAGGAAGAAAGCATCTGCTTACTGCAGTAGTACTTAATAATATAGGTAGGAGAGACAATATGAGTTAATTTGGGTCTAAAAATAACTAGGAAAAGGATTAGGAGAAACAACAAGGAATGCAGGACAGTACCCAGATAATGGAGAATATGCAAATAAAGATTCCTAAACCTTCCAAGAACAAAGAACAACCACTTTTGTGTATGTGTATAGAATTCAGGGCCTTTCTTATGCTAGGCAAGTACTCTACCACTGAGCTGTAGCTCAGCCTAACTTCAGCTTTTCTGCTGGTCACTATAACTAGATGGAAAGTTCATAAAATGGCTTGTGAGTTTTGCTAGTTATGAGTGAAAATGAATTTAGTATGAAGCCATGAAAAAAGGAAATACTGGTGAAATTTGGATATTTTGGAAGAAAGATAATTTCTACACCAAATTAAGCCATTGGTTGTATGTGATTATTGAGAAGAAATTTAGATTTCACTGATATTGGGAATGTAAAGAAGAGGTATATTGAAAAGGTTACTGGTCCATTAAGAGCGGGTTTTTTTTTGTTGTTGTTTCTTTTCGGTTCTGGAAATTGAACCCAGGACCTCTTGTGCATGCCATGTGCTTGCTCTGCCAACTCAGCACTATTAACATTGGACTGGATAATTCTTTGCTATGGAAGCTTTACTGGGTCTCAAAGTGTTTAGCAGCATTGCTGGCTTCCACCCACTAAATGCTGCAAACACCTCTGCTACCAGACTTGACATTTAAAAATGTATGGTAGAAAGGGTCAGTGTCCCCTGCAAAATTGCTGCCATTTAGCATCAGCATATTATAGTATGTTTCCATGTGGTACCATTTTGAATTCTTTTGTACAAGAATAGTTAAGGCTAGTTTTAAAGTGATAGTTATATTCTGAACCATGGTCTTATTCTTCTGCTTAATAAGAACTTAGTGTTTTTAAGTCATGCTGGGAATTTAACTGAGGGGCACTTTATAGCTGAGCTAGATCTCCAGTCTTTTTCTTTTTTTTTTTACTTTTCCCTTTTTTTATTTTGAGACAGTGCCTAAGTTCTGAGGCTGGCCTTGAACTTGTGCTCCTCCTTTCTCAACCTCCCAGGTTGCTGAGATTACAGTTATGTACCACCACACCTGACTAAGAACTTAAATTGATGAGTTGTGGTTATAGTTATAAATATTCAGTGATTGTTCTTTCCTTGAAGTGATTGAAGTTCAGGAAAAGCTAGAGGAAGAAATATGATCTAAATTTTTATGAACCTCATTCCAAAAATCTATTATTTTATATTTGATAAGATGCAAACTTATCAGATCATGTAGTTATAAAGATAAAGGAGTTTTAATATTTTTTTTCTTGGTGGCCCTAGGGACCAAAGCTCTTATGCTTGCTGGACAAACGCTTAACCACTGAAGTATACCCCAGCCCCAAATTGAGTTTTAAAACAAGCTCATTACCTAAAAAGTCAAAGAATGCAAGCAAAAGAAAAATGTAGTCGCTGTAGTTTCATTCATCTGAAGATAATGTTAATACCCATGTACATGTTACATGTATATATAAGTGTCATTGTAGTACTTAGAGTTGTATATTATATTACACCTTTATAATAAAAGCGGTTCTCTGAACTGCTCTGGATTTCCTACAAACTCTTCTGTCAGACACTGGAATACTTTTATTTTTTCCTTTTTGGTATTAGGGATTAAACCCAGTACCAAACTTTACCACTCAGCTACATCCCCAAGTCCTTTTTATTTTTTTGAGACAGAGTCTTACTAAGTGGCCCAGTCTTGCCTCGATCTTCCCAGTCTTCCTGCCTGAGCCAATTGAGTAACTGGAATTATAGGTGTGTACTACCATGCCCAGCGTAAATACTTTTTAATGTTATATAACGATGATCAGTAGGTATACTATAATTCTGAAAGTGCATATTTAGGACATCCAAATAGTGTTGCTACAGTTATCCTTTTTGGTATATTGCCATTGTTCTTAAGATAAATTCCTGAGAGAGAAATTGCAAGTTCATTTTTTTCCTTAGCTTTAGATACATTTCTACCAGAAAAGGTTAAAATAAAATACACTTTCTTTTCTTTTTTTTAAAAAAAATATTTATTTATTTATTTTTTAGTTTTCGGCAGACACAACATCTTTGTTTGTATGTGGTGCTGAGGATCGAACCCAGGCCGCAGGCGTGCCAGGCGAGCACGCTACCGCTTGAGCCACATCCCCAGCCCTAAAATACACTTTCATCACACATATGTGAGAAGGTTGACTTAGCATGTCCCTATTACATCCCCTGACCCCCTCAAAAAAAAACCCCACAATACATTATAAGTATTAACTTTTTTTTTCTTTTGGTCATTCTAGGGATGGAATCCAGCGCCTTGTCTGTGGTAGGCAAGTGCTATACCACTGAGCAACACTGCCAGTCTAATGTGTTATTATTTATTTTTTCAGTTCTGGGAGATTGAACTCTGCAGTGCTCTACCACAGAGCTATATCCCAGTCGTTTTTATTTTTATTTTGAGATAGGCTCTTGCTAAGTTGACCGTGGCTGGCCTCAAACTTGTGATCTGCCTCCCCGAGTAGCTGGAATTAGAGGAGTGTGCCACCATGCTAAGCTTCTTGCTTAGTATTCTTGGAAATAAATGGTACTTAACAGATACATCTCATGGGGGAGGTGGGTGGGGGCTGTATAGTAGTTTGTCTTGAAGTTGTACATAATGTAATTAATCTCCTAACAATGGGTATTAGAGATTTTTTTTTTTTTAATCTAGGGTTGTTTAGCAGGTTTGAAATTATAAATGTATGATAGGTAACAAATTAGCATGTTAATGTTCTTGTCTTTTGTTTTATCTTTTTTTTAAATATTTTTTTAGTGGTTGATGTACCTTTATTTATTTATTTACTCACTTATTTATATGAGAATCGAACCAAGTGCCTCACACGTGCTAGGCAAGCACTCTACCACTAAGCTACAACCCCAGCCCCTGTTGTTTTATCTTTATTATTTACTTATTGGCCCTAGATTTTTACCTAGAACTTCATGCATTCTTCTCCCCCCCTCCCCAGCTATACCACTAGCCCTTAGTATTCTGTTTTAATTAGTGTGGATGACTACTTTTACTTCTGGTCCTGTGTGTATCTTCTAATTATTTTTTTGTTCTTAGCCATTTTTCCCCCCATTTCAAGGGCTTTTCTTTTTTTGGTGGGAGCTGGGGATTCTACCCAGGGACTTACTTGTGCATTCTAGGCAAGCACTCTACCAACTGAGCTATGTCCCCAGCCCAAGGGGCTTTTCTTTTCATACTGTTTTTAGGGAATATGTTTTTTTTTAAGAGTGTTTTTATGTTCGGGTTAGTGGAATTCCAACCTGTAGTAATCCTATGAAATTGAGCAAAATAAGGTGGACTTACCAAACTAGTCTTGCTCAATTAGACTAGTTTGTAACCTAAGAAAAATGGTGCTTAATCCAAAAGAAAAATAGAAAATTTGAGGCTGAAGCATAAAATTGGAAAGGCAGTTAAGAACAGGACTTTTGTATTGAAACTAGGTGTAAATGCTAACTCTGCTACTTATGGTTCCTGTTACCAAATTGATAAATTATTTCTTTGTTTTGTTTTTGTTTTCATTTGTAAAATGGGAATATATGGGCTGGGGCTGTAGGTCAATGGTAGAACACTTGCCTATCTAATGTGTGAGGCACTGGCTTGGTTCCTCAGCACCACATAAAAGTAAATAAATAAAATAGAGACATTGTGTCCATCTACAACTAAAAAAAAAAAAAAAAAAGAATATATGTCTAGAACAGGGTCAGCAAACTTTCCACAAAGGGTCAGATAGTAAATATGTGCCCTACTTTATGGGTCACATAGGGTCTCTGACATATTTTTCTTTAACCTTTTAAAGTATAAAAACCCAGTCCTGAATTTTGTGTGTGGACTTATAATAAATACAAAATATAAGGGCTTATTATACCTAAGTATATACTAAAATTTCATTAAATAATAGCTAATAGTTTCATTAATTGGAATTCCTTTGTGTTAGGTTAGGACAGAAGTTACCCTACTTTTTATGTCAGCTTTTTAAAATTATAATGTATGATCAGATCAGATTTCACCCACTGCTTATTAAAGTGATATATTATTATTCATGTAAATGGGCAAATAAAAATTGTATTTATAGTGTACAACATGTTTTGATATATTTTTTCCTTATGGAATGGCTAAATCAAACTAACATTCACATTCTTATTTTTGGATAAGAACATTCACAATCTACGCTCAGCAGTTTTCAAGTATATAATACACTTGTTACTAATTATAGTCTCCATGTTGTACAATAGATATTGGTGAACTCATTCTCCCTTTCTGAGATTTTGTGTCCATGGACCAATATCTTCCCCCTACTGCCTCCCCAGCTAATGATGAGGTTTTAAATTGCTGGGAAAAAAGTCAAAAGAATATTTCATGGAGTTTGAACTTCCATGAAATTCTGATGTCATTGTACATGAAGTTTTATTGGAACACAACCATTCTCATATATTATCTATAGCTACTTTTGCATTATAAAGGAGAGCTTATGTAGTGACAGAGACCATATACACATAAACAATATGGTCTAATACCTAAAATATTTACTGTCTGTGGTCCTGTGTACACATGTATGCTCAACAAAGATTCCTAAAGGAACCAAACTTGGTACCATGGATTGAACCCAGAGGCACTTAGCCACTTAGTTACATCCTTAGCCCATTTTTTCTATTTTATTTAGAGACACTGTCTTGCTGAGTTACTGTGTTAAGTTGCTGAGACTTTTTTTTTTTTAAATGGTACAGTGTTCATTTTCTGTATTCTAGTTAGTTATACGTGATAGTAGGATGCTTTGACGCATCTCTCATAAATGGAGTATAACTTCTCATTCTTGTGCGTGATGTAGTTATACAGATTGTGTAATCATATGCACATAGGGTAATTATGTCTGATGCATTCTATCATTCCTATCCCCATATGCCCTCCTTTCTGTTCACTCCCTTCTATCTGATCTATTCCCTAGTGCCCCTCTCCCCTGACTGTAAATTAGCATCTGCACATCAGAGAAAACATCTTTGGTATTGGCTTATTTCATTTAGCCTCATATTCTCCAGCTCCATCCATTACTGGCAAATGCCGAGGCTGGTTTTGAACTTGTGATCCTTCTGCTTCAGCCTGAGTTGTTGGGATTACCGTGGGATTACCGTGAGCCAGTGTACTGGCACAGCAGTTGAATTTGTCAGGTTAGGGTTAGGGTATTAAGTACTGATTAAGATACTAAGTAGTGGGGTTGGGGCTGTGGCTCAGCAGTATAGCCCTTGCCTAGCATGTGTGAGGCACTGGGTTCGATCCTCAGCATCACATAAAAATAAATATTAAAAAAATAATCAATAAAGGTATTGTGTCCATCTACAACTGAAAATATTAAAAAAAAAAAAGATTGAGTAGTCTATTTGGGTGATTTTACAGAATGAGTGAAATAAGATAATGAGTATTCTTAACTGGAGAATTTTTTGGCTAGTTTGTCTAGTTCTTTTTGGCTAGCATTATAATGGGTTAGAGCCTGTAACGAATGGTAAGGAAGGAAGTAGATGATGGTGTTACTACTTTAATCTTTTTTACTTTTTTTTCAACAGTGTGCCTTCCTCTGATTTATAAACTCTTAAGACTTCAAAGAGTCTTTTTAGTTTTTAGGGGCCGTGATTACAGTTGTGTTTTTAGGGTCTTTTATTTGTATTGTTAGAAACCTGAGGTTAAAAGCAGAGCGGCATCACTGGAGGAAAGCCATTATTTTCCCAGGAAAACGCTGCAATTCCATAGGTAGTTCTGAGCTTTAGCTTTGACCACATTGGTTGGTGGCTAATCCTGGGTTATTTGTGTCTTTTCATAAAAAGGCTCCCTTTTTTATCTTAAACCTTTGATCTCCTCAAGAGTGGCCCAACCCTCATGACTGGTTCCTTAAAAGGACTTGCTTAGAACAAGGCTGGCTATCATGTAATACTTCTAATGTGAAAGAGTTAATCCGTATCCTATCTAAAAATTATAGACCATTTAGTTTTCAGCAAACTTCTCAAATTAAGAGTCTTATCTTAGAACTGGCTCCTGTTAAAATAGTCCTGAATAATTTGATTATATTTTTTATAGTTGAATACTATATTTAAATTGATATGGTCCTCTTCATATTAGAAAGAAAATAAAGCTAAGACTCATCATTTAGGTTTTCACATGTAAAATGTAGGATTATAAAATAAAAGTTTTTCATAAATTATCCTTAGTAATAGGAATCGATTCATAACTTAAAGGGCTAAAAACTATCTTGAACAGGTTGGACAAGAAGGGGAAAATAGTATATATGTGAAACCTAGCATTCCACACATATTGCATTCCTTACTCTCACCTTTGAAAGAGGTTAAGACATGTAGTTAATTCAAGGAGGATAGATACAATCTTAGAATCTTAGAAGAACTCCTGTCTTCTGACTGTGCCCTGGAGTTAGTCGTCCTTCCTGTTCTGTGTTTGGCATGCTTTTATCAATCTGCCTACTGCTTTATAGAGATTCTATTTTATCTGTTCTTAGCCTTTTTCAATATTGGTCAAAATATGCTAAAAGATCTTCCCAGAAGGTACTTTAGTGTTACAATATTTAATTTTCTGAGTGTAAAGGCAATAAAACAAAGTATCCTGTGTAGGAGATGATGGTATAGCATAACTCATTAGTATTCCAGAACATCCAGAACATGGATGAGTTGTGCTATACCATTATATTTAGTCTTCTATTAATAAACTCTTCTTTTGCTGCTTCTACTTATATGCATTTTCTGTTTTTTTTAAATTGCAGTTATTCATTTCTTTCTTTGCAAATAGTTATTCTTGAATTTTTTTTGAAACGTTTGAAAGGCAAAAATTTTGGATTTTTGTATAATAGATTTTTAGCAGCATATGGACATATACATATACTTACCATCATGGGAAAAGTGTATTAAGTTTTATCTAGAAGGTATTCTTTTGTTGAATGGCAAAGTGTTTTTAAAATTTGAGATGTGAAATAGGTAAAAAATAGTTATCTGTAATCTCATGATTAAACGTTTTTGGTATAATGTCAGAAGTGAAAATTACCCCAACTTGTTTGTATTCTTCCTGGCTTGTTCTTATGGACCTATCTGTATATACATAAATTTCCATTTTTGTTCAGTTAACAACAAAACAAAACTATACACACTGGTGACTTTTTTTTTTTTCCCCTACATGTTATGGGCCATTTTCCAGGTCAGTGCATCTAGGTTTCCCTCGTTTTTTATGGCTGCATATTCCACTGTTATGGATGTGCTATATTTACACAACCAGTTCCCTATTGATGGATGTATGGTTGTGTCTAGTTTTTTTTTTTTTTTGGCTAGCATTATAATGGGTTAGAGCCTGTAATGAATGGTAAGGAAGTAAGTAGATGATAGTGCTACTACTTTAAAGAAAAAGTAGAGAAGAAACTTCCTTTGCCATAGTCACTTACTAAATGAAATTGAATAAAAACACTGTCAAAAGTTGGGAGGACCAAAATTGATACTTTTTCTCTGATCTTTTTGCCATGTGTATATCTGAATTCTTTGTTTTTAAAGAAGAAACAGCATTGAAGCATTATTTGGGGGGAAAAACACACACACAAAATCCAGCAACTCAGCATTCATGAGCAACTCTATACTATACCAGTATGTGCCTGTGCAGTGGAAGGAAAACAATTTTGGTAAGGAATTAAAACTTTAGCTTTAAACTTCCAACAGGTTGATATTTATAATGAATGATGAATCAAAAAAATTTTTTTTAAATATTCGTATGTTGACAGCCCTCTTTTTAGTTTTTTAAAAAGTCACCGTACTTTTGATATCTGTAATTTCAGTGTAAACTTTTCCCCTTTTTCCTTAAACAAAAATCTGAATTTGCAGCCAGCAAAAATTTGATATCCTAAGGAGTCATTTATTAGTGATGTTTATGGGTCAACCTGATCATTTCTTCAAGGGGCCAAGTTCACTAATTGCTGAGTTTTATACATATTACAGAAAAAATCCTTTTTCTAGGTGTGTGTTGCATCCATCAAGATGCTTTAAAATGTTCATGTATTTTGTTTTAAAATTATATATGGGGAATTATCAATGGTAGTTTCTTGTTAAACCTAAGCAGGATGCCTGTTATAGTTATTTTATTAACATTAGCTTTTTCTACCTTTTGCATTATGTAGGAAATATATCCTGGACAGTTCCAACCATCTCTATGTCACAAATTCATAGCCTTGTCAGATAAGGAAGGAAAACTACTTCGCAACTATACTCAGAATATAGATACCTTGGAACAGGTTGCAGGAATCCAAAGGATAATTCAATGTCATGGTTAGTAAACTTCAAAATGGGTTTTGGTAATTTATTTAGTTTCTTAGGAAAAAACAGCATTAGAAAGCAAGCTGCCCTCCAGTAATGAGAGTTTAAACATCATTAACATGTTATCTGATTAGTTGAAGATAATCTAAGAAAAATAGAATGCAAAATAATGAAATCAGAAGTATAATACCACTGGCCAGAGCAATTAGACAGACGAAAGAAATTAAAGGCATAAAAATTGGAAAAGAAGAACTTAAATTATCACTATTTGCAGATGACATGATTCTATACCTAGAAGACCCAAAAGGGTCTACAAAGAAACTACTAGAACTAATAAATGAATTCAGCAAAGTGGCAGGATATAAAATCAACATGCATAAATCAAAGGCATTTCTGTATATCAGCAACAAAACTTCTGAAATGGAAATGAGGAAAAACACTCCATTCACAATATCCTCAAAAAAAATAAGATACTTGGGAATCAACCTAACAAAAGAGGTGAAAGATTTATACAATGAAAACTACAGAACCCTAAAGAGAGAAGTAGAAGATCTTAGAAGATGGAAAAATATACCCTGTTCATGGATAGGCAGAACTAACATCATCAAAATGGCGATATTACCAAAAGTTCTCTATAGATTTAATGCAATGCCAATCAAAATCCCAACGGCATTTCTTGTAGAAATAGATAAAGCAATCATGAAATTCATATGGAAAAATAAAAGACCCAGAATAGCAAAAGCAATTCTAAGCAGAAAGAGTGAATCAGGCGGTATAGCGATACCAGATTTCAAACTATATTACAGAGCAATAGTGACAAAAACAGCATGGTACTGGTACCAAAACAGGCGGGTGGACCAATGGTATAAAATAGAGGACACAGAGACTAACCCACAAAGTTACAACTATCTTATATTTGATAAAGGGGCTATAAGCATGCAATGGAGGAAGGATAGCATCTTCAACAAATGGTGTTGGGAAAACTGGAAATCCACATGCAACAAAATGAAACTGAATCCCTTTCTCTCGCCATGCACAAAAGTTAACTCAAAATGGATCAAGGAGCTTGATATCAAATCAGAAACTCTGCGTCTGATAGAAGATAAAGTTGGCTCCGATCTACAGATTGTGGGGTCGGGCTCCAAATTCCTTAATAGGACACCCATAGCACAAGAGTTAACAACTAGAATCAACAAATGGGACTTAATTAAACTTAAAAGTTTTTTTTCAGCAAAAGAAACAATAAGAGAGGTAAATAGGGAGCCTACATCCTGGGAACTAATTTTTACGCCTCACACTTCAGATAGAGCCCTAATATCCAGAGTATACAAAGAACTCAAAAAATTAGACAATAAGATAACAAATAACCCAATCAACAAATGGGCCAAGGACCTGAACAGACACTTCTCAGAGGAGGATATACAATCAATCAACAAGTACATGAAAAAATGCTCTCCATCTCTAGCAGTCAGAGAAATGCAAATCAAAACCACCCTAAGATACCATCTCACTCCAGTAAGATTGGCAGCCACTATGAATTCAAACAACAACAAGTGCTGGCGAGGATGTGGAGAAAAGGGTACACTTGTACATTGCTGGTGGGACTGCAAATTGGTGCGGCCAATTTGGAAAGCAGTTTGGAGATTCCTGGGAAAGCTGGGAATGGAACCACCATTTGACCCTGCTATTGCCCTTCTCGGACTATTCCCTGAAGACCTTAAAAGAGCATGCTACAGGGACACTGCCACATCGATGTTCATAGCAGCACAATTCACAATAGCTAGACTGTGGAACCAACCCAGATGCCCTTCAATAGATGAATGGATAAAAAAAATGTGGCATCTATACACAATGGAGTACTATGCAGCAATAAAAAATGACAAAATCATAGAATTTTCAGGGAAATGGATGGCATTAGAGCAGATTATGCTTAGTGAAGCTAGCCAAACCCTAAAAAACAGATACCAAATGTCTTCTTTGATATAATGAGAGCAAGTATGAACAGAGCAGGGAGGAAGAGTAGGAAGAAAAGAGTAACATTAAACAGAGACTTGAGATGGGAGGGAAAGGGAGAGAAAAAGGAAATTGCATGGAAATGAAGGGAGACACTCATTGCTAAACAAAATTACATATAAGAGGTTGTGAGGGGAATGGGAAAATAAACAAAGAGAGAAATGAATTACAGTAGATGGGGTAGAGAGAGAAGATGGGAGGGGAGGGGAGGGGGGATAGTAGGGGATAGGAAAGGTAGCAGAATACAACAATTACTATTAGTGCATTATGTAAAATTGTGGATGTGTAACTGACGTGATTCTGCAATCTGCATTTGGGGTAAAATTGGGAGTTCATAACCCATGTCAATCTAATGTATGAAATATAATATGTCAAGAGCTTTGTAATGTTGTGAACAACCAATAAAAAAAATGTAAAAAAAAAAAAAAAAGAAGTATAATACCAAATAGTAATACTTTTTTTTTTTTTTTTGGTACTGGGAATTGAACCCAGAGGTGCTTTACCACTGAGCTGCATCCTTAGCCCTTTTTTAAAAATTTATTTTGAGACTGGGCCTTGCTAAGTTGCTGAGACTGGCCTTGAAGTTTTGATTCTCACATCTCAACCTCCCAAGTCACTGGGATTATAGGCGTGTGCCACTGTGCCCAACCAATATTAATATACTTTTCATTTTAGAAGATATTGCAGTAACATGAGATTGTTTCTGTAAAGTTTCTAAAACACATCTGTTGAACTAAGATATTAAAATTGGAACCTTAATATCCTGAAGAGTTTTAGCACTGGTGGAGTTAGTTTTAGAAGACACAATTACACCTGTTTCACAGCTGAGGATTGAATTGTCTCCGTGTATTACATGTATTTTTTTCATTTTCTCTAAATTTCCATGTGGAATCTCTTAAAATTGTTGTAACTTTTATAGTGTTAAACTTTATGTTTAAGAAACATACTACTTTAATAAACCATATACATGTTGGTTGCTTCTAGGTTCCTTTGCAACAGCATCTTGCCTGATTTGTAAATATAAAGTTGACTGTGAAGCTGTACGAGGAGATATTTTTAATCAGGTAATTAATCACCCACATTTTAGGAATGTGCTCATCTCTGATCTGTTCTTCCTTAGCCACCAGTACCCTCCACTACTGCAAAATATTTATGAGACAGGGAAATGTCCAGGAAGAAAGTGTTGCCATTGGGAATTCTAATGAAATACAATAATACCTTGAAATCATTAAATTGGCTCCTTTGTTATATAAGCCTAAAATAAAAACCCAGGTCACAAGTAAGAAGCTGCTATGTTAGTTTTTCTCCTTTCTCTCCTTTTTAGTGATGTCAGATTTGGATCCTTTAAAGGAGTTGTGGTAATCCTCAAAACATAAAAATACTGTGAAAAAATACAGGAAAATGTTTCATTGTGTATCAGTAAACTTAAAATTGACATTTAGATTGTATCCAATTTTCCCTACCGTATATTCTACAGCTTTTCTGTTTTCTATGATAATTCTGAAATGCATTTTTTAAAAAGTGTGGAAATATTGACTACTACTAACTTGGAACTTTCTTTCACTTAATCTCAACCCATATCTGGAACATGCAGGTAGTTCCTCGATGTCCTAGGTGCCCAGCTGATGAACCACTTGCTATCATGAAACCAGAGATTGTCTTTTTTGGTGAAAATTTACCAGAACAGTTTCATAGAGCCATGAAGTATGACAAAGACGAAGTCGATCTCCTTATTGTTATTGGGTCTTCCCTGAAAGTAAGACCAGTAGCACTAATTCCAAGTAAGTTAGTGACGGTTTTGGAGGAATTTTTCTGCATATGATACCACTGGTTATGGATCTGTATAATAGGTTCTAGTGATCTTACCACTTTCCTATTTAGAAAGTGGTAAAGAGCTAAGCTATATTTTTTAGATGATATTTTTGTTTATGCGGGTTATTGCAAATGATATTTAATGAGGGCCGGGGGATGTCAAAACAGAAGGAATACTAAATTTTAGTTCTTACTCATGGAAAATCCACTGAGTGAGGTATATTTCTAGTTTTTTTGAGACAGTGTTTCTAAGTTGCAGAGGCCAGCCTCAAACTTGTGATCCTCCTGCCTCAGACTAAAGAGTAGGTGGGATTTCTAGGTATGTGCCACTGTTCCACACCCAGCTTCAACTTAGACTTTTTAATGCAAGGGTTTAATGTGGCAGAGTTTAGTTTTGATTTGTTTACATAAACTTAAGAAATTATTTGTATTGATATTAGTTTTTTTCTTAAGTATTTTTTTAGTTGTCAATGGACAACTTATTAGAAGTGTAATGCACAACTTATTAGAAGTGTAATATACTTGTGTAAGATAGAATTTAGGGATTCAAAATGATAGTCTCTTCTTGTAGTAATGACAGCCATGGCACGTCATAATGGTAGTACATGGCTCTAGCTTACATAAACCCAAGGAGTGTGTGTATGTGTTTAACGATGTTTCCATGTAATTCAAGACCCTATTATTCTTGGGAAGTTTCTTTAACATGCTTTCATACTACCTTCTTTCTCTCCTGTAATGAAGCCAGGGAAATGAGAAGGATATTTCAAATACATCAGATGTGTCTTTTTATAAATGGGAGGACAAGAGCAGACAATCAGACGCCAAAACAGAGAATTAAATGGTTTTATATCAGTAAATCAAATAGGTAAACACAAGAAACATGAGTCAAACTCCTTAATTCTGTATTTGTCTTACATCTGGTGGCTTTATCACTTAAAGTTGTTGTCTTTCCTAAATATCTGTGAAATCTTTGTGCAGTAGAATATAGGTGATTTGTGATTAAATGAACGTAATTTAGTAGTGTAAGCTCCCCATTCTTTTGTGGCCTTGGGATTGATGCATGTTTAGTAGGCACTCAACCACTGAGTGAGTTACACATCTAGCCCATTTTTTTTCTTTTCTTTTAAAAAATAGGGTTCTTACTTTCTTACTTGGGCTGTTTTTGAACTCTTGGGCTCAAGTGATCTTCCTGCCTTACCT
This sequence comes from Spermophilus citellus, assembly GCF_964194105.1. Classification (NCBI taxonomy): domain Eukaryota; kingdom Metazoa; phylum Chordata; class Mammalia; order Rodentia; family Sciuridae; genus Spermophilus; species Spermophilus citellus. The sequence continues at coordinate 42,312,552 of NC_138195.1, forward strand.
TCCCAAATAGTTGGAACTATAGGCCCAAGTTACCATACCTGGGTTTCTCTGCCTTAAATGCTTTATTTATTTATTTTTGGTACCAGGGATTGAACCCAGGGGCACTTAACCACTGAGCCACATCCTCAGCTATCCTCCTGTGCCTTAAAAAAAAAAAAAAATGTTGTAGATACACACAATACTGGGATTGAACCCAGTGCACCATGCATGCAAGGCAAGTGCTCTACCACTAAGCCATAACCTCAGCCCAGCTTTTTTTTTTTTAATGTTTATTTTTATGTGGTGCTGAGGACCAAGCCCACTGCCTTCCATATGCAAGATGAGCACTCTACCACTGAGCTATAACCCTAGCCCTCAGTCCCACTTTTTTAAATTTAGTGAAATAGGGTCTTATTAAATTGTTTAGGGCCTTGTTGAATTGCTGAGGCTGGTTTTGAACTTGGAATTCTCCTGTCTCAGCCTACCAAGATGCTAGGATTACAGGCTTGTGCCTGTGGGGTAATAGAGTAGTGTTGATAATAGGCAAATATGGTTTTTTGAAAATGTAAAAAAAGTTTCTGGTAAGTAGTGTAGAATATGTCTGTATGGCTTTTAACCTTTGTATCAGGAGCTACTTCAGTACAACGTAACCTAAACACCTATGTGCCAAGAATTAAGTAATGACATTATTCCCATTCTCTACAGAGAAGGAAATTGAGGTCAGAATGGAAAGTTACAAGATTGCTCAGAGGTAACCAACCTGGCAAGATCAGAAACTGGGATGCTTTAATGCTTCTTACTTGTTTGATATCTTTTTTTTACTTTTTAGTTGGACACAATACCTTTATTTTAATGTGATGCTGAGGATTGAACTAAGGCTCTCTAAGCGCTCTACTGCTGAGCCACAACCCCAGCCCTCGATAGCTTTTTGATGAAATGTAATGACTTAATGACTTTTCAAGTATCAGTGGAGGGTATCTTTTTTTTTTATTTGGAATTCAGGCTTTTTTTTTTTTTTTTTTTTTGCAGGATGCATTTGTTATGGTTTTATTAGCTCACCTTCAATTCCTAACTTTCTTTTTACCCTGTTTTTAGGTTCCATACCACACGAAGTGCCTCAGATATTAATTAATAGGGAACCTCTGCCTCATCTGCATTTTGATGTAGAACTTCTTGGAGACTGTGATGTCATAATTAATGAATTGTGTCATAGGTTAGGTGGTGAATACGCCAAACTTTGCTGTAACCCTGTAAAGCTTTCAGAAATTACCGAAAAACCTCCACGAACACAAAAAGAGTTGGTCCATTTATCAGAGTTACCACCAACACCTCTAAATATTTCAGAAGAATCAAGTTCACCAGAAAGAACTTCACCACCAGATTCTTCAGTGATTGTTACACTTTTAAACCAAACAGCGAAGACTAATGATGATTTGGATGTATCTGAAGCAAAGAGTTGTGTGGAAGAAAAATCACAGGAAGTGCAGACTTCTACTAGAAATGTTGAGTGTGTTAATGTGGAAAATCCAGATTTGAAAGATGTTGGTTCCAATACTGGTGAGAAAGGTGAAAGAACTTCAGTTGTTGAAACAGTGAGAAAGTGCTGGCCCAACAGACTTGCAAAAGAACAGATTAGTAAGCGGCTTGATGGTAAGAAACTTTGTTGGAAAGTATGATTATTATAAAGCTTTTTTTTTTTTTTTTTTGGTGGGACAAACTAGCAGTTTTGGCAGGTTAGTTGATTGGGGAAGCTCCAAGTGTTTCGCTGCTGAGCTGAATCCCCAGCCCTGATTTGGGTAGCTTTCCATAGTTGAATTGAAAATTGTGTGAAGTTCAGAAGTCACAGACGGGTAAATGTAGTGATATCTTACATAACACAGGAAAGAGTGAAGAGTGTTTGCTTTTAATGGTATGCTGTATATTGTTTCTCCAGGAGATGGGAAGAAAAATGGAAGATAAATATTGAGAATAGGTTTATATTATATACTCTGCCACTGAAAACTCTTTTTCCCTATAAGTTATAAATGATGCTGAGGCAGATCAGAGTTAACTAGTGTGTACAAAAAGTAGGTTCTACTTGGAGATTAGGTTATACCAGGGGATTGAACCCAGGGGTGCTTAACCAAGGAGCCATATCCTCAGCCCTTTTAGAGACAGGGTCTCACTGAGTTGCTGAACTGAACTATCTCAGCCTACCTACCTACTAGGATTACAGGCATGTGCTACCACACCCGGCTAGAAGGCTAATTTTTTAGTAGAGTATTAAAATAGAAGTCTAGCACTGGAATTTTCCTTGAAGATCTTTTGCCATACATAACTCTTTGCCTGGGAATTATACTTGATTTTACTCTACTAGAAGTAGAGTCTTGGTAACTAGTACTTCCCCAGTTCTTCAGTGAGGCTAGGGCAGAATATAATGTTTTTAAATCATGAGCTAAAATTATAGAAACAAAAGTGTAATATAATCATATGCTGGGACCCATTTAAAGGCTCCTTGTTTCCTACCATTTAATTCACAAGAGCAGACAAAAGCCTCCTTTTGCACATAAAATGCTTCCTGGTCACCATTTTTAATTTTTTTTTTTTTAAACACTGAACATGACCCAAGTGCTGCTAGGGGTTTTCTGTCTTGCCACTGGAATAAAAGTACTTGACTTCCTACTCCAACCATGAAAATTAATACTGACAAGTGTTTTTCACAATATGTAGCAGACTGTCACATCAGTTTTGGGTTATGGTTCAGTGGCAGAGCAACATTTGCCTAGCAGAAGCACTGGGTTAGAGCCTTAGCACCACATAAAAAGTCATTCTGTCCATCTCCAAACAAAATAAAAAAACCCCCCACACATCTTAAGGAGTTCTTCTTGACCTAGTGTCCATGGCTTAAGGGGAGGAAATGAGCTTCTTGTTGTCGTCATTAACCTATATCTACAGGACTCTGAGATTCTGGGGGCCCTGGGTTCAATCCTGAGCACTAAAAAAAAAAAAGTACAGGTTTCTTAGACTGGGCGGTGGGGCTATCAATGCCAGTATCTAAAAACTGCATTCTGAATGGTGGGGAGAGGAAGATATTCACAGTATATTAAGTAGCAGGCTGGAAAAAAGTTAAATGGAAATGTTAGATGAAATACTTCTAAAACGTGCTTTAGAGAAATTTTATTTAATGAATTTGAATTGGGCATCTAATTTCAAATTTCTTAAAAAAGGAATTGTTGAATGATTTCTTTTCATTTTTAAATCAGGATTAAAATTATTCCATTCTCCACATGAGGAAACCGCTACCTGTACAAAGAACTAATATTTCAATCCAGGACTCACACAGTTCTTGCTTTAAAACAAAATTATAAAGTCTAGTGATAAAAGGCAAAGAGAACCTACACTGGACTCCAGACTGTCCAACTAGACTGAATTAAGTCTAACATTTCATTTATTACTATATTTCAGGTAATCAATACCTGTTTTTACCACCAAATCGTTACATTTTCCATGGCGCTGAAGTATATTCAGACTCGGAAGATGACGTCTTATCCTCTAGTTCTTGTGGCAGTAACAGTGATAGTGGTACATGTCAGAGTCCAAGTTTAGAAGAACCCATGGAAGATGAAAGTGAAATTGAAGAATTCTACAATGGCCTGGAAGATGATGCTGATGTTCCAGAAAGAGCTGGAGGAACTGGATTTGCAGCTGATGGAGGCGATCGAGAGGCAGTTAATGAAGCTATATCCATAAAACAGGAAGTAACAGACATTAACTATCCAGCAAACAAATCATAATGTAATAATTGTCCAGGTACAGGAATTGTTCCACCAGCATTAGGAACTTTAGCATGTCAGAATGAATGTTTACTTGTGAACTCAATAGAGCAAGGAAAACAGAAGGTGTAATATTTATAGACTGGTCAAGTAGATTGTTTTTTTCATGGATAATTTTTTAACTTCCATTCCTGTACTTGTACACTCAACACTAACTTTTTAAAGAAAGGTACTAAGTATCTTTAGTCAGCTGTTGGTCATGACTTTCTTTTAAAGTTTCATTTGTATGATACATCTGTATGTATGTATGTATAATTTTGTTTTTGCCTAGTGAGTTTCAACATTTTAAAGTTTTCAAAAAGCCATTGGAATGTTAAATTAATGTAAAGGGAACAGCTTATCTAGACCAAAGAATGGTTATTTCACACTTTTCTTTGTAACATTGAATGGTTTGAAGTCCTCAAAATATCTGTTCTGCTGAACTTTTGATTCTTTATTAGCACAATTACCTATTTTTAAACACTGGCATTTTCCAAGACTTATGGCAGCTAACTTTTTTAAAATTAAAAATGACATGCAATGTAAGTAGAAAGTCAGAAATATTTGGGAGAGCACTCAGTTGTCATTACTTTTTCAAAGTAAGACTTTGGTGCTAAGAGTTTCAGGAGTATTTATTGTTCAATTGAAGATGGCTTTTGTACTTCCTACAGACATGTAGTGATGTCTATATTGGCTCATAAAACTAACCTAAAAAAAAAACAAATGAATGCTTTGGAAATGTTTCAGTTGCTCTAGAAACAATAGTGCCTGCCTGGATTCTCCTTAGTTTTGAAATATTTGCCATTGTTGTTTAAGTACCTATCACTGTGGTAGAGCTTGCATTGATCCTTTTCCACAAGTATTAAACTGCCAAGATGTGAATATGCAAAGCCTTTCTGAATCTGTAATAATGGTACTTCTACTGGGGAGAGTGTAAAATTCTGGACTGCTGTTTTTCCATCAATGAAGAAAACAACAGGTCCCTGATTACAGTTCCAAAGTAATAAGATGTTAATACCAACTCAGCCAGAAAGTACATGTCTCCTGTTGGGAGGATTTGGTGTAACGAATACCAAACTGCTAGCCTGGTATTATGGGGAGGAACCTTTAACTTGTAATAGCAGAATAGTTAATGAATAAAAAACTAGTTAACATTATTTAAAAGCTTAGCCTGCCTTAAAACTAGAGATCAACTTTTAAACTACAGAAGCTTCTCCTATTTTATAAAGTCACAGAAAACATTTATTTTCCAGAACTTTTTTTGAACATTACCCCCAAATTATATTCTTATGTTGGTTTAGTATTTATTACAATAAAGAGGGTTTGAAACATAGCTGTTCTTTATGAATAAAATACCCAGCTAGGACCATTACTGCCAGAATAGAAAATTATATTGAATGGCCATTTCCCTACCTAAAAGATGTCTCAATCTGAACTTATTTGGCTACATTAAAGAATGCAGTATATTTAGTTTTCCATTTGCATGATGTGTTTGTGCTTATAGATGATATTTTAAATTGAAAAATTTGTTTTAAATTATTTTTACAGTGAAGACTGTTTTCAGCTCTTTTTATATTGTACATAGTCTTTTATGTAATCTACTGGCATATGTTTTGTAGACTGTTTAATGACTGGATATCTTCCTCCAACTTTTGAAATACAAAACCAGTGTTTTATACTTGTACACTGTTTTAAAGTCTATTAAAATTGTCATTTGACTTTTTTCCTGTTAATTTACATTGTTTATGTTATATAACATTTTTAAATTTTGCAGGATTTATACAGCTTTGAGGACTGTATGTATTAGATACTGCCTGCCAATTTATAATAGTCTGACTGAGCCCCGTACTGATTGTGCTTGATTGTACTATCACCAAAAGTTAGTATTTCAACTGTTGTCTAAGGCATAGTGGTAGCACAGACCTGTAATCCCAGCAGCTTGTGAGGCAGGAGAATTGAGAGTTCAAAAGCAAAAGTGAGGTGTGTGTGAACCCGACTCAGTGGTCGAGTGCCCCTGGATTCAATCCCCAGTTACCGCCTCCCCAAGAAATGGTTTGTCCTAAAACCTCTTTTTAGGCTTCCCTCAAACTCCTAGGCTCAAGGTTTTCCTTCAAAAGCTGCCTTAGCTTCCAAGTGGGATTCTAGGCATATGACATCATGCCCAATAGCCCACATCAACTTTTGAGGCTTACCACAGAACCTTCTTAGTCCAATCCATTGAAGTTTTTGAGACAGTACTTAAATTTAAGAGGCTGAAAAATGTGCATTAGAATGCATGTAATGAATAAAGACTTGACTGGCAGTTTCCTGTTCTCAGGTGTCATACCTTCCTCCCCAGACAACTTGCTAGGCAGATTTAACAAAAATAGTGCCCTTGTTCTGTCAGCCCTAGAGAAATTAGCTTTAATCCCCTATTAATCCCTGACATTCCACATATGCACAGATTGGAAAGTATCAATGACTTAGCAATACCTAGTTTAAGCTGTTACTCAACACTATACAGCTATTTTAGTTTCTGTATATACTCTTTCACTTGATAGTAATACCCTATTTTGAATGAAATACGACGGATTTTTTTTTTCTTAGTGCAGTTTTATTTGAAACAAGTCTCAACTCCTAAACCTATAAGCTAGGAGTGTGTGTAAACCAAATGGACAAAGATCTAGATAAGCCACTCAGCCTTAAACTCAAAGTAGGATACTTCAGTGATGAAGAAATGGTCTCCTTTTTAGACCGGTAATTAATACTCACCTGAGGAAGTTTAGAACGCCTCCCCTCCTAGGAATATGAATACATATTTAACTGGCACAAAGCAGGGCTTGTACTAAAAAGCACCCCCAGGTAGTTCAAAAGTATAGTCAGGTTTGAGAAACAAAGAAATAGAACTGACATTAAAAAATGAAGTTATTGTGTTAAAGTTTTTTTTTTTGTTTTGTTTTTTGTTAACGGACCTTTATTTTTTTTATTTACAAACAGTGCAGTGCTGAGAATCAAACACCAGTGCCTCATACAATCATGCTAGGAAAGTACTATACCACTGAGCTATGACCCTACCCCAGCCTTTCTGACTTTTAACACTCTTTCTAAGGTCAGTCTGAAAAGGAAATATTCTCACAAAATAAGCCTGTCTGCTCCATTTGTTTTCTGAAATAAAATTTGAGAGCTGGGACTGTGGCTCAGTGGTAGAGTGCTTGCCTAGCATGTGTGAAGCACTGGGTTCAATTCTCAGCACCAGGGGAGGGACAGGATTGGGCTTATAAGCAAACATTGGCAAGCACAAGGAGCTAAGGATATGTGAATTCTTTAGCAGAGGAGGTGAGTGAAACTATCACAAGGAGCTTTGGATGGCCAAAATGCACAAGGGCTGGAGAGGGGGCTCAGAAGAGGAAATATTCGACCTTGCCTTCAGACAAGTTTACCCATGCTCTTCATGGTATAATTTCACTTTGATTCTGGACCTTTTGCTAAACTAAACAGTAAAAATCTATAAGGGCAAAAATCTTGTTAGGAAACATTGATACTACAAACTATATAAATGGATCCTGTAAGAAGGCTACCACCCTGACATCTGTGTACAGAGAAAAGTATTTTCTAGTTTAGCTAACTCAATAACCAGTCTATGACAACAAATTCAATATTTACCTACCTGCTACTCTGATTTACAAAGCAAAGGAGATTTTTCCTAATTTTATAAAACAAATAGCAATTTGAAAAATCTTCAATGGCATATTGTTTAATCATGAATCTCTTGTTGTTAAAGCTGCTATATTACAGACTGTAACTGAGGGAGAAAAAAGTTATCACTTACCCAAGTTAAGCTTTGTACAGGTGTGATCACAGATAAACTGCAATGTTCTTGATACAGAACTCAGTGTTAATCCAAAGTGGCTGCTTTTTCACAGATGAGCTTCATAGCATACAAAGGTTACTAATGAAAAAAGCACCTGATACATAGTTTGCATTTGGAAAATCACTACCCTCAAGGAATGGGTGCAGAGAAATGGTAATATTACCAGGTACACGGAAAAATTCCCATAGGAAAGAATGCCATCTCAAGGAAATCACCTTAAGAATATTGTTTTTCAGTGCTTTACATATAAAAGACTCCTATAGCTTTTTGTATTTTTTTAAAGTTAAACTTCTGAAAAGTATGGGTCCGTGATTCCTTACTGAAGCCCTTGTGCTTGTCTGTATTTTGGAATTATGAATTTTAGCAAATATGCAGTACTCTGCAGGGGTTCCTAGTCCCAATTGGTGAATAGTATAAATAGCCAACAGTTCTGATAGGTCTGTTATAAAATGTAAAAAAAATTTTCAGTGTCTTTTTTTATTTTGGAATTACAGATAAAGAGACTAGACCTCTATCAAACAAATATAAAGGAATAAGAACAATTCAAATGTAATAAACTCCCTGAGAGCCCACTTTTTGAAGAATTTTGAATCTTACGAGAACCACTGAAAGTTTAAATATCAAACCAATAAATTATTTATTAAACAGTTTTCACGGCATATTTCTATAAATTTAAAAAATAAATATTTGCATTATAGCAGAAAGTCACATGTATTGCATCAACTCAACTTGCTTTTACAATTTAATGACATGAGATAACTAAGCATCAGCACCATAAAAAGATTTGTTTCTGAAAATTCAAGGAAATAGTTCTCAAGTACTAAAAATTCTGACTAAATACTAACCCACAGAATCAATAATTTTGGAAGCTAAAAATCCAGTGACTGGTTTTCTTACTAGCCAAAGTTTCTCTATGGCAACTATAGAGACAAAGTTCTTCCATTTCTAAATATAAATAAGCTTTTTGATAACCTCCCATCTATCAGCATCTCAAGATTCACAAAAGAGGGCAGAACTACCTCCCATCTATCAGCATCTCAAGATTCACAAAAGAGGGCAGAACTACAAGTTTTTTAGTATAACTCCTATCTGTAAACTCAAGTTTGCACAGACCTTTATTCTAGGGAAAAAAAAAAATCACACTGTGTTAGAAACATGCTTAAAATTAAAAAAAAAGTGTAATGGCAATGGAACCTAGGGCCTCACACATGCTAGGCAAGTGCTCTAACACTGAGTTTTATATATATGCCCAGCTCAGATAAGATTAATTCATAATTTTTAACCTTTAAGAGTCAGCTCAGTTCAATTACAACCATAGAAACTGTACTGGTATCAGAACATAACTATTTTATTACAAAACTTAACATTATTTACAAAATGGAAAAATAATCAAATGACTATTTCAGGCCAAAGTTAAAGGCTTTCCACCCAGTGATTGAAGAAAAATTAAGCAACATTTCCATGCACTCACAGATCATTCTTGAAATATGCAAACTCTTAAAATTTATGTTAGTAAAACTTTAATGTATTCACAATACTTGTATGTTCATGAGGAAGATGGGGAAAAATTCATGGTTCTGTACAATAAGTTTAATATTAACAGTTCATTTTTCTTTTAATATTTTTTGGCTTTCATGAATACTCATAGCATTAAACATTTTGCAAGTAGGAATTATAATAGTACCTGACACTTTGCTGACTTCATCACCACAAGAAAAACACAAGTAGTTTAATGCTTATGCACTAAACTAAATACTCTGAAGTTATATTAAACTGAAGCCTTCATTGTGATCAATAGCTTGGATCAGTTTACGGCGTAGAGTTTCTTTTTCTGAATATTTTGGAAGATCTAGAAGATTAAAACAGGTGTGGGAAACTGGGAGATATTCCTCACCACCTCCTGTTGACTGGATGACTAGTTTCAGACTCTTCATACCAAGAATAGGAATGCGATCGCTACCTGTCAAAAACACTGCCGGGGGGGAAAAATCATTCACACAACAGCATATAGTAGCTAAGAATACCTAGTGCAGTTCTATAACACAACTTTATGTGAACATCTGCTTCCAGAATTTGTGGAAGATTTTCAAAATGCATACTAATTACCCACCTATACACTTTTTTTTCCTTTAAATGTGTAATCTTAATATTGGTATACAGAAAGTGTTCAATAAACATTTGATGAATTAATGACTACTACTACTGACATTCTTTGAAACATTAATGACTACTGTTACTGACCTTCTTTTGGGAAAAGCCATTTAGAACTAGTTAAAAAGCCAAATAAAAATGCAGGTTTTTAAAAAAATATATTTTTAAAGTTGTTGATAGACCTTTATTTGTTTGTCTATGTTTGGTGCTGAGAATGGAACCTAGTGCCTCACACATGCCAGGCAAGAGCCCCAGGCCCAGCCCAAAACGCAGTTAAAACAAAAACAAAAACATATACCCTTTTCTATTTGTTCCTGTTACTTTTGATAGAAAATTGTTAACAGTGAGCCAAAACTCAAATTGTTTTTCCAAAGAATAATAATTTACTATCCTTATGATACAGGATGCATCAAGCAAGATTCATCCTGATATTTGGCAATTCTCAAGAAAAGAAAAGATATCAAGAAAAGATAGCCAAAATGTTCTTGGCAATAGCAGGGAATACTAAAGGAATGTCACTGATTGAGAACATAAATTCTGACAACTTTTTAAAATAGGGCCAGGCACAGTGGTGTACACTTGTAATCCCAATGACTTGAGAGACTGAGGCAGGCAGAAGGATCACCAAGTTTGAGGCTAGACTTGGCAATTTAGCAAAACCCTCAACAACTTAGCGAGACTCTGTCTCAAAAAAATAAGAAGAGATAAGGATGTACCTCAGTGGTAAAGTGCCCCGGGATTCAATCCCCAGTACTACTCCCCCCGAAAAAGGTCAAACTTCAATTGGACTCAGATTTTAACAAGATGAAAAACACAACAGACATGAGGCTGTAGATGAAGGAACTAAGGTCTGGAGAAAGAAAAAAAAAAAAAAAAAAAGATACTTTCTACAGAAATTCCCAGAAATGTGGAATCAAAGAGAAAAAGAAAAGAGCAAACACAGAAAAGAGCTGGATTGTCTAAAGATCTTTTTAGAAATCTAAAAGGATTCTACAATCCCAGTTTATTTTGATTCCTGGTTTTTATTTTTAAATTTTAGTTATAGATGGACACAATGTCTTTTAGTTTGTTTATTTACTTTTATGTGGTGCTGAGGACGAAGCCCAGTGCCTCACATGTGCAAGAGATAGACAAGTGCTCTGCCTCTAAGCCACAACCCCAGCCCCAATTCCTGTTTTTTTTTTTTTTCTAAAAACCAACAATATTTTGGAGGCAAACTGAACTTGGCCTTTGAGATAAAAGAAAACAAGCAATTAAGATGACAGTTCATATTTTAAAGTAAAAATTATTCCAATTTAAGATTTTTAGAAAAATACTATGAAAAAAAATCGGATCCAAAGAGAATCAGTCAATATTCTATGAGAATTAGTTTAATATTAAGATTCCCACCTCATAAAATATGAAATTAGAAATACTTACACAGGAATTGTTTTTTCTTTTCCAATGGTAATTCATGAAATACTTCCCAAAAAATTTTTATCGTAGGATGTTCTGCCCAATACTCCCCTTTGTATTCTGTATTCTAAAAACAATATAACCTCTTATTAGGATTAAGGAATATTAGTTTTGTCTTAATTTGGCAAATTGAATTCCTTAGCCCATAAAGACACCATGGTCCAGGAATTTGAAATGTGCAGTGCAGATGATTACCCAACATTTCCTGGGCATTTTGCAATTTGACACTCTTATATTCCAGGAGAAAGAAAAACAGATGAACCACCAGAAACCTCTTCCAAAAACAAGATAGGACTAATTATGTGAATAAGGATAAACTAGAAATACTAAAATAATGTTCAAGGATTATTGAATTTCCAACATGGAAATTACCTATAATTAAAAAAAAATTTTTAATTACCTATAATTAAAAAATTTTCTTTTACTCCTGAATAGAAGTCATGTTATTTTTACATTGTATTTCTCCTTTACAAAAATGCTACTAAGAGCAACACTAATAATTTTCTGTGGTAGTTTCAAAGATGGTCCTCAATAAGCCTCCTGGTATTCATGTTCTTGTGTACTACCACATTCCACATTGAATGGGCCTGACCTATGTAATCATTAGGGAACTTGATATGAAAAATGTATGGCTTATCAGGTTAGATAACCCTCTATGGCTTCAGTCACTCTTTCAGATCACACTTATGGGGGAACATTTCGTGAAGACACTCAAATAGCCCTACTATGGACAGACATCATTATGGTGCCAACAGCCATATATGACTATGTATCCTTGTTGAAATGAATATCCTTTATCAAGCCTTTGGATGGCAGTGGCGCCAGTCAATATTGTGACTATACCATCATCAGAAATCCCGGAGCCAAACTACCTAGCTAAACCATTCCTGACACAAACTATGTAAAATAATGTTTTCTCTGTTCTTGTTTTCAAGGTTTTTTTTCTTTTTTAAATAATAGGGATTGAACCCACAGGTACTTAACCACTGAGCCACGACCCAAGTCCTTTTTTATTTTAATACAGGGTCTCTGATAAGTTGCTGAGTCTGGCTTTGAACTTGCAACCCTCCTGCTGCCTTAGCCTCCCGAGTTTCTAGGATTATAGGCATGTGCCACCATGCTTGACAAATGTTATTTTTGGACATACTGTTCCCTTAGGCACAGGCAATATAGAAAAGACTTCTTCAACAAGCTAATTTCTACTTATTTTTTAAGGCTCAGATTAAAATGTCACCTAGTTCAATCACTGATTTATTCAACTGATTTATAATGAGTTTTAGTTAAAAGTTTTGGGCTGTGGGGAAATTCCAGTGAATGAAGTCCTGACTTACCTTGCAGAATTTCCCATCTAATGAGACTCTTTTCCACATTTAACAAGCATGGTTAAGTTCCTCCGTATGTGCCATTCACTAAACCCTTACTCTCCCCTTGTATTCATCACAACTCAATTAAAAGTAGTTAGCTTCCTTATCAGAGGGCAAAGACTATGTCTCAATCTTATTGACTATCACCTCCCCAATCTCTTGCATAGGACCTCATTAGAGGCTGAATAAACATTTGCTAATGGGTTTCTTGAATTTGGGGGTCTTGCTATTTGTAGCTATGACTATCTCAATCACTGAATTCTTGGTTTTCCAAATGTGCAGAATAATTAATGTACTTCCAAACAATTTGAGAAAATAACTTGATGTCTAAGTGATGTTAAATTTATTAACTTGTTTGAAGTTAGATTATGATGAAGAAAGAGAGGTGGATGACTGAAGATCACTCTTATACCTCTAAATTGTATGGGGGAATGCTGATTTCCTGGTTAAACTATCTTCCCATTTTTTTAACTGAGTTAAAAAAAGCCATATATTTTAAAACTGTAAGAAATGCATGTATCCATTTACATCTTAACCATCTGTAAATATACAGTTCAGTAACATTAAGTAATTCAGTGTTGTGCAATCACCACCACCATCCATATCTAAAATTCTTTTCATCTTTTAAAACTGAAACTGTGTGTGACCATTAAACAAGAATTCCCTACTTCCCTCTTCATTTACAGATTTTTAGATGAACATAATACTTGGGATTAGGATTGCTAGATCATATAGCAAATACGTGTTAACTGCCAAACTGCAAAAATTATATCAGAGGAGGCTATATTAATTAGCAAAATGATTGTTAACCTTATTTTGTTTTTTAAAATTTTTAGTTGTAGTTGGACACAATATCTTTATTTATTTATTTTTATGTGGGGCTGAAGATTGAACCCAGAGACTCACACATGCTAGGTGAGCACTCCACCACTGAGCCACAACCCCAGCCCATAACCTTATTTCTTAAAGCTGACCTAATCTAGCAATTTTACTAAATGTTAACTGAAGAAATACTTGAGAATTACTTAGAGAAGAAAATTAAACTTTCCTAATTTTCTCCCTAAAAATAAGGCACCAGAAATGAAGATCATACTCATTATTTCTCTGCAAAAAAGTAAACACTGAGATTAATCAGAGAAAAAATCTTATGCATTGCAAATGCTTTTCACAACGGTTTACCGAGACTGAGGCAGAATGAAAACCCACCATTTTGTCTGGGGCTTCTATTCTGCCTGTGGTCCAGATGACATTTTTCTCTATCTCTACCATCAAACCCACAAAATATAAAACTGTTACCCTCAATTCAAAAACAGTTCAATATTCATTGTGGAGCAAAAACAGTAGAGTGTCCCTATAAAAATGAAGTAATTGTTTAAAAATGGAAACTAAAAGGGCAGGACTTCTACCAATAAGCCATGGTCTTGGTCTTTCCATTTAAATAATGTCATAGATTTGTTTTTTTCCTACCTTTTCCAGTTCTTTCCAATCATAATTTGTATTTCCAATAACCATCGATTGTAGTTCATTAGGCTGGAAAAGCAGAAGAACTTTTCCTCCACAGACCTTATGAAAGCCAGCGTGAAAGGCATCAAATAAGGAAGCCACTGATTTATTGAATATGTAATCCACATAAGCATCAACAAACTCCTGCCTAGAAATGAAAATATACATACATGCATAAAAATCACTTATGTAGAACATATAACATAGTCTAATTAAAACTGTGCTCCTATGCCTTTTGCTACTTAACTATATAAAACAGAAAAAATATGAACAGGACTGACTCAAAGGGGACAAAGTTATTATAAATAAATCTATTAAAAATTAAGATATACCCATGAAGCATTCATAGTTCTTAGACTATTCCTAATAGAAAAATATCATTTGCTAATTAACAGAATGATATAAATGGCTAACAAAATAATTTCAAAAGTCACAAATTAATGAAAATTTGTAGTATCACCTCACATGCATTCCTAAAAGAGTGATCTGTTACAAATATTGTGTGGTGAAAAAATGAGAGCTTTGGGACTCAGATTATTTGACAGAGGAGTCTTTCTCCTTGGACTCCAAGGAATCTGAACAAAAATTTATTTTCAAAAACAACCACCAGGGCTGGGGATGTGGCTCAAGTGGTAGCACGCCCGCCTGGCATGCGTGCGGCCCGGGTTCGATCCTCAGCACCACATACCAACAAAGATGTTGTGTCCGCCGAGAACTAAAAAATAAATATTAAAAATTCTCTCTCTCTCACTCTCTCTCTCTCTCCTCTCTCACTCTCTCTTTAAAAAAAAAAAAAAACAACCACCAAGTAGCAGGTATTAAATATTCTTTTAGGATAATCATTAAAAGACTATAAGTTTATTTTTCTTTAAATGTATGTGCAATATACAGACACACATACACAGTTGATTGTCTTCTGTCTCTTAGGATACAAAAAATACTGTACAGAAAAAAGGGAAACTTCTTTATCCAGTAACTAGAATAACAAAAAATTTTAATCAATTTGTTTTGTTTTGCTATTCACAAACATTTTTATGAAGCAATTCAGTTAAACAAATAATGAGAACAGGCACTGGAGAATGATTTCAGTATTTCATATCCTTGTTTTGCAAATAATAATGTTTCTGTAAATGGGACTATGAGTAAATTTAAGCATCTACAAATATTCTTATCCATCCCAAACTGAATTTATAAGTAGCAGAAAAACTGGCTAAAGGAGGCCATTGTAAAATAAAATCTGGTGGGCCTAAGGAAAAATCAATAGGATACAATATTAGAGTCAGATGAGAAAAAAGTTAATTAGGTAAGGCATAATTTACAATCCATCCATTTAGAAAGTTAAATTTCATCTATACTAATTATACCCTCAAGCACAAAATGCTAAATAATTTTACATACCTTTTGTCAAAATTCTTAAATTAATTTCTCAATAATATAAATGAAATAATTTTCAGGAACTTTTTAAAAGCAGGAAAAAAATCTAAATCAAAGTTTCTCAAAAACTTAAAAAAAAAGCTAGAAGTGCTTCAAAATTTTTAATTAATTTTAACAGTTTTATTTTACAAGATAAGACATATGCATAGTATATTATTGGTAGTAATAATTCTAATAGCCAACATTTACTGAGCACATACATGTGCTAGATAGGTCCTATCTTAAAATTATTGCCTCACCTAAACCTCAAAATAACCCATTTAAGTATATATAATTGAGTATTCTATTTTACAGAAAAGAACACTGAGGCAAGGAGATATCAACTATCTATTTAAAGTCACACAGCTTCTAAGTAATCAAGTCAGGATTGCCGCAGTCTGGCTGGGCACAATTCAAGAGCCACTTATCAAGCAGAACACACGCTGCACCACAGGAGCTCTTCAGGAATTCCCTCAAAGCCGAACTGCCACCACCAGCTTCCCATAAGCCTCTCTATCCCCCACTCCTCCTGCTCTTGAGGCCGATTGGCTGGGTCCCATGGGCGGAGCCAAAAGAGTCCCCCAATGAGCAGCTCCTGATCTGAAAGGGCAGGGAAACAGCCCAATGAGCATCACTGCAGAGGAGCCAATCAACTGGCAGCTGGAAGTTTGCTGGGGCCCCTTTGGCAGTGGCTCTCAACACAGGATTACAATGTTTGGATCATATCCCTAGCCAAACCCACTGTTAGGTTTGTCTAAAGACAAAATAGAAGAAAACAGGACAGAAGTGCTTTCTGTCCTGCATTTATCTACCAGAAATTCCTGCTATTTGAAGCCAATATCGGTCTTGTTAATTCTTTCTTGCTATTCCTTTTGATATTTATCTTCAAGCATCTGCCAACATAGTTCTAGTGTTATTCTTTGATTTTTCAATCTTAAATGTTATATAATGAACTGAATACCTATTAGGAAAGGTAAAGATTTACTTTTTACTTAATTGCTCTGCTCTTATTTTTCCTCCCCCCAAATTCTCATTTTATAATGATTTTGGTTCAGTATTCACTATTAACACTTTTATAATTACAAATATTATTCATAATTGAGCAGCAGGGTATTCTGTTTACCTTTTCTTTTTTTATATGTAGTTTTTAAAATTTTTTAGTTGTAGTTGGACACAACAGTTTTATTTATTTATACGTGGTGCTGAGGCTCGAACCCAGGGCCTTGCACGTGCTGAGTGCTCCACCGCTGAGCCATAACCCCAGCCCCTGTGTTTACCTTTTCTTAAAACAAAAATTACAATGTGTTCCTTCTTCATGTGCTACTTTATCCCTAACTTCTCTAAAACAATTGTCAATTTCCTCCATACTCATTCAAATATATCAGGTAGCATCAGTTGGATTTTTCTCCTAATTTCCTTCAAACTCTTGCTCTAACCCAGATTGTTAACTCTTTGAGAAACTTCTACACAGCTTTTGTTCCTTCAAAAGAATCCTCTTTGCCTCTCTCTTATACTGTATCCTGTACCTTTCTCTATCCTGGTTTAATTACTTATTTTGGTTGGTACAACATATCTGAGATGGAGGCATCAGAAGTAGGTTCTATGAGAATGTGCACATATGAAAATGTTTATATATAATGACATATATGATAATTTGAATATAGAATTAAAATGCTTTTTCTCCCAGAATTTAAATTTTCTAGCTTCCTAGTGTTGTTCTTATAAGTCTGATGATATTCTGATTCCTAATTCTTTGTATGTCGTCTGCTTTTTTTCTCCCCTGGAAGGATTTTAGTTTGTATATTTTGCCTTGGTATGTGTCTTATTTTCCTACTTCCCCTGCTTTCAATCTTGAAAGGCTTCCCAAACTTCAGTTCTGGGAAGTTTCTGGGTATCATTTTCTTTGACAAATTTCATTCATTCCATTTCTTCCAACAAATTTTTCCTCTCAATTTTTAAAAGAATCCATCTGGATGTTGGCACCTTGAAGATACTGACTTCAGTTTCTTTTGAAGTTTATTCTTTATTCTGCATCGTTCCTGTTCCTTGCCATTCTTTTTAACTGTTTTGGTCCTTCCTTAAATGTCTACTCACTGGTTAGCCATTCACATATAAAACATAGGCAGTTTCTTCAGAAAAAGATCTAATACAAAGGGTCAAGAAAGAGGGAGCTGTAGAATATCACGTCATCTCCCTATTTTCAGTTCAGCTCCTTTCCCATAGCTATGCCTAGGTATCTCAAACCACAGTCCCTTCAGTTGAATGTCTCTAAAAGGTATATTTCTAATCTCCTGCCTAAGCTAGAGAAGGACATTTGCCAGGTTACTGGATGTGTTAAGGGAAAGGTTTCTAACTGCTTCTTTTAAAAATAGTTTACAAACTCCATGCATTTTGCAAAAGGATGTTTTTTACTCTTAGTGCTTGGGCCTTTGTTCTACAATATGAACTGGTAGTCTTCTTAGCAATTCCGTTCCATTCTACATTGCGGCTTTCTGGGTTTGCAATCTTTATTTTTTCATTGTAGATTGTTATGTGGTGCTGGGGATCGAACCCAGGGCCTCACACATGCGAAGCAAGTGTTCTGCCACTGACCTACAACTCCAGCCCTGGTTTGCAATCTTAACTAAGTACTATTTTCTGGCTTCCAAAACTGCATTTGCTACAATCTCCTCTCACTTTTTTTTTTTTTAATTTATGATCTTTTCATTCCTTTTTTGATGTCTTAAGGGCATTTCAGGAGCAGAGGCATATTAGTTCTTCATTTAACAGTCCAAGTTTTACCTGAGTAAAAACTAAGGGTTGTGACATGTTTCTGGGGGCAGGGGGGAGCCCTGCAATTTTAATCACTCCCACTGATGCTGCTATAATTCACTTACCGATTTTGTTTGTTAACAGCTGTGTCTGCACCATTTAGAACCAGCTCTTTCACTTCTGTTGCACCAAAGTTTTCAACTGTGATCTATTAATTTAAATTTTTAAAAAAAGTCAATGTCAGACTCGAAACTTAGTATTTTAATAATCTACTATTATATTCTTCCTTTTGTCTCATAGATATAACTAATAATTTTGAGACAAAATTCTGCACCATCACTTATTTATGAATTCTGCTTAAAGCCACAACTAGGAATTTTCATACTCTAGTATTTTGATATCTTACTATGACTAATTATAAATGCACAGGAAACAGAATATATTGTGAACAAAATATTTAGAACATAGTAGAAAATTAGTATATTTTCCTTAGAAGAGTGACTGAATCAAACTATCAGAATGTATTCAGCTTAGAAGAGCTATGCATTCTTCCCACATTACTACTATTCTCCCATATTACTCTATCTGCAAAATATGTTTAATCACAGGTGTTTGGCTATTTTGCAACTTTTATTTCTCATACTTGTCTAATTATTTTTTAAACAAACATTGCCATTCCCACTTCTATATCCTTCCTTTACTCCTTTTTTTGAATATTATCCTCTTTTATGAAAATCTAGCAACTGTAAAAATACTATGGTAGAAAAGGAATGATAAGTAAGAAATGAACACATCTCTGCTCTAAAGTTTACCATCTAATAAAAAAGGAGAAAATGTGATATATAAACAATCATTACAATAAAATAATGCCATAAAACAAAATTTTACCAGACCACACAGGAAGGAAAGTTTAATTTTACCTAAAACTTGTAGAAAGAAGGATGGGCAGTATTCTGAAAGACCAGAGGGGAGCAGGATTTCAGACTTAATACATGGATAAACAGAGTAAACATCAAGTTCTAAAAATGTATGCCAAGAGGCTTAAAAAAAAATCAAAGGTATATGAAACAATTCTGTGTAATATGATACAATTTGACATTAATGGAGAGATACAATGGAAGTTTTCCCATTGTTCTTTTTTTTTTAAGAGAGAACTTTTTAATTATATATATATATATATATATATATATATATATATATATATATATATATATATATATTTTTTTTTTTTTTAGTTTTCGGTGAACACAACATCGTTATTTTATTTGTATGTGGTGCTGAGGATTGAACCCAGCGCCCTGTGCATGCCAGGCGAGCGCGCGATATAGAATGTTCCTGATATCATGCAGCTAGTAGACAGTTGTGTAACATGGCATCTTATTATGGGTATTTTTGGGAAGCTATACTGAGAATCAGGTTTCTAGTTTGAAATAAAAAATATGTATGAAAAAAAATTAAAAATAGACTGAAGGCTTTACCATTTTTTCAAGTGTGAAATTCACAATATTTAAATGTTCCCTTCTGAAGTGCCTTATCATCATCCTTGCTGATTTTCTCTTCTTTAATTGCCAACTGGTCTATTTTTGGCAGATTCTCATTTGTCAATGGCTTAGTATGTGACTAGATCAGCCATTCAACATCCCTTTTTGCTAACTTCATAAAATTTTGCATCTTTTACACAGTTTGCAATTTCATTTCCAAATAACACTGCAATGAATTTGCATACGTATCATACTAAATCATCCAACAGTGAGTAAGACAAAACGAGAAAAAAACAGAAAGAGATATATCTGGGGAAACTAATCTTTTAAGTTGCAAGGTTATTCATATTACAATAACCTCTTGCTTCTCTGTAAATGCAGAATCACAGATTCAAAAACAAACACTTGGATAAGGATCTTTTGCCTATTTTTTTTTTTTTTTTTTTTTGGTGGTACTGGAGATTAAAGGGGCCTTGAGCTTGCTATGAAAATGCTATCCCTACTGAGCTACATCCCCAAGACCCAGGCTGACCACAAACTTTTTTTTTTTTTTAATATTTATTGTTTTTAGCTGTAGTTGGACACAATACCTTTATTTTATTTATTTTTATGTGGCGTTGAGGATCAAACCCAGGGCCTTCCACATGCGAGGCAAGCACTCTATCGCTGAGCCACAACCCAGCCCCTGACCTCAAACTTCTGATCTTCCTGCCTATGCCTCCCCAGTTGCTGAGATTACAGGAGTGCTCCCCCATTTCAGCATAATAATAAAGTACATAAGGTTTGAAGTCACATAGCTGGATTTGAGTACCCACTCTAATATATAATTATTAATTTTAGCTTCCTTCATCTGTAAAATAGGATGATATTAACCTCACAGGATTATTGAGGATAAAATGGAACAACATACATATTGTGTCTAGCACATAGCAAATGCTCAATAAATGTTAGCTAAAAGATTAAGAGTTGCATCTTCAAAATGAAACTACAAGGCAAAGCTGTTAAATAAAAGGGATGATGAATAATCAGACTAATTTATGTTTTTCATCTTACCGTAAAATTTAGACAAAATGTTTCCTCTATATCATCTTCTGGATAATCCAATAATTGTTGCATACTTCTGTAAAACAATGTATATTTCTTTAAGGTAAAATATCATTAAGTATTTTGACTATTTTGTTTGCATAAGTACGTATTTCTCATTCCCTTTTGATAAAATCCTTTCATTAATTTGTATTTTTACATTTGTTTCAGAACAGAGTATGCACACTGTCAAACTTACAAATAACGCGTTGGGGGAAAAACAGATTTTATTTCTTCCTCTGAATAAAAAGACCATGTATCAACCCATTTTCAGCATTTGTTCTTATTTATATGTAATTTTTACTCTATTTTATGTAATAAATTTGAAAAAATTTTATCTGTTCAAAGTAGAAATGAGGGTATAATCAGAGGTTCAAATAAATTATTTAACCACTCTCAGAAAACACTATCTTCATACATTTATTATCTGATATATATAAAGTACTTTTAAATCACTAAAAATCAAGCATTGAAGACAAAACTTCAGACATTCACTGAAAAATTTAGTCTTTATACTGAAGATTAGTCTTTAAGGTAGAAAATTTTGATTTCGGTAATAGGATGTATATTCATTTATTTAGAATGCAATTTATTTCAGAAATTTAATAGAAACAACAATATTAATCCTAGAAGGAAAATTTTCTGTACATCTCCCATTTCTTATCTCCCAAATCCTACTCTTGATACTTTTTTACAACTAACCTCCCAACATCAGGCATTAGTTCCTTCAAATCATCAAGGGATGGTTTCTTTTTCAGGAGTTTCTTATATAAAGCCAAAGGAAAATGGAGGTCCACAATAGTGAAATTATAAATAGCTAATCCACAGATAACACCAATCAAGTGGAACAAATCACTGTCTTCAAATGTCTAATAATAAATATAAGGAAAAAAAGGTTAGACTTATCTTCCAAGTTAAAACTTAAATTTTCTTCTGATTACAAATAGAAGAAAAAGTAATGAACAAGAAAAAAATTTCAAACATTGCATTAGTATCTCCATGGCATAATATCACTATTAAAAGTTCTCTACAACTTATATATATATATATGACTTCACAACCGTTTTTTTTATTTTTTTTTTTTTGGGGGGGGCAGTTCCATGTCATGAAGTAATTAGTCTGGGAATGTATATAGTTCAGTGGTAGTACATTTGTCTGGCATGGGCAAAACCCTGGGTAACCCTGGGTTTGATTCTCAGCACTATTAAAAAAAAAAAAAAAAAAAGCAACACTAAATTAAAGGAAAAATGGGCACGATAATATTTTTTTTCTGATTTTAAAAAAATACATATTATTTGAAAAAAAAAAAAACACAAAAAAGAAAATATATCTGCAATCTAGTCAACCTGAAAGTTGAAAGAGGGAGAGGTGGATGCATGGGGTAGGGGAGGGTGTATCTGACCAGTATATATGCATATACAAAATCATCACTCTGAATCCATTAATATGTATGTTACTAAAATATTTCCATCTACTATAAATTCAGAAAAATAATTTAAAAATACTATATTCAAACTTTTATTTCATTTTTCCAATTACCCATGAGTATTTTCTTATGTCATTCATTAAATGTTCTTCCAGAACATGGTTTTTAATAGTTGCACATTACATCATGCAAAAAGTATGATGATTTGCTAAATCAGCTATTTTACTATAGTTGAAAATACAGATTAAAACAAAGCTTAATCAAAGTCTAACTGGGAGGCACACCTATAATCCCAGCAACTAGGGAGGCTGAGGCAAGGAAAATGGGAAGTTTGAGACCAGCCTCAACTCAGCAAGACCCTGTCTCAAAATAAAAAATACAAATGGGATGCGATATATTTCAGTGGTAAAACATCCCTGGGTTCAATCCCACCATTGCAAAAACAAAACAAAAAGAAACCTGAAAGTACTTTTTTTTCCTCATGCTCAAAGAAGTAAAATATACACATAAAAAATTCTGTGAAAAGAATGATTAAGAGAATAATTTTTTTTTTTTTTAAATTAGACTTGGGTTATAGACCTAGTTCAGTCACTAGCTAGCCTCAGTGTTTTCAAAGGAAGACAAATAGTCATGCATGATAACACACAACAGCAATCCCAGTTAGTCAGGAGGCTAGGGCATAAGATCATAAGTCAAGGCCAGCTCAGGCAATTTAGCGACACTCAAAAAGTGTTAAATTCTCAGCATCAGAAAAACTGGGGTAGGGCAAGAGTATCCTTTTTTACTGAAAGGGGTCTTGTTTTGTTGCCCAGACTGGTCTCAAATTCATGGATTTAAATTATCCTCCTACCTCAGCTTCCAAAGTAACTATGACTACTGGCACATACTACCACACATAACTTTGCTTCTTAAGGAAGAATTTCTAATTCAAAAGATAGTTAAAACGTTTACTGATTATTCTTTTTTTTTTTTTTAAAGAGAGAGAGAGAGAGGGGGGAGAGAGAGAGAGAGAGAGAGAGAGAGAGAGAGAATTTTTAATATTTATTTCTTAGTTCTCGGCGGACACAACATCTTTGTTGGTATGTGGTGCTGAGGATCGAACCCGGGCCGCACGCATGCCAGACGAGCGCGCTACCGCTTGAGCCACATTCCCAGCCCTGTTTACTGATTATTCTGTTCTAGTTTCTTCTGCCACTTCAGTCCAGAAAAATGTCACACATACTATATACACAACAAATGCTTTTTTGTCATGGGTTTTAAAATGACAATTTACTTTAGTATACATTTTTCACTATTAATGATATTGAACTCATGAAATTTCTTGTACTAAGCCCACTTAGTTTGGGGGGAATAATATTTTTCTTATTTGTACTTAAATTGTTCATATATGAGTATCATCCTATGTCACATTTATTATATATATGTGTCTTTTGAGGCAGGGGACACGACTGAGGATCCAGCCCAGAATGTTGTGCATACTAAGCGAGTGTTCTGCCACTGAGCCATGTCTCCAGCCCTTTTATTTTGAGATGAGGATCTCACTAAGTTATCTAGACTAGACTCTAACTTGAGATCTTCCTGCCTCAACCTCCAGAGTAGCTTGGATCATAGGTGTGGATCACCGTGCTCAACTATGCTATCTATGCTTTTTAAATTTTATGTTTTCTGTTGGGCTGGGATTGTGGCTCAGTGATTGTGGCAGCAGAGCACTCGCCTAGCACATGTGAGGCCCTAGGTTCAATCCTAAGCACCACATAAAAAAATAAATAAAGAAAATAAAGAAATTGTGTCCAACTACAATTAAAAAATAAATATTAAAAAAAATTATGTTTTCTGTTATGCATAAGTAACACAGTTTTCAGTGGCCAACTTAAGTCTTTTTCTACCATGTCGTCTTATATTGTGTTTATGCTTAGAAAGCCCTTCTTAAATTATGTGGTAAACTTTCCATTTTGAAACTTTCTAAATGACAATTAAGACTAAAAATGGTATAAACTCCATAAGAAAAAAGAAGAGAGGAGGATTAATAGCACTGAAGATATATTAATGCCATTTCGAAACATGAAGAGTAGATGGATTGTTGGTAGTTGATTTAGTAAAGAAGAAAAAGAGAAGAAGTAATTTTATTGCTAATCTGTGCTGCAAACTCAGGAACTAGGAGTAAAAATGCCTGTAAAAGTTACAGTTAGCCCAGTAGGTATTAAGAGACTGAAAACAGGATGTTTAGGTGAAAGTCGTTTCTTTTTCTAGAGAAGCTGAACCAAAGAAGCTCTAAATCTAAGACAGCTGATGATGAGGGTACTGCACTGAAAACAAGGGGATCTGATAAGGGTCTATACTGTGAACAATGAGAATCACTGCTTTTCCTTCCAGCATTCAGAACACTACTAAAAGAGACAGCCAAGGTAACAATCTTTCTTTAAACCTCAACGGTTAAAAAAACCTAAATATGATAACAATTGCTTCCGATTGAAAGGATAGAGCCTGTAAATTCATAAATGCATATATATCCACACATCTAAGCTTTCAGTGCCACATTCTTAAATGAATAAAGAGCCAATGACCACTCAAAAAAAGAAAAACAACAACTACAAAAAACACCCAGACAGGCTGGGCTGTAGCTCAGTGGTCAAGTGCTTGCCTTGCATATGTGAGGCACTGGGTTCAATCCTCAGCACCACATAAAAATAAAGATACTGTGTGTTAATCTACAACTAAATAAATATTTTTTTAAAAAGAAGGTGCTTAAAAAAAAAAACACCCAGAGGAATAAGAGGAGTGTGGAAAATAAAATAAACATTTAAAATTGGGAGTAGGGGTGGGAGGGCAGAAAGGAGAGCAATAATCACTGCCTTCTAAGTACTAAGAAAAGGTAGTTAAGTATATCCTTGAAAAATGAACTGGATTATATTGTCTTCTACCCAAATAAAGGATAATGTCACGGAAACTGGTAGAAGAGGGAAGAGTAAAACTCCATCCCTTCACAAAAACAATGAATCTTAAGATGGCAAAAAATGTCAGAATGAACTCTTCTGGAATGCTGGAAACTAATAAAAAACTAGCAAGGAGAATACTTCATGAAGAAGCTGCTGAATTTTGTTTAGTGTACTCTGATATTTTAACTTAACCCCTTATCATGCCCCACTCCACAGCTGAGTGGTGGCTATGATGATGGCAACATTCATTTCTTGTAGGTTGCTGGCACTAGACAGAACAATATGGACCTTATTTTCAAAGGACAGTGGTTATGTCTTTGAGGCATCTGGTAGCTCCCTGCAGATTAGCTCAAGGGCTAACCTTTGCTTTCATGGCCTCTGAGGGCCCTCACAGATTTTACGCAGTTTCCCTATTGAGTGCCTATAGTCAAAAGCATTTAAAGGCATATAGTCAGGTGGCATGTCCAGAGCTGAACATGTGTTCAAATAAGATAAGAGAAGACTCTCTGAGTTTTTACTTAGTTAATCTTTAGAAAATGTGCAAGAAGGAAGTCTATGCTAAGTCAAATTTGCATATAGGTTAGCTAAGCACTGAAGAAGTACTCAAGACAGAGGCAGCATGCAAAGACTGGAAGAGTATTTTGCTTTCTCTTCTTGGGCCCAGGTATTTAAGTAAATCTTTTATCAATCACCAGCTGACCTCTAAGCTAACAGAGCAAACATCAGTTGTCATATATAAAGAATATCAGACTTTGCAAACAAAATGATTTAGAAAAGTAATTAAACAAGCAGCAAGAACAAACCCACAGGGAATGGAGAGAGTATGACTTCCATAGTATCCACATTGTAACATTTAGAGCTCAGTATTCAACCAAAACTCACCATAAAAAAAGACAAAGATATGACTTATTCACACACAAAAAAAAGTATAAACTGCCTCGTAGAAAGCATTAGACTTAGCCAAAGATTTTAAATCAACTATCTTAAATATGCTTAAAGAGCTAAAAGAAATCACAGACTAAGAATCACAGAAAACTGGCCAGTTGTAACAACAAATGTCTGTAAGCCCAGTGGCCTGGGAGGCTGAGGCAGAGTATCACAAGTTCAAAGCCAGCCCCAGCAACTTAGCAAGGTCATGCATCAAAAGAAAAAAAATAAAAAGGGTTGGGAATGTGGCTCAGTGGTTAAGCACAGCTGGGTTCAATCCCTGGTACCAAAGAGAGACAAATAGAGAAAGTTACAGAAAAAATATGATAATGATGTGTCACTGAATATAAAATGTCAATACAGGATAGAGTGCAAAAAAGGAATAAAAAATTCTGAAGTTATAAAGTATAATCACTGAAACAAAAAAATTGACTCAAAAGGTGTAATAAGGGATTTGAGAAGAAAAAGAATCAGCAAACATAAAGCTAGGTCAATTGAGATTACCAGTCTGAGGGGGGAAAAATTAAAGCCAAAAGAAGAGAGTCCTGTGAGCTATCAAATGTTCCATCAAACATATAGTGGAAGTTCCAAAAGTGGGGGGATGAGGGTGGGGAATAGGGGGTGGGGTGGAATACTTGAAGAGGTGACTGAAAACTTCCCCAATTTGATAAACGTCATGAATCTACATGTTTAAATAAGGCAAAAAGCTTCTATATCAAGATGAATTCAACACAAAGCATCAAAAACTAATTACCAAAAGAAAAGAAACTTATTGTATAATAGTGTTCCTCGTTGACATTAACAGCTGATTTCCCACCAAAAACCATGATTGTCAAAAAAATAGTGGAATGCCAGGATGTGATGGTGCATTCCTATAATCCCAAAGACTCAGGACATTGAGGCAGGAAGGACTGCATGTTTGAGACCAGTTTCACAATTTAGCAAGACCCTGTTTCTAAGATAAATAAATAAATGAATGAAATAAAAAGGCTGGAGATGTAGCTTAGTGGAACTTCCTACAAGAAATGCTAAAATCTTCATCAGTCTGATGAAAGGATGCATCACAGTAATACAAAGTCATAGAAAAAGATTTCTGGCAAAGGTAGCTATACAGATAAATATAAACTATTATAAATTTAAGATGTTAATTATAACTCCAAGGCAACAGTAAGAAAATAACTAAACAGAAAAGGAAATAAGCAGGAAATCAAAGTAAGTACATAAAAAACCCAAACACCAAAAGGGCAGTAATGGAGGAATTAACAAAAAAACGTATGATATATATTAAAAAAGAGCAAAATAAAAGCATTTCTTTATCAATTACTTTAAATGTAAATGATTAAACTCTGCAATCAAAGACTGGCAGAATGTTTTAAACAAACAAGATCCAACTATATACGATCTACTGACTTATCTTAGATCCACAGATACAAGTAAAATGAAAATGAAAGCTTGGAAGAAAGATATTCCATGATATTAATAAAAGAGAGTTGGAGTGAATATGCTAATAATAGATAAAATAGACTAATACCAGACAAAATTGTTAGAAAAAACAAAGGCATGCTGAGAAAAGAATTCATCAAGAAGTTGTAACAACTACAAACATGTATTAACAACACAACTACAAAATACATTGAAGGGAGAAATGTTATTCTATAATTAGAGTCAGTGGCTTTAAGATCCCACTTGCAGGGGCTGGGGATGTGGCTCAAGCGGTAGCGTGCTCGCCTGGCATGCGTGCGGCCTTGGGTTCGATCCTCAGCACCACATACAAACAAAGATGTTGTGTCCGCCGAAAACTAAAATAAATAACTAAATATTGAAAAATTCTCTCTCTCTCAAAAAAAAAATCCCACTTGCAATAATGACTAAAACAACTAGACAGATAAGTCAGGAAAAAAGAAAAATATTATAAATTGAGACCTTACCCAATATAGAAGAATACACATTTTTTTTCTTTTTTTTTTTTTGGTGGGGGGTGGGGAGTACTGGGGATTAAACTCAGGGGCACTCAACCACTGAGCCACATCCACAGCCCTATTTTGTAACAGGTTCTCACTGAGTTGCTTAGTACCTTACTAAGTTGCTGAGGCTGGTCTTGAATGCCCGACCCTCAGAGCCATTAGGATTACAGGCCTATGCCACCACGCCCAGCTAGAATACACATTCTTTAAAAGTGTACATGGAACACTCTCCAGGCTAAACAATATATTGTGTCAGAAAACAAATCTCAATAATTTAAAAAAGACTAGAATGATTTTAAAAAAATCTCCAACCACAGTGCAATGAAATTAGAAATTAGTATCAGAAGGAAATCTGGGAAGTTGAAAAATGTGGAAATTAAGCAATACACTCTTTAAAACAACCAACAAAGAAGAAATCAAAAAGAGAATTAAAAAATACTTAGACTAGGAAAGATGAAAATATAATATTTGAAAACTTATGGGATATAAAGAAAGCAGTGTTCAGAAGGAATTAATTGTAAATAACTTAAAAAAGAACCTCAAGTTAACAACTAACTTCATATCCTAAGGAGCTAGGAAGAACAATCTGTAGAAGAAAATAAAAATAAAAGATTAAAGTGGAGATAAAATATATAGAATATGTAAATACATAGAAGCAAGAAAGCCAGAAGTTGTTTCATCTAACTAAAAGATCAACAAAATTTACAAATCTTTCAGCTAGAGGGTACAACAGGAGATTGAAACATCAGCAATTACACAGTAGCTTCTTAGATCCCAGACTTGCTTTTATTTCTAATAATCATGTCTTCATCACATCTCATTCCCATGGTTATATGGAACACTCCAAATCTCAAATGCAAGCTTTCTCTAATTTATCACTACCTCTAACTTTCTCAGTTCCCCTTACAATTTGATTCTACCAATATCTACAAGCTATTGACTTCAACAATTACTTATTGATATTATCTCCACATCAAGTCCTCTTAAAGCTTAAATTCCACGATACATTAATATAATCATTCTCTTTTGTCATACTCACTTGCTAAAAACCACAACCTTGTTCAAATCAACAGTCTGTCTTTACCTCTATCCATGCAAACTGGTTTCATTTTAAATTTAGTAACATTAAGCTTCAAGTGAGTCTTGAAGATTGCCAGTCTAATCCTACATTTATTTATATGGTTAACTTATTTTTCCATTCCCCTCAGGATAACTTCACACCTTCTCCTTCCTCAAATCTTCTATACATTTTCTGTATCTTAACTCTTTAAAGACTCTGTGTATTATTTCATTGTAAACCAGAATCAGTTCCAAGAATTTTGACAACCTCCTACTATCAAAATTATCAAGTCATCTGTACACACACACACACACTCTCCCCCCAACCCCTCTTGAGCCTTCCCTCCTAATACAGATCTATATATCTAATTATAGTCAATCCTCCACTACTACATAAACCTATCCTTTCTTTGCAACTAAAGGATCTTGCTCCTACAATTTTTTTTTTAAAGAGAGAGGAGAGAGAGAGAGAGAGAGAGAGAGAGAGAGAGAGAGAGAGAGAGAGAGAATTTTTTAATATTTATTTTTTAGTTATCGGCGGACACAACATCTTTGTTTGTATGTGGTGCTGAGGATCGAACCCGGGCCACACGCATGCCAGGCGAGCGCGCTACCACTTCAGCCACATCCCCAGCCCTTGCTCCTACAATTGACAGTAGTGTTTCTTTCTCAGTAATTAATCACAACAAGCAAACATGCTACAATCTCCCACCCAAATTGTTTATTTACTTAGCAGTACTTGGAAATGAACCCAGGATCTGTGCATGCTAGGAAAGCACTCCACCACTGAGCTAAACCCAGTTCTTTTTAAAGTTTTATTTTGAGACAGGGTCTCATTATGTTGCCTAAGCCAGCCTTGAACTAGTCAATTTTACTGTCAAATCCTCTTGAGTACTGGCATGTGCCACCATACCAACCTAAAAGGTCTCCTCTTGATAAAATATGTACACTATACCCTGATTTTTTAAAATACCAATTTTAAAACACTTTAAAGATTCAAGAATTGCAATACTGGAGTTTCCACATATCCTTCACCTAGGTTTCAGCAATGACAACAGCTTACATGACCATAGACAAAACAATAAAACTGACTTTGGTATATAATATATTGCAGCCTACTTGTATTTGTTAAAAAGAAGGGCTAATTCACAAAAACAAAATTTATTTTAAAACTAAGTTATAGTTTTAAACTAGTTTATAGGGTGTAAATAAGTTAAATTTTAACTTCTTTAATATCTTATTTTATAGATTTAACTTTGGAACTAAATAAATATTTTATATTCTTCTAAAACTAAATTAAACAAGGAATCCCTGAAAATAAAACACAAGTTAATTTAAATGTTTTTATTGGTGGAATAACCAGTATATAAGAATTTCAAGTGATATCAAAACATTATTTAGCTGTGTATCTATTAGCACATAGGATAAGGACAAAAAGAACAATTTAAAAAAATATTTTCGCTAATCATAATATTGGCAGTATTGTTACATAATAAATGTGTAAGTCTGGAACAGCTTGTCCAACAAGTACACCCGGCATCAAAGGGCTGCCGAGAAGTACTAAAATTACTTCAAGGGAACTAAGCAACAATTTGATGACTCTTCATGGACAAAGATAGGAAAATATGAGCATTAATAAAAATAACATATACAATGTATTAAAAAATACCAAATATATTGAAATCCATGAAAACAAAGTAGTACTTGAAAATAAACTAAAAAATGAATTATCAACACTGAGATATAATGAACAGACTTATTTTTTTTTAATATTGTTTAGTTGTCAATGGATCTTTATTTTATTTATTTATTTATTTATTTATTTTTAAAAGAGAGAGTGAGAGAGAGAGAGAGAGAGAGAGAATTTTTAATATTTATTTTTAGTTCTCGGCGGACACAACATCTTTGTTTGTATGTGGTGCTGAGGATCGAACCCGGGCCGCACGCATGCGAGGCGAGCGCGCTACCGCTTGAGCCACATCCCCAGCCCTATTTTATTTATTTATATGTGGTGTTGAGAACTGAACCCAGTACCTCACATGTGCTAGGCAAGCGCTCTACCACTGAGCCACAACTCCAGCCCCCGGACTTATTCTTTTAAAAGATTAGTAACTAAATAGAACCCTTTTCCATACCAACTTGAGAATCAACTCAACCTACTGGAACTAAGGAATCAAACAGTGTAGGGAAATTTCTCTATATAGAAATATCCAAACTAGGAAATAAAAAAGAAATATTAGAATCACAGTAGCAATATTTGCAACCTCTAACAAATTAATGCTAAGGTACTGAGCATCAATGACTGTTATTATCACAAAAGACAGCCAGTGGAAGAAAAACTAAATAATAAAGATTTTTATAAATGACATAAATATTCAATTAAAATACCTTTTAACTGAGCTGTGGCAAACTAAACCATTCATTTTACTTAATCATAAGTCAGCAAATTTTTTTCTGAAAAGAGCCAGATGTAATTATTTTAGGCTCTGTTGGGTTATCTGCTGAACTCTTCTGTTGTTGTAGCTCAAAAGCAGACACAGATAATAGGTAAATGAGTATGACTTTATCTACAAAAATATATGGTGGCAAGATTTTGGCTCATATACCATAGTTTGCCAACTCTTCCCAAAAAGAAATATAAATAACCTCTGATGATAAATTAGTTCTTCCCAGAAGAAAAGCTATTCTAGCAATTATGATTCAATTCCCAAACTGAAGTAAACAGAAGGAAAAGGTCAACATTATTTTCAGGGTGACCATTCCTTATTAAATTTTGTGTAATCTGACATACATGGTAAGCATTAATGTGTTTGACAACTCTTAATCTAATAGTTTAAAATTTTTCAAACTGTATTAAAGCAGATCTCTGAACAAAATATGTCAGAAATTCAGTAATAACTCTGTTTCTGGGGTAATTTGATTAATCTACGCAGATATACAAAGTAGTAAATTAGATGGCTGGATATCTTACCTTATCTGAAAACCAAATGAGCCTGGAATCTTCATAATATCTAAACATGCCATATTTAGGATCCAATAATTCCCTCATGATGAGCAAAAAAAATTCTTTGCGTACCCCTCCTGCATCCACAGCATCTTCTCCAACAAATATAACCTAAAATAGCAAAATGCAAACACTGAATAAACTCTAAGAAAATATGGTAAATTGTGGAGGCCTTGTAACATGCTATATATATTACTAATAAGAGTTCAGCAATTTACAGGTTTTTATAAATTTTGTAATTATATTATTTTATTTATTAAGTCTCAAAGATACACTAAAAACAAGAAAACTTGAAACAGCTTCTAAATAAAAGTCCCAATTACACAAAAGAATCTGGCAAATTACCTTGAGTGGCTTTTTGTAATCTATGTTCTTTGTTTTCCTAAGGACTTCCATTGCATCTCCTACAATATTTTCTCTACGCACCACTAGAATTAAGCAGGGATTCACAGATTCAATCACTGGGAGAAAAAGAGAAGAGACGTTCTGTCTGTGGGCCTGGTCAATAGCCATCTAGAAAACAAAAGATTAAAAATTTTAATAGCAATGCTATGAAGAAGCTACTGTGACTGTATAGGCTAACATCTACCTATCAGTTAGATGGTATGCTATAATTTCAGGAATAATTCCTAAATTATTGAATTCACACAGCATCTAATTATAGCATAAGAACTTAGTAAACTGACCATAAAGCATACCATTTTGAAATTTTTTATATTAATGCAGAACTCACAAAATTATTAAGGTAAGCAAGCACAGAACTATACGAATATTGCTAAATCTGAGCACTGTTTTTTCCTAAAGATGTAAAATAATAACTGCAGGGTCAGGATGGAGAGAGAAGCAAAAAAAAAAAAAAAAAAAAACCAGAATAAAACAAACCTTTAAAGAGACTATAAAACAATTTGGCCAAGGAAGTACATTGTATCTTGTTCTAAAACAAAATATACCATATTTAAAGCACAAGTCATTAAATTATTTTAAGAAAGAATTTTTTTTTTAAATATACTGGTTTACTAGCTGTTAATAGATACAACCCTACAAAATATTTTATCTGGTGATGAAAATGAAAATGAGCACATCTCTAAAATACTCCCTACTATTTATTATTAAAATGTTTGGAAGGACTTAGAAAAACAAATGCATTTATCTGAAAAGAATAAAAATTTGGGTGTTTTTGATTTTTTAAAAGTCTTTTTAGAATATTAAATGTTCAAATCTCTTTTTAAATAGTTTCCTTAATCCTTAGCACTTATAGTCATATATTCTATACCTAAGTAAATTCAACATCTTTTTTATTTACAAGTGATAAAGCAAATCTACTGTAACTCTTCAAAGTCATAATGTAAACTAAAATTAAATGTAATATAAACTAAAAATCTTCATTAGGAATGAAAAAAATGCTCAAAAACAGGAAAAATCAGGAAGAAAGGAACAGGAGAGAGGAATAAAAGATTACGATTACCAACCTCAGGAAAAGATTTTATTACTAAAACTTTATTCAAGGAAATTTCATATCCTCCTAACAAGTAAACAGATGCTTCCCACTTGAATATCAACTCATCTCTAGTTATTTATATTTTTTACTATGTATATAAATGACAGAGAACAAAGATTTTGAAACAAGTTAACAATATCAAGTAAACTAGTAAGAAAAATTACATATTTATATAATGGAAAAATGACATATAATCTTCTTTCTTCTGCTAGCTACTCAAGGTACTCTGTAAATGACACACTACAATGTTATAAAATGTCCCCGAAGATTACTGATTAAGAGCAAGTATCAAATATTTATTTTTTAAAAACATCACAGAAACCATTTTTAAAATATTGTCAAATCAGGTTATTATACAATATTTTACCTGCATCTGTAAAACTGCATCTGTTTGTAACAGAGTAGTTTTTGCTTGGGCATCAAATACAAATGGATATGTACAGATTGTAACAGGGATATCTGCCAACTGGAAATAAAAAATTAATATATTAGTTCAAGTGATTTGTGATATATTTACTGTGGGTGCTGTAATATCTTGTAAAGATGATCACATTCTTGGTTTATTTAGTCATCTAGTTCGGGAATTACGAAGAAAACATGTTGCTTATTTCTGAATATAGAATTTTTACTGATAATTACATAAAGTACTTGAATAAGTCTAATTCCTAATTTTAGGAGGTAACTATATAGTTAAGAGCCTGTAAAATCATAAATAACAAGTATCTTTTACTTAGCATATGTTAACTCTAAGTTTCAATGAATTAGGTTTATTCTACAATTGAGAGCTTCCATGTTAAATACTATGTCCAGCTCTAACATGTTAGGACAACTATCCTAGCAACTGAAGCCACAGAAAATTAATCACCCCATCCTTCATATAGCAGATACATAGTGAGTGGCATTGCCAAAATTATGAACCAAAGAACATTTTCACACATTTAACATTCAAGATAATTTTTCATTAGTGTTATTATTCTGTTGGCTGTTAAAGTTATGAGAGCTGATCTCAGAGTACCATTAACAGACATTAAGACACTTTACATTTATTTATCCTAACACAGTGACTGAATGCTATTCTAACAGTACATAAAAATACAAAGAATTATAATCAGCAGTCACACATTCTTGCAGTTAGAGGATGACTATTTCTACCATCTAACCAACAAGGTAATATTTTTGTGTCAGCCCTGAGATAATCTCTGCTATGAGGCTTTCAAAACAGAATATGAAACAATACCCTTCTTTTTAAGTGACTAGAAAGTTCTTTGTATTGTCTGAACCTGTATTTCTATATATCACTTGCTTTTGTTTTGCCTCTGTAGGCAAGTGTACATGGTTTAAATATTTGAGGTCCTAACCATGCTTTCCCTCAATTGTCTTTATTCTGTGCTAAACATTCCCAATTTTTCTGATCATTCTTTTTTGGGGGGGCAGAGGTGTAACCAGGAATTGAACTTGGGGGCCCCTAACCACTGAGCCACATCCCCAGCTTTATTTTGAATTTTACTTAAAGATAGGGACTCACTGAGTTGGCTTACAGCACCTCACTTTTGCTAAGGCTGGCTCTGAACTTGCAATCCTCCTGCCTCAGCCTCCAGAGCCACTGGGATTACAGGTGTGCCCCACTGTGCCCAGCCTAACAATTCTTAAAATCATACTGTTTCCAGCTCTTTCCTATCCTATATCTGTATTATTTTTACTTCTCTCTCTCACCTTGGGCCACCCAAACCAAACTAATCAAATATTGTCTAATCACTTTCAACTTTGTTCTCAATATATAAGACACATGCTAAGTTACATGCATTTTACAGTCAATGATCACTCTTCAATATTTGTATGTGACAAAGTTTGCCTCTATCCTGTATTTGTTTTAACTTAGCTACAGATCATGGAGTCATTTTACTTCTCTGAAACTCAAAAAGATTTAGATATTTCTAAAGTCCCCTTTGGCTTCAAAATAACTTCCTTTTTCTCTTTTTTGTTTTGCAGTGCTAGGATGGAACTCAGGGTTTTGTGCATGCCAGGCAAGCACCCTACCATTGCGCTGTATTTCCAGCCCTGTTTTTAACTGATTTATGTACTTCTGTTTGAGAATGAGGCAGCAAACAATATCAAACCTGTAATTTCAATCTAACTCAAAGTACTTCATTGGTTCAAATGCTGGGAAAAGACTATCAAATAAATAAACAAAAAAGCAAAGCAAAACCTAACATCTATAACAGAGAAAATAAGTGCTATAATGTTCCCAAGAGTTAAAAGGTGGTTCAGGGCTACTGATTACTTAAGTCAAATTTGATACATTAAGAAAATACATGAAACAAAGTAAAAAAGATGATTATTCAAAGTTTAATTTAGTGACTATTTCAAATATCAATTATTAGTTTTAGAAATAATCATTTTACATCTCTAAAGTATTCTTTGCTTTATTAGGTAGCCATTTGTCAAATTTTAAAAGTTTTTTTTCCTCCCTATGGGCACATTGCATTTTACTGGAAGATAAGGAGAAGAGCAACTATTTTTTAAAGCAATCTTATTAAAAGGCATCATACAGAGTAATGTTAATTAAATAAGTTTAAATATTCAGAAAATTCTTCTGAAATGTTATACAGAACAATCTGTATAGACAACTTTTAAAAACACATACACACACACTTTTTTTTTTTTTTTTAATCACACAAAGGGGAATCTTTGGAAAAACAGTGTATCTATTCTGAACACAAGACTATTACACCAAACTTACCTCAGTTAATCCATGGCTGATATCCTAAAACAGCAGTGCAGAATGCAACAATAATGAGGAAAGAGCAATGTTAGTGTCCAAATTTACTTCTATTCAAAGTAGCATTTCATATGCTTTGCTACAGTTGAATATTGAATTAACAAGGTAGAAAATACATCTACAACAAAACTTACACTTCCCATATGCCCCTTATGTAAGTGTAACAGTTTGTTTTAGGTATCCTGTGACCCTAAAATTATCAAAGACTGAATATAATAAAATTTGGTTTCAGCAAATAAGTATCCCCATTTGTAGAATTTAGGTAGAATAAGGAAACTAGTCCTAAACCTGATATCATCTTGAAGAAACAATTTTATGGCTCAGATTCTTTACTGAGAAAATATCTCTGACTTTAAAAGCCTTGGTTAATCTGGACAAAGTCAAGTGTTTAACATATTAAAATGCTACATGGAGACAACCTGAAGGATAATAAGCCACCACTCGTTTTTATTTGCCAAAAACAAGTTAAAAAAAAATACAAGATTTTTTTTTATCTTGAGGTATTTACTGAATGTAAAAAAAAACAAGATATTTTATATTATGCATTTTTAAAAACCAAACACAGAGGTTAAATAGAAGAAAATATACATTTATGAAGGTAATAATGGAAATTATAATGAAAGCTTACCATTTCCTTGAAAAGGAAAGTACACTTTCTTTTGGAATGCTTCCATATATGGTTTAGATTCATGAAAAGTACTAGAATCTTCAGAATATATCACTAAATCTGTGGATGGTGCCTTATGTAATGAAGAACTAATCTTAACCAAAGATAGGGTATTTGCCCTAGGCTACTGAGAGGTAATCTATAGGCGTCTGAAATACCAAGTCTGATAGGAGTGTCTTTATTTGCCTAGGGTCTTTATCCATGGACAATATAACAATGTGATTTACCATGGGGCCTTGGGTCATATGGTACCAGTTATATCTCTAGAAAAGGTCAGCCACATAAGCAGGATGTGACTGAGTCCCAATAAATACTCTGGGCACCAGGGTTCAGGTGAGCTTCACTGGTTAACAATCTTTTGTGATATCACAGACATAAATGCCAGGTAATTAACCCATAACTTCCCAGGAAAGAAAAGCAAGATATTTTGTCTTTGGGACCTTAGACTCTGCTGTATGTGCTTCTTCCCTTGGACATTTTAATATGTATCGTTTCCCTGTAGTAAACTGCAATTATCAGTCTAATAGTTTTCTGAGAGTGCTGTGAGTCTGAGTGTAGTCTGGGGAACACATCCCTTACCCCAACTGGCAATCGGTATCAGAAGTGAGGATAGTCCTGTGTGGAATTTCTAACTTTGTAGCTGGCTAAATTTTCATACGCCTTGATGAACTTCACTGGAGGTTTTAAGATATTAGCAAAGATTTAATTAAGGTTTCTCACTATACTGTGCTTATAGCCAAAGTAGTATATATAACCAAACATGACTCTACGCAAATCCTTTTCTAAGAAAGAAAATAACTGACAATAGTTTCTTTCAGGGCTGGGGATAAAACTCAATGGTAGAGCACTCTCTGGGTTTGATTCCCAGTACTGAAGGGGGAAGATAAAATAAGACAGAATAAACATTAGTGTTGTAAAGTAGCTCAAATATAATTCAACAAAGTAGTACTGCCAAAGGAAATCTGGAGGAAAGAAAAGTGGTAGTGGTCATGGCAAAAAAACTGTGAGGTCAACTGAAGGTTTATTGCTAAACTAGCTCTAAATCCACATATGCAGCACTATTATTAGCTGTTACTTAAGTGAAGAACTTGAAACTGGGTTAAGGTGTGTCTAATTTCAGCTACTTGATGTCCCAGAAGGTGGAATGACAAAGGACTAGATGAAGTGTTCAAAGTTAGGATTTCATGATCTAAACTGGACTTCACTAAGGATGCTTTAAACATCAATGATTTTTTATTTTAGTTTTTGTAAACAAGGGGCATAATACAGAATTACTCTGAGACGATATAAAGAAAAAATACTGAACATTAAGGCAACTCAAATAAAAAGGGTGGTCTTGGCAGTTAAAAGAGAAATAAATGTTTCTAAATTATGTTTGATGATCTAATGCATAGAGCAAGAATATGACATTATGATCACTCCAAGAATTCCTGCAACACATTAATGTCTTTAAAAATGATAAGGGAGCTTTAAAAAAAGCAAAATAAACATTAGTGTTGTAAATGATGAATTTTTCTGGGAAATACCACAGCTACAAGGGAGTACAAATATACTTTAGTCAACATCTTTATTTTATTAAATGGGGAAGAAACTCAACCTAGGCAAGTTAAATACTGGTATATCTTCCCAAAGCTCCTCTATTCAGCTGTTCCACAAGTCTATCTTTTTATTTATTTTGCTGGTGAGCAGGTCATGTTGCTATTTCAGCAGCTATCCACAGACAATATGCAACAAGTTAATTCCATAGCACAAATACAGTGATGATTCAGGCATAGCACCATTAATATTGAATAAGTAAGATTTGTGACATATATTATGTAGCATCAAAGGCTAAAATTCTCACAAATTTACCCATTATTTTTGTTAGTACAAATGGTCCAAGGCAGTTGGGTGCAGAACACACACCTATAATCCTAACGATTTGGGAGGCTGAGGCAGGAGGAATGCAAGTTCAAAGCCAGCCTCGGCAACTTTTAAAAAGGGCTAAAGGATGGGCGAAGTAGCACATGCCCATAATCCCAGGGACTCTGGAGGCTAAAACAGGAGGATCGCGAGTTCAAAGCCAGCCTCAGCAATGGCGAGGCGCTAAGCAACTTACTGAGACCTGTCTTTAAATAAAATACCAAATAGGGCTGGGAATGTTGCTCAGTGGTCAAGTGCCCCTGAATTAGATTCCTGGTACCAAAAAAAAAAAAAAAAAAAAAGGGGGGGGGGGGCTAGAGATGTGGCTCAGTGGTTAAGCTCTCCTGAGTTCAATCTCTGGTACAAAACAAAACAAAGTCTAAAGTCATTTGGATCTGTTATGTGTCTCACATAAGTATATTCCAGTTTTTGAAAAAAATAAATCTTAAAAAAACAACTTGAATCTCACTGTAATTCAAACATGATAGATCCAATTTAGACCCTTCTATATTTTATGCTGAATGTGTCAATTTTTATTTGCTATATATTGATATGCATGTATAGTAATGAAATGTATAAAAGAGGAAGAAAAATGGCAAAGAGTTTGGTAGTTACCTACTAACTAAGGTGTTTTCATAAGCAATTGAAGAGCAAAGTTAAATGAGGGTATGAGATGTGCAAGTCAGTACAGAATCAAGGAAGTAGAGAAAAATCATCAAATAGCAGAAGATGAAAAACGAGAAAAAGACAAAACATACATGCTCCTTTTACATTGCCAAAGGGTCACAAGCAGAGGGAGATAAAAAGCAAAGGAATCCAATTGCGTATTTTCACACATCAAAATCAGAGCCTTGGGAACAAAACCACAGACTAGATAGTAACTAGCAGGAGTAAAAGAAATCAAGCAATGATTTCACAAAGACATTTAACCAGAAAGACATGAAAAAGGATAGGAGAATGGAAGGGGATGAGGTAGAAAATTAGGAAATCTCAGCAAAACAAAAGGACATATCCCTTAGCTGAAATGTTTGGGATCAGATTTGGGAATATTGCATACACTTTACTAATTGAGCAAACCTAATTTGAGAGTCCAAAATCCAAAGTGCTCCAAAGTCCAAAACTTTTTGAGCATCTTTGGATTCTGAAATTAACGATGATCAACCTGTTTAAGGAAAGTCAAGAACTTAGTTATTAAGATTTAGGAATCATGATGGATTCTTAAAAGTCCTTGACTGGAAAAGAAAGGTAATGGGGGGGGGGCAGGGAGAATCCCAACAAATTATGGCATAAAGACAAAATAATTTTCTTGTAGTATTTAGCACAAGATAAAGCTTTACATTTATATATGTATATAAAATTATGACTTTAAAAATAAATTTTATTATATTTAACATATACAAGATGTGTGTATGCATACATACATACATAACATAATGGTTATTAAGAGAAACAAGTTTCTTACTATTGTTCGTCATTATGTTCTATCAAAGAATATTTTAAACTTTTTCTCACTGAAGCAATGAAATTATTTCAAGACCATAACTGTTGATCAATAACAGTACACAAATTTGTGTGTATAAGTACGTAAGTACATATGTGCACATGTGTATAGATATTCATATGTATATACAAATACATATACACAAACACTATATTATCACAAAACAGATTCTTTAAAACTTGATTTATAGGGTCAACATGGCATTCAACCCAGTATTAAGACTAGTAATGAAAGTACAATCTTATTTGGAAAGAGATCATTAAGAGTTCTGTGTTAAAGTATGTTGCACTCTCAAAAAAAAGTAGCTCTCTGAGGTCAGATGTCATACTATAGATTAAAAAATTATTTAAAAATTGTATGAAGACCTTTAAAGTAGGTTGTCAGTCCTTCATTCCCAAAGAGAGATCAAAACAAACCAAAGTCATGGATTCTGGATTCTGATTTCTATTAAATCCACTTTGAAAATTAAATAAAGAACAAGCTTTCACTGCCACAACCACCTATTTAATTTCATGTCTGTCAGTAAATGGAGAGAAAGGAAAAGTGTGTGGGTAATTCTCAAGTATGTTAACCATATAATAGATTTAAGAGAATGAGAAGGCAAAGAGGACCAGGAACAAAAAGGTAGACCTTAATGCCTTGCTCTTATCGGAAAACAGTAGTGCTGAAATAGCTCCCTAATGAAATTCAATTTGATATGATAATCACTATCACTATATACTACAGTGAATTTGGATGACAGAACTATCAAACTGAAAAGTGAACATTCAAACAATACCTTTTCCCCACAGTACAATTACTTAAAAAAAAAAAAAAGTATCACAGGTATCATTTCTATTAACTTGGTCAAATGCATGTTGTTTATGATTTATATTAACAGATATAAATTTTGGTTAAAGGACAAGTGATATAATTCACAGTGATCTTGGCTGCTCAAAGACCTATGGTGCCCTAGGTAGTATGTCATGGGCAACAATTTTTCTCAGTGTTTCCAAGACATGGTTTCTCAAACTGGGTTTGTAGATGCCCAGGAGATATATGCTTAGAGAGTTTATGAGTGCTCTGGGATGGTTTTAAATTTAGTGGTTTTTTTTGATCAATAACAAAAAATTTTAGTCAAACTTAAAACTAAGACAATTTATATCCTATAAATATATATCCTTTAAATTTATATCCTATAAATATTATAAACATCCCAGTATTATAAAAAGCCAGTACTGCATGAAATTTCAATGCCTGCAATGGTTCTATCATCCAACAAGATGTAATTGTGTAAGACTTTATACTTAAATGATGCAATCTATGAGGAAAAGACAAATGAATATCACATCTCATTCTAAAGGCAAATGTTTCTTTATTGTGCAGACACAAAAATGCAGCAAGAGGACAGTTATCAGACACTTCAAAAAAAGACTACTGCCAAACGAACAGCCTGTGTCAGCCTGCCAGTAGTAATAAGCACCATTTAGTAAGACTTAACTATATGCCAGGAACTACCTTAAATACTTCAGAGAGATCAGGTCACTTATCTCAACTGTATATACATAGTAGGTACTATTACCTTAAAGAAATCAGATGATT
The DNA here is from genome assembly GCF_964194105.1 of Spermophilus citellus. Taxonomy (NCBI): domain Eukaryota; kingdom Metazoa; phylum Chordata; class Mammalia; order Rodentia; family Sciuridae; genus Spermophilus; species Spermophilus citellus. Next base: position 42,354,617 of record NC_138195.1, read on the forward strand.
TCTCCAAGGACACAGAACTGAATGAATGCTTAGGTAGAATTTGAACTTAGACACTCTTAGATTACACTGCTTTCTACCAATGTTTATGTTGTGAGCTGGAATTCCTAATCAGAACATAATCATTCTCCACATCAAATTAATTTGAATTAAAAATATGTAGTGTTATTTACAGTTATAAATTTGTTATGATTTTATAGTTCTTTTAAGAGCTTAGGAGCAGAGTTTAGAACTAGTTTAATGTGTATAAATATTTATTTAAGATAAGCATACAAATATGTAAGTAAACATAGGGCTTCTTAAGAAGTTGTTTTTCTTTAAAAAGGTTTGTCACTACAGCTTCAAAATGCTGTTCAAAGACCTATGGTGCCCTACGTAGTATATCATGGGCAACAATTTTTATTTCTCAGTGGTAAACAAATTTAATTACTTTTACACTGTAGTTAAGCATCTGTTACGTCCTGTAGAATGCCATTTCAGTATATTCAAAGATAAAATATGAGCCCCCAAACAAGTCTTGCTGAGGAAAGGTTAAAAAACTCAAGAAATAAGTTATTTCTACTTCTCTCACAGGTGCTTTGAAGGAAGAGTTTTGCCTAGGGTAGAGATTTTATTCAAATAGGAAAGGAAAAAGGAAATACTTGTTCAAAACTTTTCTGAGGTTAGTTATTTTCTTGTTTAAAAAACTATCCCTTCCAGGTACCAGTTGACTTTTTTGCTCATCTTCAAAGCAGACCTTCCCATGGTTGTTGATACTGCTTTCTATATTCCAATTTTCTTTTTTAGCAATACCCCAACTCTCGAATGCCATTATCAAGATTACTAATAACCTTGTAACCAAATTCACTGCTTAATTCTACAGTTTTGTTCTCTTTCTGAGCAGCATTCAACACAGGCTCTCATTACTTTTTAGTTTTGGTTTTCAAAACACTCCTATTTTTTTTCTCCTACCTCACCTGCCACTCCTTTTTAATCCCCTAGTGGATTTCTCTTCTTTCCTCACCTTATAGCCAATTTATCAGTGATTTTTGTCCTGACACTTGTCCCATTTACCTTCAAGAAGTATTCCAAATCCATTTCCTTCTTTAGTCTACACAACTGCTATTTTAGTCAAACCCACCATTCTCTCTCCCCTAGTTTTCTAAAATAGCCTTTTCACTGGTCTCCCACTTTTGCCCTATTTCCCATACTTCATTCTCTACACTGCCCATGAAGTGACCAAAAATATAAATCAGATTATACTTCCCAATGCTTACCACCAATGGTTTATCATAGTAAATTTTATTAGATAAAATTCCAATTCCTAATCCCAATTTACTAAACTCTTCATGATCTGGTCCTTTTTCATTTCTCTGACTCCCCTTCATCCCAATATTTTAGCTGTATATACTGACTTTGTCTTTTAAACATGTTAAGTTTATTCGCACCTATGGTTTTCCACTAGATTTTCATTTTCTTGAAATTCTCCCTACTCTGATCTAACAAAGTTGATCCTTCTCATCAGACTATTACTCATACTTTGGCAGACAAGTATTTTCTGATGGCCCAACCTCAAAAATATTCTTCACAATGTTCCCTTGATTTTAATTCTCTGCATAGTATATATTATTCACTGATATTTTTTGCTTTGATTAATGTTAATCTTGCCCATTAGATTATGAGTTCCATGAAAACTTGGGCCCTTATGTGTCTGGTTTACCAATGTATTTCAAATAGTTAGTACCTCTTACACAGGAGATTCTCAATAAGTATTTGTTGAATGACAAATAAATAGATCTAAATCTAAAAAATGGCCATAAACCTGATCTCATCTTCCAATGATTCTAGAGAAGAAAACAAACAAACAAACAAAAACCCAATGAGTCTCTCCTAGTCAAGTACCAAGGAAAGGAGAGATGTTCTACCAGTGTTTTAATTCTTAAAAGTGAGAGTATCCTAAAAATAACATGCAAACCAAGTTCAAAAAGTACTGTCCTTTTTTAAAAATCTCTACCTGACACATTCCAGACACTACCAGAATTGCTGGTGAATAAACTGCCAAGAATATTTAATACAAAAGCTTATAGGTGGTGCCCAGCAAGCAACAAAAACCACTTCTATAACCACTGGATACAAATTACCTGCTCTGGAAGCAGAAAAGTTGACATCAAGTATATTAAAATGGCTAGTAAACATAAATATTAAAGCTTCTTTGTATCTAGCTATTTACCCATTTCTAAATTAAAATTACATGTGCCTAATTAAAGTTTTATAAAGTTAAGCTACTATTTTAATGGAATATTGTCTATTTATTAAACACTTAGCTAGATGCAAAGAAGTATGCAATATATAATATACATAAATAATCTAAAATAAAATTAAACACATAAAAGGAAAAATCGAAAACAGAATCCTAGAGTTTTCTTCTGATTTTGAAGCACTGGTCCCACAACAATAACACCTTCTTAGAGTTCTATTATCAGAGACTCTAGTATTCTCAGCATTAGAGAAACAAGAAGTTCATAGAAAACAAATGAGAGTTGAAAATTCATGTCACATTTGCATTTTTCTTTAGAAAAATGTAATCTGTCTCTGTTTTGTCTTTGGTAGAAGAGGAGGATGTTTGCTTACAAATATAGCTACTCCACTGTAATGTGTTTTTATTTGAAAAATAAGCTCTGAAAAAACTTGAGTGTTTCAAAAACACTCGTTACTTTCATATTAGAGCAAATGACATACAAAAATGAAATCACACAATGCATGGGAAACATACCATTCCATAGGCCTGCTGCTGGACCCAATTGATATAATCATTCCTTATGTCTATCAATTCTTGTACTTCATGGATATAAAATTTATCATACTGTATAATCTGTCCTGCCTTCTCATTTACCTAAAAAAAAAAAAGTATAATTAAGTTTAATCAATGACAGAGACTGAAAAATGTTTAATTAGAAAAAGCCTTTGGTGATTTCTTAGCTAATTTTCACTTCCTGTAAAAAAATAATTACTGAGTGCCTACTATATGCAATATGCTAGTTAAGTGCTACCATATTCATAGATGTGACAACTGTATTCAGTACACAAAACTAATAGAAAAGAGGGATGTAAATATCTTTATAACCATAAGATGGAACAAAATATATATAATTAAGGTATATTAGCATAAACTAGAAACTATAAGGACTTCAGGTTAGAGTAAGGGACTTAAATAACAGTAGTAATAGCTAATGCTTGTTAAGTGTCATAATCTATCTAACATCTCATTAGAATAAACTTTAAGTGGTGACATATAGATAAGATGTGAAAAATGAAGAGGGTATAGATTATCACCCCACAGATTACCTGATAATTACAAAGGGAGAAATAACTCTTTACAATGTAGAGAATGACCTTAACCAAGTGATCAAAGTAATCATTAACAATACTGGGATAATTAAACGCTGTGTTTCTAATAATAGTGCAAAAAAGGAAGTATATACAACATTTATGTACCAAAAGAAAACTTGAATTTAATCAACTCTTGTGATCTAAATTCCAGTTCAGAGGAGATATAAGGAATTACATCCATGAAAAAACAACCAGAGAAATCCAGATTGTGGGACTTTTACTATTTGCCAGGACTTATAAAAAGTCAAGGTAATGGGGATAGAAAGGAGAGAGTTGTTCCAAATTAAAAGAGAGTAGAGGAATTCTGGGGGTAGATATGGCAGAATAATTTGTAATTAATCCATCTGACAAAAACAATTTACAAACTCTGGACCATATATAATAAAGCAAATACATAAAAATACTGGACAGCAGCCCAAATAAGGCAAAAAAAAAAAAAAAAAAGACATGGAAACAATTAATTACCTACAGAAAACATATTTTACTCCCAAATCAGCATGAGCAGTAGGAGATAAGAGATCAGGCAGAAAACAGACATCTTACCAGAGAGGAGCCATACATACGTCAGAGAGATAGGGACTGCTGGCCTGGCCAGAGAATGAGGAAGGAAAAAAATCATAGAAAGGAATCCAGAGGGGAAAGCCCCCAAATCTGCATGTAGTTTCCCCTCACCTCTTTGGCAAACTCTTAAAACATGAATACATATGGTGAGACTTCGGGGTGGGGAAGATACCCTCCAACAAACAAAAGAAAGCAATCCAAAGTATATAAAATATGTTCCCTGTCCATAATGGAATTAAAAATCAGTAAGAAAAAATATATTTGGAAATTCCTCATAACCTCACTTCCACACAAGACACACTAAAGATGCAAAGAAGAATCTGGCTCCTAGAGGGAAGAGGGGCACACTCTTAAGTCCCATCTTGAGATTCAGGTACACATAATTTAAATAAGAGCAAGAAAAAGAAGACTTTCTCTCCCCTCCCCTCTACCAATCTTGAAAGCACCAAGTAACAATCAACTCAAGTATACTACTGATGAGGGAGAAGAGTGAGAAGAGAAATCCCTCTATGGAGCAGGCAAGCAGAACTAGAAAAGAACTCTTTGACACCCACTTTTACTCTAAACCCAAAGCAATATCTGGGGAATCTGAGGCTTGTGATGCAATTACAGTAACTAAAATAAACAAATAAACAAATAAACAAATAAATACTCAATTCCAGCTTAACTCCTGATTAGACTGACTTAATTGCCACACTAACAGCCAGAAAGAGGTGTACCCATTTACAGGCTTTGAATTTACTTCAGCTTGGACTTTATTACAACTCAAACTTATGAAACATACCAAAAAGCAAGTAAACAAAGAACAAAACAAAAAGTGTCTAGAAACAAAACAATCAACAGAGTCAGATTCAGAGATGTCCCAGATGATGAAACCAGAAGATAGGGATATTAGGAAAATATTTTGAACTGAAAACTAAAACATACCAAAATTTGTGGGATGCTGGTAAAGCAGGACATTAAAAAAAAAAAAAAATTAAGGACAAATCAAGTGAAAGAAAACACAAATCAATGAAAGAGAAAACAGAAAACAGAAGGAAAAAAAGTAAATAGGTTTTTTAAAAAGATGATATGCCTCTGGCCAGACTGACAAAAAGAGGAGACACAAATTACTACTACCAGGCATAAAAAAGATCTTATCACATAGATGTCATATCAATAAAAACTGACTCAATGGGGCTAGGGCTGGGGCTGAGCAGTACAGTGCTCGCCTAGCACGTGCAAGGTGCTGGGTTCGATCCTCAGCACCACATAAAAATAAATAAATGAATCGGTTTTTTTTTTTCTTTCAGTGCTGGGGATCAAACCCAAGGTGTATGTATGCTAGGCAAGCCTCTACTACTAAGCTAAACTACTGGTCCTCTACCAAACATGTCAGGAACAAATAATATCAATATTTTCTTTATTTAAGAGGGATCATTTCTTAATTCATTTTTTGAAGCCAGAATAACTTTGAAAGCAAAAACTGACAATAGGAGAAATAAAAATTACTGATCAACATCCCTCATGAACATAGACGGTGTGACACAAAATATTAGCAAATTAAATCCAACAATAAAGTATAACACATAATGCTAAAGTGGAATTCATTTCTATAGAGCAAGGTTGATTTAATCATCTTGATGCAGAAAAAGCATCTGATAAAATTCAATATTATGCATTCATAATAAACACATCCATCAAACCAGAACAGAAGGAAACTTCTTCAAATAGTCAAAGCCACCTACCAAAAATCAAAAAACAAACCCCTACAGTTAAAGTATTCGAAATACAGGTGAAGTATTTAATTATTTCAAAGATATGGGAAATAGGCAAGGATGACCACTGTAATCAATAATTCATATTGTATTAGAATCCCTGGTAATTATGGTAAGGGTTGGGGTGGATGGAGCAGAATCCAACCATCCCCCCACACAAAATATATATATGGCAAGAAGATAACATGACTGTGTGCTCAAATTCAAATCAATCTATAAGGAAATAATTATTTAACCATACCACAGGGTGAAAATTCAATATTCAAAAATTCAACTGAATATCTCCATACTAGCAATAAGCAACTGAAAATAAAAACAATTATTTACAATACAGTCAAGAACATAAAACATTTACAAATAATTTTTAATTTTTAAATTATTTATGTATTTGCAATACTGGGGATTATTTATATATTTAAATTATTTATGTATTTGCAGTACTTTACCACCCAGCTACATCCTTTACCCTTTTTTACTTTTTATTTTGAGATGGTCTCATACTAAGTTAACAAGGCTGGCCTCAAACTTGCGATTCTACTGCCTTGGTCTCTCAGGTGTTTACAATTATAGGTATACACTACCACGCTCAGCTTAGGAGTGACTTTTTAAAAAATGTAAAAGACCTCTGAAAACTACAATACATTGTTGAGAGAAAATAAAGAGACCTAAATAAATGAAGAGATATACATGTTTGTGGATTGGAAAAGAGCATAACAAGATTGAACAAACAAATGCAAACAATGAAATTAACCGGACTCTAGTTTTTAAACAATTGATTGAAAAAAAATTATTACAAATAAGAAAATTTAAATATCCCTGGATAGATGATATTCTAGGACTATAAATTCCTTGAATGATACCACTATTATTAGAAAAATGCCTGTATTCTTAGCAAATGCTGAAGTATTAAAGGGTGATATCTGCTTTATACTTTAAAATGATTTATGAAAATGTATATATAATAGAGAAAAACAAATCTTGACAGCAAGTTAACTGCTAAATCTAGAAAGGAAGCATACAGATGTTAATTTTATTTGTCTTTTAATATTTTATTACAAAATACTAACTTGAAATAAAATGAAATATAAATAAATGAAGAGGGAAAGTAAAAAGGATGTCAAGAAGTAAAGTTTGATGGAGACCATTTTAGGCAGAGAATAACATGAACTAAAGGAGACAAAATTTATATATATTTGCCACAGATGAACTGCTGGTCCACGGAACAGGAAAACTACATGGTTCAAAACTGGACCAAAAGTGCTGCTAGAAGCTAGGATGAGCTAAACAGTCTAGGTTTCAGGCCAAAACACAGTTCACTCTAGTAAGAATTAGAATAAATGCTCACTATTCATTGAGTTTGGGCATGTTTTGTTGTAGAGCATATTGTGGCAAGAACCAATACATGGGGAAATAAGGTTTGAGTCAAGTGATAGAATAAATGGAAGCTAGGTGTGATGGCACATTCCTATAATTCCAACTACTGGGGAGACTGAGGCAAGAAGATTATGAGTTCGAGGCCAGCCTCAGCAATTTAGTGAAACCCTGTCTCAAAGTAAAAAACAGAAAAATGACCAAAGACATAACTCAGTGTGGTGAATGCCCCTGCCTCAACCCCCAATACCAAATAAATAAATAAATTTTTAAAAATGGAGAAGTGATGGTAGTTAAATGAATAGAAAAGTCAAGTGAAGGGTTAAAGACAACTTTAATATTTTAACCCTTCAATAAAAGGGCAGCGGAAGCTGGTAATACACATACAATTACACAGGCCAGGAAAGAAGTCAATCTTGGTGGGGCAAGAGTAGGAGCTGGGAAGGATAAGGAATTTGGTATCAAACTGTTTTTAAGTAATTGGAGGGCTATCAAAATCGCTCAAGAGAAAAATTTACCTCAAAGACCTAACTGAGCACCCTTTTCCTTAAAGGAGACAGCAAAATGATTCATGTTAGTATTTGAATCATTTTGTTTTACTCCTTACCTCACTGTGGCAACAGCCTAAAAAAGTGAGGTAAGGAGTAAAACAATGATTCAAATACTAACATGAGAGATGTTTTACTCAGGAAAAGAAAAATAAATTATCAAAAGAAATAAAGAAAGTTGATCTAACATCAAACTAAACTAGCTGAGTTTCCTATGGGAAATAACAAAAGCAACTTTACATTTTTTTTCCCGAAATTCACATACATACTAACTAAATCAACTAAGCAATGTCTGAACAGGAACCAAAGAAATTATCTAGTAGAGGTGTAAATCTAACCAGACAATGCCAGTGTCCAAACAGTGCTCAATAAATATGAAATGAACATTTGGACAAATAAGAAATATGTATATAGTTTACCCATCTGTATGTCTGTGAATTTTTATTGAAATGTGTTGTCCAAATTTTTGGTAAAAAGAACAGTTTATAAAATTTCCATGTTTTTCAACCTTTTGTTCTGAAGTCCAAAGGAAAATAACACATATATACCTTATACCACTACTACTTCCTGCCTGGAGAGGGGAGGAGGAATGTCAGGTCTTTACCCTTCATATCAAGATGGCAAGCTAAAATTTTGAATGAAATTAAACTTTACCTTGAAATTCACTCAAACTTTATGTTCCAATAATGATAGCTGTCTTATGAAATACAAGTACATCTTCTGTACCCAAACTCACTTAAATAATCCCATGAAATAGAAACTATTATTATTATCATATAGATGAGTATACTAAGAATTCAATCAAGTCAACCTAGGTCACATAAGGAAGAGTCACAAGCCTCTCTAACATCAAGCGTTCCCCATACCCTCAATGCTGGGGGCTGAAGCTGAGTGTTTCATAATAAGTACACAATCTATGACTGAACTATATTAGCATCTCTCATACAATGCATTCTTAATTCATACTCTCTAATTGCTAAAATATGTCCATATCTGCATATATAAATGCATATAATATATATTTAGCACATTTCTTCTTTTTATGAATGTTTAAAATGGTTGCTTCTTTGGCTTACTCTTTTAAGTACAGATAACCCAATTTAAGAACAGACAATAACACTATTTTTAGTACAAAGTTGATTTTTGTCACCACTCTATTCGGTGACAAAAGCATTTTGAGCTTTTTTTTTTTTTTTTTTTTTTTGTTCACTGTTTTGATTAATTTTTTACTGTGGCTAAGGTACTCATCTGGAAGAAAGAGACTAGAGTGAAAGTTCTATCACTGGCTTTTCAAATAAAACAAAGGCACCTACTTTATGATCAAAATCTTCATCATAGAGCAAGAGTTCAGCAAACAACCATTTGTGGCCTACATATCACCCACTGTTTTCATAAATAATGTTTTACTGAAAAACATCCATACCCATCCACTTACATGCTGTCTACAGCAGAACTGAGACACAAAAACTGTATGTCTTGCAAAACATAAAATATTTACTATCAGGCCCTAGAGGTTTTAGTATTTTGCTTTAAACAACTAAAATCATTAGCCAAACTCCTTTTCCAAAAAATAAAAATAAGACGCCCAACAATTATACAAAACACAATGGTTTCCCTCCCCATATTCAAATTTATAAATATATGCTTCTAATCACATTTAAATCACATTAGTCACTCTAAAATTTAATGACCCTGGATCATTCACATTCCATTGAACTAGTATATATATTTTATCCTTAATATTTTAATATTTTCTCCTAAAAGGAAAGAAACTATGCTGTAATTGGCAGTCTGCATATCTTGTGGATATTGGCTATGTAAGTTTTCTTAAGAGAAATGCTAATATATTAGAATTAAAATTAATGATAAAAAACAGGTTTGCTTCAAAAACAGATTAATTTCAAACTTAAGACTTGTGAAAAGCTTCTGGCTGGTAGTTAATTCAGATCCACTGATTTGATAACTAAAGAGAAAACTAATTAACACTGCTTTTAAAATAGGAAAATCAGATATGGAACATAAGATTAATCCCAGAAGACATACATTACAAATTAACACATAAAAATCAAGAGTTTCAAAAAATAGAATAAAAATCTATAGGTAGATGATTAACAAGACATCCTTTATCCCAAGAAGCCTTCCTTAACCATTCAGAGTTAGCAACCTACATTTTTCCTAATCAAGCACTTACCATGTATACCATAAATGTTTATTTACTTGTATATGTACAACTCCCCTTGATTTTATAAGCTCAACAAGGGCAGAAATCACATCTTTTAGTTATCATTGCATCCCTATTATCTAATATAATGATAAGCATACAGTAGGCACTCAATAAATATTCACAAAATAAAAACAGAAGAGATCACATGGCAGAAGTTCAAAACAATCTATACATTCAGAATTACTACTTAAAATACATAAAATCTGTATATGTTTTACTATAATACTTTTATTTAATATTTTAATTACAATTTAGAATCCTGGTTTACAAACTTCAGTTCAGGGGTGGTATATTGAGTACATATATTATTTAAGAGGTCCTTGCAAAAGAAAAAAAAAGTTTGAAAAAAATCACTGATTTAGAAGATCAGCACAATATATAGCAACTAAGCTGGACAGATAGTATAAGGCTTTTCTTTTGTCATACTAGTATCACTACAATGTCCTGTGTGAAAACTCAGAAATAACACAATTACTTGCCAGTAAACTTATTTCTGATATGTCCATTCCTGACAGCAGGTACCAAAGGTATTTTTTCTTATGATGCCATTTGGAGCACAGGAAATGATTTTTAATTCAAAAGCTTTCCAAAGGACATGACATATGGGAGGAACAAGAACATCCACATAACCTATAATGAACAGGAAACACAATATGCAGTTTCTAGTTTCTAATCCTGCTCCAGGGTTAGGTCAAGAAGGAAACAGTGGAATTTTCCCCTAATTCTTAACCATGGAGCAGAAAGAAGAATGTATATGGTTGTCAAACATAATGTATACGGTTGTCAGAGAGTGTCTCAAAAAAAAAAGTTTCTGATAAGTAACTTGGGTTTCTTTAAAGATGAAAATGAATCATCCCTGGTGGCTAATTATCCATAGGTATTTATTTATGGTAGAATAGGATGAAGCCAAGTTTTCTCTAAAGTACGAGGTCAAGATAACTAACTGACTGCATTAAGGACATCCAGAAGGAGATGCTTAAGAAATTCATCCCAGCCAGGCATGGTAGCACACAACTGCAATCACAGCAATTCAGGAAGCTGAGGCAGGAGGATTACAACTTTGAGGCCAGCATCAGCATCTTAGTGAGACCCTGTCTCAAAATATAAAAAGGGGTGGGAATATAGCTCAGTAGCAAAGCATCCCTGGGGTCAATCCCCAATACCAAAGACAGAGGGTGGGGAGAGGGAGAGGAAGAGGGAGAGGGAGAGGAAGAGGGAGAGGGAGAGGAAGAGGGAGAGGGAGAGGGAGAGGGAGAGAGAAAGACTCTGATTCAACCAGTATTATTCTGCTTTAAAGTATTTAATAACAAGAACCCACTTTCCTTTTAACCCAATAAATCAAATCAAAATAAGTGGTTTTCCACCCAAATAGTGATGTGTGATAATGAAATCACTGACTTTGGAATGTATAACAACATACATATATTATAATATTTAAACCATACATCAATCCTAGAAAACTATTGGGGTTGGTATTTTAATTACTTTGTATATAACTGTTCATTTACATATATGATGAAGAGAAATACTTGTTCAAAAATCACACTGGTATGAAGCAGCATAAAAAAGGATTAAAACCTTGATCTTCTGATTCCTAATCCAGGTCCCATAACATAACACTATAGTATCTGCCATCCAGAAGTTTGAGAGGTTTAACATAAAAGCAAATCCCCTTCCTAAACATGTTACTGTATATGCTAAGACAGAGAAACATTGGATCCAGCAGGGACACTGGAAGTAGATACGGATTTATATTTCAATTGTGCTACTCACTGGTTCATGATCTTTAATGTTCAGATTCATTTTCCAGTCTAAAAATGGGCAAAATACCAACACTATGGGGTTTTCAAAAGTTAAATGAGTAATATATACAAAGTGCGCACACAGAAGAGGTTCCAATTCTGGACATTGTTAGCAAGCAATACATGTTAGTTGAAGGTGAAGGGAAAATTAACCTAACAAAAAACTGGATCCTAGTATGGTTCCATCAAAAAGGTTACTGAGGAATACTTATTCTATTCCATGGAATAAAGTGTTGCCTGACTCCAGATTTTAATCTTACACCCCCCCGCCCAAAAAAAAAAGCCTTTAGAAATAGAACTCTGTATCTTTCTTCCTTGGTAGAGATTGAGGTTTCTGAGCTAGGCAAATAAGTTACTTATTCAAGTCCCTTCTGTAGTTATGAAAGACAAAATGTTTGATTTCCTCCCCTGATCCTCCCTTCTCTTTTTCTTGTGGAAAAAGCCACAGCTAAGGAAAAATAGTATTTTTAAAAGGGGGAATAATAAAGATGAGTAAACAACGAAGACAAACAGACTGAGTAATCACTTATGAATAGGTCCACCTGAAAAGAAATGGTTTGCAGATATAGTAGGAAGAAGTTGTTCAGAGGAAAGAAAAAAAATCTTGAATCCTAGGCAAAAGGTATATGGAAAGGGAGAGACCCATCCCATGAAGTTAAGAGTATCCTCATTACAGCAGTTTGCTGCAGACCCAGACCCTGATATGCTGCAAGAAAGCTGTGTTCTGGGCAATGACCTGTTCTCTAGGAAAGAAATGGCTTTCATTTCTTTAATTATAATGAGAAATTAGTTTTCTCTAGGAATCTCAGACATACTAAAAAAGGAAAAAGTTCAGAAAGTTAAGCAGTTGAGAAAAATACTCGGGAGCTTCACTAAAAGAATAAAAAGGAAAATAAATTATCCATAAGGCTTTTTTCTTACAGAGAACAAAAGAACTATCTCCTTTATCCCCTTATTATTTACCTGATCACTAGGCAAGAAGAATCTGGAAATACAAAAGAAGCTGTTAAGGAAAAGAAACTAAAGATTAAAGATTCATCTGAGGTTTTCAGTCACTTTATAGGCTAGAAACAAATGCTTCTCCCTTAGGTCATGTCTCATCTAAGTAATAACTCAAAAATACCAAATGGCATAACAAAGATATACCTACCAACTGTCAGGGATGACTCAAATCCATCTTTAATGAAACAGCTGAGATTCTACTTCTTCATATAACTGTACTGCTACAAGTGTAAAGGGTACTATTTCTTACACTGGGAAGAAGGGCAGGAAAGAACAATAGGCAAATTAATGAATTACATATGGTTCCAATTTCAAATTAGTCATTTGTTTCAAATGAAACATTCTACTTTGAGGCCTTTAGTATCTAATAGCAAAAGAACCATAAGCTTAAATATTCATAAAAAGAACTAGGCCCACTCTTTTTCATATGAGAACCACTTATAACTAACAAAAAAAGTATTATTAAACAAATTATGTTCTTCACAAGAAAAATATAAGAATTCTAATTCATTAGTATGCTATTGTTCTGCCCAACTATAAACAAGTTATTTATAAATGCCTATTGAAGTAAGACCAAAACTCTGAAGTACAGATATACTATTTCATTTAAAACAAACTACAAATGTTTCCAAATTTTTATATTTTATGCCAATCTAAATATGTAATATATTAATGTTAAAATGAACATTATCAATCTGTTAGTAGGAATGGGAAAAGAGAAAAATAAAGGAACTATTGGACATACCCTATGTAATATTTCTAAAACCTTTAATGCAGTATGAAGAAAACTGTTGAAAATTCTTCTTTCAGAAGGGGGAATGCCGATCTTGTAGAGTTTCAAAAGATGTACCACAACTTCCTTAAAAAGTTCTACTATCTTGAAGAATAGTGGAGGTTCAAGTATTGACCACCAGTTTTCTGTTATTAAAGGGTGAACATGCAAATAAAATGAATAAAAAAATTCACAATTTTCAAAACCATACTGACTTTCTTCTAAAGCAGGGATTCTTTAACCCTTTGAAAATCCCAAGAAGGTGCACATAGCAATATTTTATATAACATGTCTACAGTGTCCAACACCCCCCAACCCAAACACCACCAAGTTAAAATATACTGTCCATAAAAGTGCTCAAAGAAAAAATAAAGTATAAAAAGCCTATGAATTTACACTATTAGTTTCCTACATTATGTTTTAAAATCCACCATATACCTGTACCTAATATTAAAACCAGTTATTACAGTGTTTTTGTTATCAGAATTTTGATGTTTAAAATGATTTTGCTCTAATATTTATGGATCTTTCCACATTTTCTCTCTCAGCTTACTATAAAGCTGAAATGTTGTATAGCACCAATTTTACAATGCAAGAAACTCCTGGAAACTTAATAATGTAAAGTTGTAACATGTATGTCGTTTTCCACATTCACAATTTGTTGTTCCTAACTATAAATATTACAATCTCATGAATCAAGTAGGGAAAAAGAAATCTTCTGAAATAGGGAAATAATATGAATTCCTACTTCACTCTTCTATTACTAGCTAATTTCCTCAGATTCCAGTATTCCATCCCTTGCTTGTTGCTTCCTCTGCTCACCCGCCATCTTAAAAGCTCTTGTACTTATTTTATTACTCATTTATTTCCACTCCATATATTTAGCAAATACTATCAGAAAGGAAAGCAATGGATTAAATGTAGCAAGCAAACTATAAAGATTAGGAGTCAGAAATGAAATCCATATAATTTAGAACGATTAAAGTGAGAAAAGGTTAGCCCAAAAAAAACAGCAAATAGAGACAGAACTGCTAGATTAGATGAGGAATAAAATCTTGTCTACAAGCAGAAAAATAAAATCAAACATTAGGAAATCAGCAAGCAAAGAAAACATGAGGCAAAGGGTTGACCATCAGGGTTCAAGGATGATATAAAACCCATGTTTATTCAGTTTTAATTGTTTCTTCCTCGTTTACTTCTTTAATAGCAAGATCACTCAAGGCAATGAGGGAGAGAAATAAAGATAACAATTTTTCTTTCTTGATACCAAGTCTGCTGTTATGTTTAATTAAAATTCTGTATCTAACAAGTTTTGCTTTCAGCAACTCCAACAATTAGAAGCAAATGACTAGAAAAAAAATCGACAAAAGGAAAAATAGCTTTATTTTTCCCTGTAGAACTATGTCAAAAAAGAAAGGTAACAAAATGTCAAACAGCAAAAAGAACTTATCAGCATTTTTCATTTAAAGAGAAAAGATTTCAAAAGAAAAAATACTGAAATTCTTACCGAGTACTTTCAGTGGTGCCTTTTCTAGGTTCACAAGAGCTGTACCAAAGGGAATTGCTATTGTTGTGAAATTGTTGGAATCACTCATCAGAGGACATTCTGGTAGAGTAAGATAAAACCTCAATGCTTCAACATCAGGTAATGAGCTAGTCAGTTTAGGTATAAGATTCTTTTCCAAACTAGCTGCCACCTATATTTTGACAAAAAGTAAAACCTACTTCATTTAAAATGAATTCACTTAAAAAATGGTATTATAGCAAACATGAAAAGGTGAAGAAATAAAAAGATAAGACAATATCATACAATAAATGTACCATGGAGCACAATGAAAATTAATGCCTAAGCACTGCCAAGATAACTTTAAAAATCTTGTGTGAAAGTCTAATAAATACTCTACCTCTATAATCATAAACAGACTCAACCAAAACAATGATATTAATTCAGAATCTATTAATATTTGGAAAGATACACAGATCTCTCACAGCTAAATTACAAATGCTATAAAATGAAGTCCAATTTTAATTCTTCTATTAGTGCATGTAATAAAATTACATGAAGGACATCATAAGGAGTCCATGAAACAGTGAAGTTAATTAGGTTACAACACATAAAATAACATGGAATCAAAACCTCAGCTAAATATTATAAAAATGAAATACTTTTAAAAACAAACCTGTTGAGATATCTGAGGATGATCAGGTTGTATAAGTTTGTGGAACAAAAGCCTAGCAGCATTCATATCAACCCCTGGAAACCTGGTACCTGTTCTATAGTGATCATCATTGCTAAAGAAGAAAAAAATGACAATTAAAAAAAAAAACCTTTTTTAACATTATTCACCTTAATATATATTTAATACAATAAATTTAAAAAGTTTCAGCAAACCAAGGAATTGCCACTTACCTAACAGCTAGAAAACTTCCATTTAGGCAACCAGATGAAGAAAATGTTCCATCTATCTCACTAAAAAGAAATTTTTTTAAAAAGTCACAAAAAATGATTTTTGTTTGCCATTTTTTACAGAAATGAAAATGAACAGTCAATCTAATATTTAACGGTACAGAGTACTCCTCTAAACAACACCCAATTAAAATGAATCAGAATTATGTAACTTACTGAAGATTATGTAATGTTTGAAAAGGTATAATCGTATGCCCTAATTTTCTCAAATGTGCTTTTCATCTTCTAATTTATCAAACAAATATGATATTCTTACATTATTTTTTGCAGAACTGGGGTTTGAACCCAGGGCCTCACCTATGCTAAGCATGAATTCCACTCCCTAGTCCTTTTGAGACAGGATCTCCCTGAACTTCCCCGCTGGCCTCAAGTTTACAATCCTCCTGCCTTATCCTCCAGAGTAGCTTGAATTGAAGGTATATGCCACTGTCCCTGGCCAATGTTCTTAAGTGTTTTTTTTAAGCATGCACATTTAATTTGTAAAATTCTACATGGTATAATGATAATCTTGGTCACTGGATAACCCTGAATATTTGGTAACCGTGGGTGCTATTTTTCAGGCCTACACTGAGATTTTCAGAAAATTTTCAGACATCTAAAATAACAAAACAGCTTAAATAGTCATACATCATTTAACAAAAGGGCATGTTCTGAGAAATGGGGCATTCAACAATTCATCATAGCCTACTACATACCTAGGCTATATAGTGTATATCCATAGCCTATTGCTCTTAGGACTATGATTGACAAAACCACTCAAGATTAAATAAAGCACAATAAAGAGTGATGCACTCTAGATACTCAGCAAATACAAGATGTATGAAATTGCTGACAATGTAGCATAACATACTGTTGTACTGTAAACTCTAAAGTAACAATAAAAGGCACAGTATAGTAAACATATACACTAATAACAGTCATTTATTATCAAGTTATTACCCACTGTACATAAGTAAATGTGCTATACTTGTATGTAACTGGCAATGCAGTGTTTACACCAACATCACCACAAACACAAGTGATGCATTGTGTTATGACAGCTACAATGTCACTAGACAACAGAAATTTTTTAGCTCCATTATAATCTCATGGGACCAGGGCAGTACACTGACCAAATAACAGAGGTCTGTCATTGACCGCTACTAGACAAATTAATTTATAAGCACAATATTCAAGAAAAAAGGAGTATTCAAGTCTTTCAGAGAGTATAAAAATTAAGAGTGATTATTATGTCGTCAAAGGGGACATATTTCAAATCCCAAAATAGCTAATTCCACAGTTTATCATTTAACATATCTACAGTAGAATTGAAACTTTTACAAATTTCTGAAACTTGTACAAATTTAAATGAGATCTTTAAAAAGATTCATTATGGGCTGTGGTTGTAGCTCAGTAGTAGAGTGCTTGCCTAGGGATGGGTGAGGCCCTGAGTTCAATCTTCAGCACCACATAAAAAAACAAATAAACAACAAACAAAATAAAGTTTAAATTCTTAAAAAAATACTCATTATGAAAATTATAAATATTTAAATTTTTATACATATAAACCATGCAGTGAGTGAACTTCAATGAAATTAATACTGAAATGAAAATTCCCAGTAAAGGTTACTCTACCACAAGGTTGAGAAGTTGAGTTTGTCTTTGTGTAGGTAATATGCTTTCCTTACTTGGCTATCTCCACAGGAAACCTTCCAGAGGGATAGCTTAGCCATTTTTGAATAAGAGCTTCATTCACTGTCCAGATCTGCTTTGAAGGATCTGGACATCTGAAGTCATCTGGTGGCCCACAAGTCTAAATTATAAAATTAAGGAGATTAGTCAAAGGGAAGGGGTGTTATCTATAATTCAAATCTAAGAACCTCCTATTATATATTTTTTAACAAAAGTTAATCTCCAGTAAACACATGAAACAAAAAACTTAGCCTATAGATCAAAATATAAATTTTGCAGACTTGGATAAAAATTAAAGTAACTACTCTGTAACATGTAAAGAACATTAAGTGTTTTAAAACTTCCTCGAAATTATTGAGCTACAGCCATAAAAGAATGAAATTTTGGCATTTGCTGGTAAATGGATGGAACTGGAGACTATCATGCCAAGTGAAATAAGCCAATCCCCAAAAAAACAAATCCCAAATGATCTCATATGTGAATGCTAACACACAACAAGAGGGAAAGGGAGAACAGAAGTTCACTGGATTAGACAAAAGGGAATGAAGGGAAGGGAGGGGATGAGAATAGGAAAGACATTAGAATAAATTGGACATTACATTCATATGAATAAATTGGACATTACATTCCTATGTTCTTCTATATAAATATACAACCAATGTTAACTCCACATCATATACAACTCTGTGTATGTATAGTATGTCAAAATACATTCTACTGTCATGTATAACTAAGAAGAACAAATGAAAAAAAATTTTTTTAATTATTTAGCTAAATAATTTACATGACTATTATTACCTGGGGACTAGAGTAATGTGAAAAGCTTTGATCTCCACCTGAGAAAATTCTTTTTACACAGAAATATTCTTCAGAATCTGTAATACAAATAAAATGCAAAAATTAGAATCCAAAACACAACATATTTTCCAGAACATCACATTACTACTGAATTTGTCATATTCATCTAATTTAATTAGACCTCCCACTCATGAAATATTCTGATTGCTCTGAAGATGAGACAGACCAAAGGATGAATGTTCAATGATTCCACAAGCATAAGCAGCATTTAATAAGTTTACAATTCATCCTTCTGGCATACATGCAAGAATTAGTCTACCTCATTACATTTCAATTTATACTAAAGATAATATAAAAACAGAATGAAAGCTGCAAGATAGCTTAAAATTAAACAAAGGATACTCAGCTGGGGTTGTGGCTCAGTAGTAGAGTGCTTGCCTAGCATGTGTGAGGTATTGGGTTCGATTCTCAGCACCACATATACATAATAAAAAATAAAGGTCCATTGACAACTAAAAAATCTATCCCTGTGTGTGTGTGTGTGTGTGTGTGTGTGTGTTGTGTATATACACACAGTAAAAATTAAAACTTGAGTGAATACTTCATAATGCAAAATCAGTTCCTCTTTCAATATATCTGCTTAAAAGATAACACACACAGCTACTATAAATTAAAGCTAGTTATTTCTAAATATAATACATGACCTCCATCTCTTTAGTTTTCTATTTCTTCACCTTATATTATTAGTTACCATACCTGCTACAGATAATTACAAATTCTCTTCAAGGACCACATCTTAATTTTCTTTATTATTCCCTACTATCAAGTAAAGTGTTTCATTTGTAAAATAACTAAGTAAATATTTGGCAATATGAATAAACAATATAAAATAAATTTCATCTAGCTTAGCACATAGTAATAAAAGCTTCAGAGTTCAAAACATTAATAAAAAAAAGTTTTCACAAGTCACAAGAATGCCCTATGACCAAAATATATTTCAAGAACAGTTTAAGCTGATTGTTTAATTTAAAAAATCACATCATTCTCACAAGTATACATGAAATTGTTCCTTTCCCAAAAAGATTTATTAATATGTTGCTTATTTGTCCCTAAGTGATTCTGCCCACTAAAAATTCCCTAGAAGATGGATAACTAATCTAGAATACATGAACGGGATAGGAGCTAGGTTAGGCACTAGAAATTACTTTCCTTAATTTCCTTCCAACTGTTACTCCAAAAAGTCTGAGAAATCTAGTCATTTATCATGTACAACTTGCTGGAGATTGGATTTGCTGACTATATTTATGGTTTCTCCCAATATTGCTGGGGGCTGGGGATGTGGCTCAAGCGGTAGCGCACTCGCCTGGCATGCAGGCAGCCCGGGTTCAGTCCTCAGCATCACATACAAACAAAGATATTGTGTCAGTTGAAAACTAAAAAATAAATATTAAAAAAAAATTCTCTCTCTCTCTCTCCCTCTCCCCCTCTCTAAAAAAAAAAAAAAAAAAAAAAAAAAAAAAAAAAAAAAAAAGCTTCAATCACACCTATTTCAGTAAAACTACTATACTGGGGGTCTGGGGGTATTCTTCCATCAGGAAACACAATGTTGGGTTCAGTTCCTTTTTTTGTGATTCCTGGAAGCACTCGTGCTCAATGCTTAGAACATTAATTCATTGTGCGTTTAAAATGGTAATATAGGCTCCATTATTTCTTCATATTTTAGCTGGACAATTAGCTTCCCCCAATCTACTATACAGTAACCCTGTAATA
Source organism: Spermophilus citellus (assembly GCF_964194105.1). NCBI lineage: Eukaryota > Metazoa > Chordata > Mammalia > Rodentia > Sciuridae > Spermophilus > Spermophilus citellus. The sequence goes on from NC_138195.1 coordinate 42,374,726, forward strand.
GGAAAGGGAATGTTAGTACACAATCATGTGCGTTTTTAAAATTTGCATTTCTTTGATACTAAAGAGGTAATAAATTTCTGTATTTTTTATTAACATTAATTTCCTTTATCTATTGGATAAAGGAAATTATGTTAATTTCTTATTAATGTCTTATTTATCTGCTGGATATTTCAATGTCTTCCTCATCAACATGAAAAAACACTTTTGATATTTACGATACTAACCTTAGGTTGTAATTATTACAAACTTTTTTTCTAAAAGCTCCTTTGTTAATGTAGTAATGTTTAAAGTTGAAATGATTGGAATTTAAGAGCTGTAACGAAATCAGTCCATCCTAGTTTGAATGGGAATGACTGGTTGATAACTGTAGGCAAGTAGGGAGGAGATGAAAGAGATGGGTTACTGGGGGCATGCACTAGAAAGATCCATCTTCCCTGTGACCTGGCCCTTTCCCCTTTCTCTCTTCCCCTCCTTTCCTCTGTCCCCAAAGCCACTATGAGGTGTTTTTCTCCAACCTGCTCTTCAGCCTTGCTATCTTTGGCTGTCTATGGACTGAGACCTCTGAAATGGTGAGCTCCAAAAAAATGTTCCCTCCTCTAAGTTGTTCCTGTTAGGTTCTTTCGTTCACAGAGGTGCAAAAACAAACTAATATACCCATACTGAGGCAGGATGACCCCAACTTTAAAGCCAACCTCAGTAACTTTGTCAGATCCTATCTCAAAATAAACAATGAAAAAGAACTGAAGATGTAGTTCAATGGTAGCTATTGATGGTACAATGGTACTGATGGCTAATGAAAGCCCCTGGGTTCAACCCCCCAGTACCAAAAAACAACAAAAAAACTTTACTCTTGATTATATTATATTTATTTTTTAATATTTTTTAGTGGTAGTTGGACACAATACCTTTATTTTATTTATTTATTTTTATGTGGTGCTAAGGATCGAACCCTGGACCTTGCACATGTTAGGTAAGCACTTTTACCTCTCAGCCACAACCGCAGCCCAAATATATTTTAATGTAAACTGTGAGATTAGGACCTGACTTGACTTTTCTGTCCCTGCTATTTTCATGTATTGAGTAATTTTTCCTCATTTTCTAAATTTAGTGATGCCTTGTCTTAATGAAAAGGCATCACCTCCCTCCACTACAACACACAATCTAAACAATTATGGCACTTTACCTCTATCCCAAACTGTTGTTTGACACTTACTCCAAACAGCCATTGAACTGGAGTTTGAACTTGAAATAAGTCCAACATACAATACATATACAAGTTCATTGAATGTCTACATGTGTACCAATAATCTGATTTAACTCTTAGTTTTATAGTATATGATGCCACATTTAGAAGGGCTAATTCATTCTCTCCTTACACTTTTCAAAATTTACTATCAGAGAAAACTATAAACTTTTGAAACAAACAAACAGTTCTTTTTTTCTTTGAAGAGCTAGGAATCAAATCCAGGGCCTCATGTAATCTTAGAATGTGCTCCAATGAGCAACACCTCAAGCCCAAAAAGAGAACAGCTTTGGTCAGGCACTGTGACACATGCCTGTAATTCCAATGACACAGGAGGTTCACAAGTTCAAGCCCAGTCTGGGCAACTCAGAGGCACCCTGTCTCAAAAAAAAAAACAAAAAGGGTTGAGGTACACCTCAGTGGTAGAGTACCCAGTTTCAATCTCCAGTACTGCAGAAATTTTTTAAAAAGAAAAGGGGGCATTTTGATGGTCTCTGAAACAACCTACTCCCTTAGGACTTAATTCAGCATCCCAAATGGCTTTTATTTATGTAAGCTGAAACCATTAATACTTAAACATATTGCAACTTAAAAAAAATTTTAATACTGATTTATTTGAAGATCATCAATAATGAATGCACTACATGTTAACATAAAAAACATCTTTGGGGCTGGGGTTGTGACTCAAGTGTGGAGCACTTGCCTGGCACATGTAAGACACTAAGTTCGATCCTCAGCACCACATAAAGTAAATAAAAACAAACAAAGGCATTGTATACATCTACAACCAGAAAACTTAAAAATACAGAGACTATTTTGGCCTCATGAACACTCACAAAGCCAAAGTATCACTTTTTTCTAGAACATAAAAGTTTAAAAATACAATTAGGTAACTGGATTTTATTTGCCTTAGAGTTTATATGTGACTCTAAGATTTTAAAATGGTTTAAAATTTTAGCAAATTTCATAAAGTCTGTTTTTTTTTTTTACCGATACATGCCTATAAAATGTTGTTGTACACTTTTGTGTAATCTTCTAGGTAGCACATATTCTGTCTTACTAGAATAATTTCCTATGCTTCATGTTGCTTTTCACTATTTAAGGAGGAAAAGAACAAAGTTTTTCACTTATGAGAGTGCTAAAATTACTTTCAACCATATTATGTATTTTTTGAACCATTTTATTGTCACTTTAGTAAAAAAGGTAAGCAAGTACAATTTTTTAAGTACCCATGATTATTTTTTCCTTTATAGTTCATACTTCAGTTATTAACTATTTTTTTGCAAAACCATTTAATTACTATTGTTTCAAGAAAGAAAGAGAATATGAAATAAGACAGGAAACTAAAGAAAAACAAGAAATTTTGTAAAGGTAAAAATCATTTCACCCACTTCAGGTCTGTCCATCTACTTTGAAAGTTTTAACTGGAATTTGATTTCTAAATCTAAAACCATTTTTTCCTTTGTTTTTAATTTATTTTTTAATAGGGGCATTATAATTACACATAATAGTGGGGTCATTATTCCATATTCATACATGACATTACGTAATTTAAACAATCTCATCTCCCAGTACTTTCCTTATCTCTCTGCCCCTATACAGCAAATGGACTGTGGTTGTATGTATCTTAATGAAATGTGCAAATTTCCTCTCACACTGATTTTTGCCTTCCTGTGATGTGCTGAATTGTCCCCACAAAAAGTTCACATCTAGTGGGCATGGTGGCACATGCCTGTAATCCCAGCCATTTGGAAGGCTGAGGAGGGAGGATCACGAGTTCAAAGCCAGCCTCAGCAAAGGTGAGGCACTAAGCAACTCAGTGAGACCCTGTCTCTAAATAAAATACAAAATAGAGCTAGGGATGTGGCTCAGTGTTTGATCCCTGGTACAAAAAAAAAACCAAACAAACAAAAACAAAAACAAAAAAAGTTCACATCTAAAATCCTAACTCCCAATACCTCAGAGTGTGACCATATCTGATTATTAAGATCTTTAAAAGAGGGCTGGGGTTGTGGCTCAGTGGTAGAGTGCTTGCCTCACATTCGTGGGACACTGGGTTCAACAATTTAGGATGGTAAAGAAAACATAAAAAGGAAGTACATCTTCATTATAGCATGTAACCAAATGAATGCAAAAATAGCATTAAATATTTCTAATATTTCATATTATATGTCAATTAGAAAACCCAGATCTACTGCAAAAATAGAAATAAAAATAAAGAAATACACATTTGGCTAAAACAAAAAGGGAATAAAAAGAAATTAAGAATTTACTATCTTGAATAGGTAGACTTATATACTTTAAACTTTAAAAAATTAGTTTCTGATATACAATTTAAATTCCTGTGTACACCCAAAATAATTAAAAGCAGAATCTCAGATATTTGTACACCCATGTTCACAACAGTATTATTCACAATAGCCTAAATGGTGGAAATAAGTAAAGCCTATAAGTAAAATTAGATGTGATATAAACATAAAATGGAACATTAAGTCTTTAAAAATAAAAATAAAAAATTCTGACACATGCTACAACATGGATGAACCTTGATAACATTATGCTAAGTAAACCAGTTAGAAAAAACAATACCATATGATTCCATTCCATTAAGAGTCAAATCTAATTCAGAGAAAGAAAGCAAAATGATAGTGGTGGGGGTGTAATAAAGAGCTGGTGTTTAATGGACACAGAGCTTTAATTCTACAAGATGAAGAGTCCTGGAGAACGATTATATAAAATATTAATGTATTTAGTAATTGTATACTGTTGAACTTAAAAATGGTTAAGTTGGTTAGTTTAGCTATTTTTAACTTTACCAATTTAAAAACAAAAACTCCTCATTGATTTTTAGCCACCACTTAGTTCTTATATGACCCACCCTCTAGAAACCACTTTTACTTTATCAAGAATTTCCTTAACTATATATAATAAATAAATTAAGCAACCATACGCATTGCTCTTAAACTTGCTATTTTAACTTAAAAACATAAAAAGCTTCATCACTTAAGAACAACATTTTATTGAAAACCTTAACACAGCTGTAATATATTACTTACCACTATCTAGAGAACATTGCCCATTATATGGAAACCAATTTCCTTTTACAGTGAAAGGACTTTTCCTGTTGCTTGTTGAACCAGTTCCCAGCTGCCCATTACCACCAAGACCAAAAGAATAAATTCGTCCTGATGAAGGGACAAAAGCAGAAGTATGCTGCCTAAAATGATAGAAAACCTCAGACTTAGTATTACATTCCAAACAATTTACATTAAGAAAAATATAATAACTGAAATTAATTTTTCTCTTCAAAAATAAATAAAAACAATTGTTATAAAACTTTTGTACAATATCAACAACCTTAATCTATAACAAATCAATTCAGTATCACACAGGTAGGTTGCAGAAGCATGGTTCAGAAAATGCTCAAGTTTAAAATATTCAAATTTTAAATGTTCAAAGGTTTATACTAAAATCCCTTACAACAGATGATTCAGCACAGGAGTAGCATCCAACTAAGATGTCCAAGGAGGTCCTTCCTCCACTTTCCCTGTTTGTCTTTGGGCACCACTCAAAAAAAAGTTTTAGGCTAAGAACTAAGCAAGTAATCTGGCATCCATCACAACAGCAATAATGTTTCCTTCTTCTAAGGAAACCCATCAATATATTTATTACTCCAGACCCCTATGGAGGTATTATGGTCAAAACAAACTTAACAAACTACAGAATGAAAACCAATGTACTCTTCATGAATCTGTACAACTGTGATATTTTAACTATGTTTACAAATAAGTTAAATATTGTTAAGTAGGCCTTATGGTCTTGGGTTTTATGTCTTTAGTCAGGTGTGGAAAATTCTCAACCAATATTTCTGTAGTCTTTCACTTAGTCATTCCTATTCTTCTAGAGCAGAATTAAACAAATGTTGGCTCTTCCCAAAATATATCCCACCTTTTTATTTTGCTGGTTTTGGTACTGAGGATTTAATCCAGAGGCACTTTACCACTGAGCCACATAATTCAAAAATGGGTATATCAGATAGACTCTGCCAGTGTAATTGTTATGTAGCCCTTTTTATTTTTTTAGACAGGGTCTCACTAAATTGCTGAGAGCCTTGCTAAGTAGCTGAGGTTGGTCTTGAACTTGTAATCCTCTTGCCTCAGTCTCCCAAGTCACTAGGATTATAGGCATGTGCCTCTCTGTACCCAGCTCAGACACAAAATGTTTAGTGAGCTTAAAATTTAACTAAAAAGTTAAATTCTTAGAAAAAAACACCACTTCCAAATAACTGACTTAAGAAGAAATAACAAAAGCAACCTTTGAAGCCAAAGAAATAAAAGAATGTCTTTATATTTTTAAAAACAAAAATGCCAAGCCCAGCTGGCTTTATTGACAAGTTCTACCAACCTTTTGGTTTTACTTTTAAAAAACAGAAAATAAGGATACATTTCTCAATTTGTCAGACTAAACTTGATAACCAAATCAGTTACTCCAGAAAAACAAAGCTGTTTACTAGAAAATTTCATTAACATAATTTTCCATAATTTATAGAAATTTAACAGATTAAAAGGGAAAAATCATAATCATCCTGAAATAAGCTGAGAACTTAGCATCTATTCATGATAAAAAGTAGTAATAAAGGAAAGTTTCTTAATCTGATAAAGGTTATCTACAAAAATCTTGTAACAAACAATTGTGAAATACTGGAAGCTTTCCCACAAAGAAACAGGACATGATGTTTCTTTGATCTTCAGAACTTCTAGTTAACATTATACTAGTGTCCCAACCAACACATTAAGGCAAGACAATTATATAAAAATAACGGAAAGAAACAACTAAACTGATTAACAGATATGATTATATACATAAATAAGTTATTAGTAGGAGTTTAGTAAGGTGATGGTATTCAAGTTGCAAGTACATACAGTACTTAATTTATGGCAACAGTGGCATGATACAGCAGGAGGGTGAAGGATTTTCAAAACTGTAGCTAGACAGGAGAATTCTAAGAAAATGATAGCCTAGGACACACCAAGAATCTGTCTTCCCACCTACGTAACAATTACACTGGCAGAGTCTATCTGATATACCCATTTTTGAATTATTTAGCCTATTCAAAGCTTGCAACTTCTTGGAGATGGGTTAGATGGAAAATTGTAGCTAATTCAAGGAAACCTCAGCTCTCAGCACAGCAGTAGCTACTCATCTGGCTTCTCTGCATCACACATCAATGAACATGTTCCAGGAATAGTTTACAGGTGCCTGGGTGGGCAATAAGGACCTTATCCATATACTGGGAATGGAGTTTTGATCACTTATTATCATTTCTGACTGCCAAGATGCAGAAAGGTAGATAGCTATCGTTGTACCCTTCTCATTCTGGCTGAAGACTTATAAGGCTGGTGCAGTCTTTTCTTTTCTTTCTTCTTCCACTCACCCCTTTTATCCTTCCTTCACTTTTTTCCTTCTTCCCCTGTTGGGAGGTCTAGGACATTCAAAAGCAACCACACATATGGAGGGATATAAATCACAATTACACACCCAAGGAAAGGTGCAGGATTGTAATTTTCTTGTATAAACAAATTATCTAGAGTTCCAAAAAATTCTTCAGCTGCCTTCACATCAGCACTCACACTTAACTACTTTCACGTGATGTAATAAATAATGATGATTGAATAATGTAAACCACACAGAGCTAGCAATAAATTTATTATAGTCAGGTCTAGCCTTTTCTTTCAGTAATACAAACAAACTTTGCTTCACTCATGATCCTCATGGTGCTGAGAGAGTTATGCTTCTGTGTTTGGTCTTCAATCCAGGTCATTAGATGTTTCTCCAGTCACAAATACATACACTTTTTAAATTTCTATTAATCTTTTTGTGTTTAATGAAGCAGATCCTTAACAACTTCTAGTCCTTTATTCTTTTTTTAAACAGACACATAATGATCATATGTAGTGATTGGGTAGGGTACAGTATGCTATTTTAACACATACATACAACACATTAAATACATTAAACATGGAAATGAGTATATCTATCATCTCAACCATTTATTATTTCTGTATTGTAAGCATTCACAAAACAGTTTCTTGAAATATATAATAAATTAATCACTAATCACCTTACTATGTTAAAGAACACAAGACTTAAACTTCCTAATTGTATGTTTCCACCCCCCTCATTTATCAACTCTTTCCTACTTCCCCTTACCTCTACCCTTCCTAGCCTCTGGTAACCACTATTCTAGTCCTCTATAAGGTCAACATTTTTAGTTTTCATATGAGTGCATGTACAATTTGTCTTTCTGTACCTGCATGATTTCACTTAATATTCCACTGCTATCACTTTGTCCCGGTTCTTCAAAAATCATAGTTATGATGGAATTGGTTATGTCTGACTACAAGGAAGAGCCATCACTGAATTTCCGTTTTTGTAGTCCTTACTTATATTTTTTTCCAGGTCATTCATTCAATAGTTGCAGTGGATTTTGTACACATAGGAGTCATAACGAACAAAAATTAAATCAAGCACAATAGAAAGATGACAAAACCAAGAGGTTCAGTAAACATGAGATGTATGAGGCTCCTGCTAGAGTAACATGGCATAGTTTTTTTCATTAAATATTTTTACTTAATAAATAATAGGAGCACACTATACTATAGAACTCATAGTAAATACGTAAGCCACATAGTTGTATAGTCTTACATACTATACATAATTGTATGTGCTGTATTTCTATATGACTGGCAGTGCAATAGATTTGTTTACACAAGCATCACCACAAACACAGGAATAATTTATTATGCTTCATGTCTTGATGGCTGTACTGTTACGGGTGACAAAGCAATTTTTGCCTTGGACATTTGCAGTGACATTGCATGTATGCTTGAGTAAGGTGACCTTGCTCAAGGACCAGGGCGGATCCGGGTTTAGGGCGGATCAGGTTTTAGGGAGTATCCCGCTCCTTGGGTTTAGGTTGGTTCCAGGTTTAAGGTGTACCTGGCTGGGAATAGGGCGTATCCTGCTGAAGAGAGCCTGGTGGAGTACGGATTTTGGCGCAGAACGTGGATTTCCCCAGAACGTGTTTGTAGAGTGCCGGTGTGAGTTCGGGAATAAAGAATTGCTGTTTGAATCTACAAGGCTGTGAGTGGCTCGTGATTTTGTGCCCAGCCACACTGCGGCACCTAACTAATTCAATGAGGTCAGCACCGTCCTCATAACAAAGCCAAAGACTACAAGAAAACTATAGATCATTATTCCTTGTTAACTCAATAGTTTGGAACAGTGGTGAACGTCTGTAACTCCAGCGATGTGAGAGATTGATGCAGGAGACTTTCAAGTTCTAAGACAGCCTCAGCAAAAAAGTGATACCCTGTCTCAAAATAAAAAATACAAAGGGCAGGGGATCTCCTGCGTTCAATCCCTAGTACTGCAGAAGACAAACAAAACCTTCAATAAAGTACAATAAAATCTTCAATAAAAAACACCAGCACATTAAGACGATTATACACCATGACCAAACAAGATTTACTCCTAGAATGCAAGGATGGTTCAAAATGGAGAAAAACAATGTGGTATACCTTATTAACAGAATGAAGGAGAAAAACAACACATTATAATTCAAATAGCTACAGAAAGAGTACTTGACAAACTTAAACACACTTTTACAAAAAAATAAACAAAACAACAAAAACCTGACAAACTGGGAAGGAGGAAAAACTACCCAAAATAAGGAAAGTCAAAAGAAAATCCAATGGTGGACTGTTGAAGGTAGGGGCTAGAGGAAAGTTGCATTCCTCATTGCTCTGTGGCTCAGGATTCAAGCAGAAGAAGTACTGCTTCTCAGCGAGGAGGGTGAATGCAGGATTTCACCAAAACTCAATATGGGACACAGTGTCTTAAGAGACTCAGAAATTTGGGTACTTTAAACAAAGAAGAAAAACCACATTAGCCAGCAGCAGTGGTAGCAGTAGCTATGCTGCTTCAGCACAGAGAGAACAGTAACAGTACGGAGAAACCTGATATCAGAAAGGCAGGTCTGCCCTTAGTCGATTCAGAGGCTGCACCATGTACTGGTGGTTAAAAAGTGCCCAGTGTTTCCCAAATGGCCATGGAGAGCTGAGGCAAGAGCCATCCTGCAGCATCCATACTGCAGCTGCTGCTGTGGAAACCGGAAGATCTTAGCAAACATGCCTATACTGTCCTGGCAAGCACCTATTGTGTGGCCTGGGGTGTACCTCACAGAACAGAAACAAAACAGGTACATATAATGTATTGCCCAGGAAGATTCAAGTTGGAAAAGCAAAGGAAGCCCAATTTGCTTCGCTCTGAGTCTGGCAGATAACACAACCAGCTGAAACAGGGTCAGGAATTTGAACAGGTAGGTGTGAATACACTCAGGGACTAAGCCTGGGAAAGGGTTGAAAAACTGGCCCTCATACTCTAGGAGTAGAATCCTTGGGAGGCTCCAGAGATCCAGACTCCCAGCAGATATCAGCAATCACCAAGCCCTAGGGATATGTTGATCACATCTCTCCAGAGCAGACACCACCCAACAAAACACCTGAGGCCTGATTAGACCTAAGCCCCACCACAGAATTCCCCTCATAGAATTCTGCAGCAGAGCAAGGCATTGTGGCGCACTGCAATCCCAGTGGCTCAGAGGTTGAGGCAGGAGGATTGCAAGTTCAAAGTCAGCCTCAGCAATGATGAAGTGATAAGCAACTCAGTTGAGACCCTGTCTCAAAATAAAACACAAAATAGGGCTAGGGTTGTGGCTCATTGGTTAAGTGCCTCTGAGTTCAATCCCCAGTTCAAAAAAAAAAAAAAATCTGCAGCAGACTCACCCTGGGAGTGCATCCATCTGGTCTCTGTAGATAAAACACCACCTGACAATACTTCCCATCCCTTTTATCCTATCCCTTTCATCCTACCTCATACTGGGAGAAGAGGAGCTGAGAATTATTTGAAACAGCTATGGTCTTATGCCACTCCAAGTAGAAACTTGGTGAGCACCACAAAAAGAGGAAGGGGTTAATAATGTTCAATCCTTGTTCTCAGTCTAAGTACACAGCTGAAGAAGAAATGGAAAGAAAGTCAGGCACAGTGACCATCTATTCTTGTCCACTATTTTGACCACCTCAGTGGAAATGATTCCTTAATTTTTCATTAAGAATCTATTTTCTTTTTCTTTTTTATTTTTGTGTGTATGTTGCTGTGCTGATTGGTTAATAGATATATATTACATGTTTTTTGTTTTTTCCTCATTTTTAGCATTTTTAAAACTAATTATTTTTCTTTGCTTTGTCTTTTGAGGATTAGGATTTTTGATTAGAATATTTTGATTTTGTTTTCTATTGTTTTTATTTGTCTCTTTCTCTTGTTTACCTCTCTCTTCTTATGGTAATAGCCAAATTCTATTATTCTTTCACTCACCCTTCACTTTGTTACTTGTATTTTTTCTACTTCCTTATAACCATCAAATGCTGTTTTCTGCATTTTTGTTATCACTTTTTGCAATTGTAAACTCTTTTCTACCATTCTGTCTCATTTTCTTTTCTGTTAATTAACTGTATTCTTACCACTTTTAGCACTAATTGATTTATATAACTCCTGTCCCCACCATTAATACTGTTCCTATGGATGACTATAGTTGACACCTGCTATTTGCTTTCATGCTAGATAGTTAATGGTTTCTTACTGTTTTTGCTGTTTTTACTGTGTTTGCTGTTGGCAACTGCTGCCCCTACCATTAGTTTTTTGTGGCAATTAACATTGTAGATATTATGATAGGAACCAAGTATTTAGTTTAATGTCATATATTGTTTGCATTAGTTATTGCTATTGATTGTTTACCCCTACTCTATGAAGTACTGAAATCTACAAGGATATCACAAGTTCACAAGGTAGGAACTCTACTGCTGAACTCAATGAAGTCAGCGCACCTTGCTTCGCACACAAATTAATCATACTCATTCTTCAGCTATACTTAAAAAACAAAACAAAACAAAACAAAACAAAACAAAAAAAAAACAGAAGAGACAAAAACCCAAACTGACAACCAGGCCCCAAGTACAAATGTCTAGGAGTGGGCCACCAGGTCTGACCTACAGATAGCCAATGCTACAGCTATAGCAAAAACAGAAATAAACAAAGACTTTGGATATCACACCTACAAATGGGTCTCAATGTAGATTACTCTAGGACACTACAGCAAGTAAAAACTGTGCCAAGCCAGGTGCGGTGGCACACACCTGTAATCCCAGCAGCTCAGGAGGTTGAGACAGGAGGATCATGAGTTCAAAGACAGTCTCAACAACAGCAAGGTGCTAAGCAACTCAGTGAGACCAAGTTGAGAAAATATCAGATAAGGTATTCAAAGAATCATTATAAAAATGATCAATAAATTCCAAGGGAACAGAGAAAAATCACCGAGTTAAAGTCAGTACAGGGATCATGGCTGTGGCTCAGTGGCAGAGTGCTTGGCTAGTATGTGTGAGGCACTGGGTTCAAACCTTAGCACCACATACAAACATAAATAAAATAAAGGCATGCTGTCCATCTACATCTACAAAAATTAAAAAAAAAAGAAAGTACAGAATATGAATGAGAAATTCAATAAGGAGATAGAAATATTGAAAAAGAACCAAACAGAAATCTTGGAAATGAATGAAAGACACAATAATTCAAATAAAATGTTCAGCTAAAAGTCTCTCCAATGGAGTAGTCCATACTGAAGACAGAATCTCAAGAACTAGAAGACACAGTGGCCAGCAATAAACATTCAGACAGTATTCGAAAGAGGGAGAGAGGGAGAGAGAGAAACTGTGATCAGACTATATAAGAACTCTGGGACAACATTAATAGATGAAATTTAAGAATCACTGGAATTTAGGAAGGTTGTGAGATTTGGGCTAATGAAATGGACAAACTCTTCAGGGAAATATTAACAGAAAATTTTCCAAACCTTCAGAATTAGATGGACCATACAGATACAAGAGGCATTCAGAACCCCAAAGAGACAAGATCTAAAAAGAACCACAACAGATCATAATAAAATCCCTAACATACAGACAAGGACAAAATTTTAAAATCCTCAAAAGAAAACTATTAGGTCACATTTAGAGACAAGTCAATTAGAATCAATTCAGATTTCTCAGCATGAACTGCACAAGCCAGAAGGGCTTGGAACAATATATTCCAAATCCTGAGAGAAAATAACTATCAACTAAGACTGCTACATACAACATAACTATCCTTCAAAAATAAAAGATGAAATAAAAACCTTCCAAGATGAAAAGAAACTAGAAGAATTTATGGGGAGGGAATCAGCATTGCAGTAAGAAATACTGAACACAAATGAAATAAAAACCAAACATCAGAGCTCACAAAAGAACAAATTTCATTGGAAGGGTAGCTAAGCAAGTGAAAAATAGGACAAAATTAAACATGATAAATAAACCAAAATGGCAGGAATTAATAAACATCTCTCTAATATAACAGTGAATGCAAATGGTCTTAACTCTCCAAATAAAAGACACAGGTTGGCAGAATAGATTAAAAAACTAGACCCAACTATTTGTTTGCAAGATATGCAACTCAGAAGCAAAGACAGTCGCAAACTGAAAGTAAAAGGATGAAAATTGATATATCATGAAAATGGAACCCCCAAACAAGCCAAAATAGCTACTCTCATATTGGATAAAGCAGATTTCACACCAAAATTCATCAGAAGAGACAAACAAGTTCACTTCATATTGGTAAAGGGAACAATCCATCTAGATAAAACAATAGCAAATATTTATGCCCCAAACATGGGTATAACTAATTACATAAAAGAGACAATACTCAAATTGAAGTCTCAGATATATCTGACACCAGTACAATAATACTGGATGAATTCAAAACACTTCTCTCACCCTTAGATAGGTCATCCAGACATAAACCCAGTAAAGACTCTCTGTACCTGAAAAATATTATAAATCAAATGGACCTAACAGACATCTACAGAATATTCCATCCAACGAAAGCTTAATACATTTTATTCTCAAAAGTTCATGAAACCTTCTCCAAAACAGACCATATGTTTAGGCCACAAAGCAACTCTTAACAAATACAAAACACTGGTACAATTCCTTAAATCTTATCAGATCACAATGGAATGAAATTATAAATAAATATGACAAAACCCTAAAGAAACCATATGAACATATGGAGACTGAACAAATACTCTTTTGAATGATGATAAAGGGGTAATAGAAGAAATCAAGGGAAACTGGAAAATTACTAGACTCAAATGAGAACAGTGAACCTCTTGGACACTATGAAGGCCGGTCTAACAGCAAAGTTTACAACTATAAGTGCCTACATAAGAAAATCAGAAAGATCCCAAGTAAACAACCTAATGATATATCTTAAAGCCCTTGAGAAAGAAGAGAAAACAAATTCTAAAACCATTAGAAGGAAATTTTTAAGATCAGAGGCAAAAACAATGAACACGAGAATAAAATAACAACAAAGGACAGATGAATCAGAGTTGATTCTTTGAAAATATAAACAAATTAATAAATCATTAGCCAAAATCACCAAAAGAAAAAGAGAAAAATCAAGTTAATAAAACTAGAGATTAAAAAAAAAGGAGAAATCACCAGACATCTCAGAAATCTAGCAGATCATTAGGAACTATTTTGAAAACTTATACTCCAACACATTGGCAAAATTAGAAGAAATGGATATATTCCTAGAAAAACAAGATGTGCCAAAAACTGAATCAAGAAGACTGCAGGACCAGATGGATTCTCACCTAATCTAACAAACTTTTAAAGAATTAATGCCAATACTCCTCAAATTAGTCCACAAAATATAAAGGGATAGAAAGAGATGAACACTTCCAAATTTATACCGTATGACATTCATACCAAAACCAGATAAGGACACATCAAGGAAAGAAAACTACAGACCAATATCCCTGATTAATTTAGATAAGTAAAATATTAGCAAATTGTATTTATAACATACCAAGAAGATTGTACACCATGATCAAGTTGGGTTTTATTTCAGAGATGCAAGGATGATTTAATATAAAAATCAGGGGCTGGGGCTATAGTTCAGTGGTAGAGCACCTGCCTCACACATGTGAGGCACTGGGTTTGATCCTCAGCTCCACATAAAAATAAAGATTTAAAATACACACACACACATCAATAAATATAATTCATCACATAAGTAATATTAAGGACAAGATGACTTAGTCATCTCAAAAATGTAGAAAGGCCTTTGACAAAATTCAGCTCTCATTCATAATAAAAACACTGAAGAACTAGGGACAGAAAGAACTTCAAGGCAGAAGGAAAAACCCAAAGCCAACCTCACAGTAAATGGGGGGGGGGGGGGCGCGGGACTGAAAGCATTTCCTTTATAGAAATTCTAGCCAGGACAACTAGGGAAGAGAAGGATATAAACGGGATAAAACTAGAAAAGGAAGAGGTTAAATTATCACTGCTTGCAGATGATGTGATCCTATACCTGAATAATAAAAATAACCAAACACTCTACCAAAGACTGCTACGGCTAATAAACAAATTTGGCAAAAGAATATTTTACAAAATCAATTTACAAAAATCAATAGCTTTCCTATATACCAACAATGAAACTGCTAAGAAAGAAATTAGGAAAACAATCCCATTCACAATAGCCTAAAAAAATAAAATAAAATGCCTAAGAGTAAATCTAACCAAAGAGGTGAAAGACATCTATAAACCACAGAACACTGGAGTAGGCCCAGGTCCATCCCTCCACCAGCAGGCATTGGCTGGAGCCCAGCCTCCAGAAAAAGTTCACACAGCAGACTAAGGAGGGAGCCCAGGCCCAGCCCAGATCTGCCCATAACATCTTGCGCAGGACCCAGGTCCAGGTGTTTTATCCAATAAATTGTTGCTAAATCCCACCTCTCCCCCTGCCAAAAAACCTTCAGAAGACTGAAGACCTCCCATGTTCATGAATGGGCAGAATTAATATTGTTAAAATTGCCATACTACCAAAAGCAATATACTGATTCAATGCAATCCCCATCAAAATACCAACAACATGCTTCATAAAACTAGAAAAAAAGGTCTAAAATTCATTAGAAAAAATAAGAGACACATAAGAGCAAAAGCAATTCTAAGCCAAAAAAGTAATACTGGAGGTATCACAACACATGACTTTAAAATATACTACAGAGCTACAGAAACAAAAACTGCACAGTACTGGCACAGAAACAAACATACAGACGAATGGTACAGAATAAAGGTAAAGAGACAAATATACAGCTATAGTAATCTGATCCCTGACAGGTGCCAAAAACACTATAGAGAAAAGACAGCCTTTTTTTTAAACAAATGGTACTGGGGCAACTGATCATCCATATATAGAAGAATAAAACTAGACCCTATCTCTTGCCTTGCACAAGAATCAACGACAAATGGATCAAAGACCGTGGAATTAAACCAGGAACTATCCAACTCCTAGAAGAAAATGTAGGGTCAACATTCCAATTTTTAGACACAGTTATTGAATTTCTCAATAAGACCCCTAAAACTAAGGAAATAATGTCAAGAGCTAACAAATGGGATGGCATCAAATTAAAAAGCTTCTGCACAGACTAAAGAAAACAATTAGGAATGTCAAGAGAAAATCTTCAGAATGAGAGAAAATCCTTGCGAGTTATTGTTCTGACACAGAGGACAAATATCTAGAATGCATAAAGAGTTCAAAAACTTTACATCAAAAAAAAATCAAATGCCCAATTAATAAATGGGCAAATAAATTTAACAGGCAATTCTCAAAAGAAGATATACCTGAAAAAATGTTCAACAAAATTAGCAACTAGAGAAATGCAAATAAACACTATCTCAGGCCAATCAGAATGGCAATCATCAAGAATACAGAATACAAATAACAATAAATGTTAAAGAAGATGTGGAGAATAAGAAACACTTTTACACTGTTGGTAAGACTCAATTAGTACAATCACTATGGAAATCAGTATAAAGAATCCTCAAAAAACTAGGCATGGAACCACAATATAACTCAGCTATAGCATTCCTCAGTATTTATTTTAAAGAATTAAAATCATCTTACTACATGATACATGCACACCCATGTTTGTAGCAGCACAATTTACAACAGCCAAACTATGGAACCAGCCTAGGTATCCATCAATAGGTATCATGAATAGATAAAAGAAAATGTCATACATATACAATAGAATTTTATTCAGCCATAAAGAAAAATGAAATCATGGCATTTGCAGGAAAATAGATGGAAATAAAAACCATCATGTCAAGTAAAATAAGTCAAACTAAGAAGATTGTGTATTTCTTTTTTTTTTTTTTGAGAGTGAGAGAGGGGAGAGAGTGAGAGAGGGGAGGGAGAGAGAGAGAGAGAGAGAGAGAGAGAGAGAGAGAGAATTTTTAATATTTATTTATTTTTTTTTTTTAGTTCTCGGCGGACACAACATCTTTGTTGGTATGTGGTGCTGAGGATCGAACCCGGGCCGCACGCATGCCAGGCGAGCGCGCTACCGCTTGAGCCACATCCCCAGCCCAGATTGTGTATTTTCTTTCATATGTGGAAGTTTGAGAGGAAAAGTAAAAGAAAGGTGGAAGTGGATCTCCTAAAAATCAAAGAGAGATTAGTAAAAGAAAGGAACCATGGAATTGGCAAGATGGAGAACAGAAGAGTAAGTGCTGGGGAGTGATGCTGGCCAAATTATATTATAATATTGTGTGCATAATCATATATGTAATGACAAATCCCATAAATATGTAGAACTATAATGCACCAATAAAAAATGTGGAGGTCAGGGGGGCCTAACAGTGAACATCATATTCAATGATCAAAGATTGTGATCTTCTCTAAGATCACAAACAAGGTAAAGATGCTCACTTTCACTACTTCTATTCAACACAGTCCTGATGTTCAAGCCAGAACAATTTGACAGTAAATAAAAGGAAAACTGGAAAGGGAGAAGTAAAATTATATGTGAGGTAGATGAAATCACTGTATATGTAGAACACACTAAAGCGTGCATACACACACACAAACCATCTGTTACAATAAAGAAAGTTCTGCAAAGCAGCAGAATGAAAGCTTAAAAAAATAATAAGCATACCATGTTCCTGGACAGAAGACCGTATTAAGATATGTTTATGACACACAAAGCAATGTCCAGAGTCTGTATAAATACTATTAAAATTCCATTTTTTTTTTTTGCAGAATTAGAAAAGCCCACCCTAAAATTCCTATGGCATCAAGAGACTGCAATTAGTTAAGATGATTTTGAAAAAAATATTAAAAAACTGGTGAATTCACACTTCCTGATTTCAAAACAGAGTGTGCTGGCATATAAACCAATGGAGCAGAATAGACATCCCAGAAATAAATTCTAGCTTAATATGTTCAAATGATTTTTTAACAAGTATGCCACAAACATTTACTGGGGGAAAGAACATTCTTTTTTATATAAATGGTCAGGGAAAATTAGACATCTACATACTAAAGAATGAAGGTGAACCCTTATTTTATACCACACACAAAAATTAAATTCTAATGAGTCATCCATCTAAATCTAAAAGGTAAACTTATAAAACTTAGAAGAAAACAGTGCAAAACTGGATTTGGTGATCATTTCTTGGATATGACACAAAAGACCCAGGCAACAAAAGAACAAAGTAGACGAACAGGACTTCATGAAAACTAAAAAATTTTGTGCACCAAAAGACACTATTAGGTTGTGGCTCAGAGGTACAGTGCTTGCCTAGCACATGTGAGGCAAGGAGTTTGATCCTTAGCACCACATATAAATAAATAATAAATAAATAAATAAAGCAAGATTTAAAAAAAAAAAAAAAAGACATTATTAGGTGTAGGGGTGCATGCCCGTACCTATCTACTCAAGAAGTTGAGGACAGAAACCTGGAGTCAGCCCAGACAACACAGCAACACCCTCATAAAATATATACTGTAAAGATAATAGTATACAACCAGAGAGATGAAAAACAGTGCTCAATATGTGTAATAAGAATAGTAAAAAAAAAATGCCGAATGTTTTCTCTGATATAAGGAGGCTGACTCATAGCGCGGTAGGGAGGGGGAGAATGGGAGGATTAGATGAATTCTAGATAGGGAAGAGGGGTGGGAAGGAAATGGAGGGGGCAGGGGATTAGCAAGGATGGTAGAATATGATGGGCATCATTATCCAAAGTACACGTATGAAGACTCAACTGGGTGTCAACATAAAAAACTGTGCTCTATATGTGTAATAAGATTTGTAGGGGCTGGGGTATAGCTCAATTGGTAGAGTGCTTGCTTTGCATGCACAAGGCCTTGAGTTCAATCCCCAGCACACACACACACACACACAAAGAATTGTAATGCATTCCGCTGTCGTGTATTAAAAAATAAATACATAAATAAAAACCCAAACTGAGAAGGAAAAAAAAGAATTGTAATGCAATCCACTGTCATAAACTATTAAATAAATAAATAGATAGATGAATAAAAACAAAGTTTATTTCACACACACACACACACACACACACACACACACACACGATAATAAGGAAACAATTTAGCCAAAGGGTTGGGAGGAGACGCTATCAACATAATACAAGGGCAACCCCCCCAAAAAAAAAACAGAAGAAAATAGCTCTAAATCATGAGAGAGAATTAACATCTAGAACACAGAAAGAACTTTTAAACAAAATCCAAACCTAGGTTCAAAAATGGGAATAGAATTTGGACAAACATTTCCCCAAAGGTGTACATATAGTCAGTAAGCACATGAAAAGATACCCAGCATCACTAAACATCAGAGAAATGCAAAGAAAAACCACACTGACATACCACCTCACACCTACCAGGGTGGCTACTTGGAAAAAAAAAAAAAAAAACTGGGGGAGTGGGAGGAAGGAAAGAGGAGAAATGGGAAAGACTGTAGAATGAATCAGACATAACTTTCCTATATTCAAATATGAATACGTGACCAGAGTAACACCATATCATGTATAATCACAAAAGTGGGAAGTTATTCTCCATGTATGTATGATATGTCAAAATATATTCTACTGTCATGTATAACCAAAAAGAACAAATAAAAAAATAAAGAAAAGAGAAACTAACAAGTGTTATTAAGAATATGAAGAAAATGGAAACCTGTGCACTATTGGTGGAAATATAAGATGATACAGCCACTATGAAAAAAAGGAGAGCACTCCCTTAAAAAAAAAAAAAAATTATAACCACTACATAAAAGATGGTTTTCCTATACTGATGATTCCTTAGCAGCAAATTAAGCATTTAGCAGGAAATGTTTCATTTCAGATTATTAGATACCTAAAACAATTTACTAAACAAACCCTAAATAATAATAGTATCAAGACCAAAATGCTCTTTTCTAGAACACCTTACCTTCCACAAGCAATCTGAGTGACGATGCTTCCCATAAGTTCAAAAACTTTCCTTGGGTTTATTTCATGACTGGTAGAGTTATGACCCAACTGACCATATCCTCCAGCTCCAAAAGTAAACACTCCACCTTCCTAAAAAAAGACAAAACCATTTATTAGAAGGCCTAAATCAATAAAATAACTGATTTTCAGAAAAATAAGCTGATATTAAATATGGACTCAATTTTGTCTCTTATAATTGTCTTCAAAATTTAACAGTTAGTAGATTGAAGAAAAAAATGTCTTCAAAATAAGAGAATTCCAGTCCAAAAGGTATATAATTTTCACATATTTTACATTGAAAGACTTAATGTTTTGGGGATTTTTTGTTGTTGCTGATTTTTCTGCTAAATGATTACTTATTTGCATTGCCTTTACTTATTTGCATTACCTCATTATATTCTTGAATTTGAAGTACACATTTATAAAATTTCACAAATACCTAAAGATAGTACCATAATAAAATTTTGCAAGCTAATTATGCTTTGAAAATAAATCTCTGCATAAAGTACATGCAACCAGAGTGCACAAATAGTGATTTTAAGCAGATAGTGCAATGTAAATGTTCTTTATAAACAATTTTTTTTCTTTTTAAAATTTATAGAAAGCACCAAATGTACAAAAGTAGAAAGAAAATACAATTATTATACAGCCACCGCTCAGTTACACTAACTGGCAAAAGTAACTGGCAAAAGAATGGACATCTTATTATATTTATGCCTCCTCTTTACCTTTTTGAGAAGTACTTTATGTGAAAATTTTAAAAAGCACTGGAATGCTTTGAAGTAAATTGTGGTCATCAAGTCAATTCCCACATCAAGGTGTATATATATTTGATGGCTCAAATCTCTAACAAAAAATACAGAATCTTAATACTATTACCACACTCACAAAATTAATACTAACTTCTTAAGTCATCTAAAACCCAGGCCATGCTTTGTTTTGAATTTTTGCTTTTTGCAGTAATGGGGCTCATTCCTGGAGCCTCATGGATACTAGGCAACTACTCCACAACTGAGTTGTAGCTCAGTCCTTTTTAATATCTATTTTCAGAAAAGTTCTCACAAAGTTGCCCAGGATGGCTTCAAACTTATTATCCTTCTGCCTCTGTCTCCTACCTAGCTGGGATTACAGGTGTGCTATTGTAGAATTGTTTTAATAGCAAAACTATGACCTTTGATGTAAAATTTCATTTTCTCTGGGGTAGATTCTTAAAAGTGGGATTGCTAAGTCAAAAGGTATATTTATATGTGATTTACATAATTAATTTGCAAATGAACTTTAAAAAATCTGAATGTTTTGGTGGTATCTCCATACTCACTAATACTACATGTCTTTCCATTTATTGTATTTTAAAAATCAGCTTTTAAAACTTAATACAGTTAGCCTAATGTAGGTATTTACATAAGGAAGCTGCTTCATAAATCAATGCTAATCTATGTAGAAGAAATTCTTCAACAAAAGTAGAAGATATATAGATATGAGGCATATATTCTAACTTAAAGGAAAATAAATATTTACTTTTGGAATTTTAAAATCTAGTTTTCTTTAAAATAATGTATGCCAAAAATTCTAGTAAACAAATATCACCAATTATTGTCTTCTGAAAGATAAATGCAGAAGATTGGTAGAAAACATTTTTTAAAACTTTCAATGGATACAGTTACTATCCTGGGATAGTAAATGGTTATTCGATAGATTCAATCTGAAAAGTATTATTAGTCTATTACAAATTACCACACAAAATTAGATACCATATGAAACATATTTTGACACAAAATATTTTTGTTATTTCTATATAGAATTATTTCTTTCAAATATCAAAGACAGAATGACTAAAATTTATAAAACAAAGTGATTAAAAATAAGACTTTAGTAATTACAATTGTAATTTGAATGATAAAAAAACAACAAAACATAACAGGATTGGTAAGTACTTACAGTAAAGACTTCCTTACTAACAGCAAGTAAGATTAAATATTTAAACATTAAGTTCTATAATTGGTCATTTTTTAAAATTCACTAAATTTGACAATGACTAAAAACAAAATTCTCAATATGAGAGAATAAAAGTACAGAATTTTAAAAGTCTATTAAAAGATAATTTCCTTCTTAATTTTATCTACTTGCAGGACAAACATAAAGAAATAAAAACACCATTTTCTAATTTAGTCAATGAAAACCTTGCCAAATTCTTTATGTTTACATGAATGACTATAATAAATACTTTTTCAGTTAAGGTTAATAGAATGGAGTTTTTTTGCTATTGCTTTGGGTTTTGATGCTGGGGATTGGTGCTCTCTCATGCTGGGGAAGAACTCTAACACTGAGCTACATCTGCAGCCTGAATATTTTCATTTTCATTTAACTCCTAGACACTAGAAAACTAAGCAGTACTGATAGTGAATTGGCACACACCCAAGAAATTGAGAGATGAAAATGTTAAAGTCATCGACAAACTGTGTTGAAAGTTCACTATAATTGTCCAATACTCAGGCTATACATAACAGAAATTAAGTTTCCTCTACTACATGTTCTAAGATGTTTATAAGTAAATAGAAGGTAACTTCAAATTAGATAAAGCTATGTAATATAAATGGGACTGATACACATAGCAAGTCTGATGAACTAAAATGGGATAATTTTTTCAAAAATATTATTCAACCAGTTATTTCATGTAACTGTTGAGAAACACAATATACATAACATGTAAGTATATCATAATTCATATTTTATAATGTTAAGGCTGAAAATTAATGCAAATTGTTTTTAAGAATAAATAATAATCTAGGTCTTTTTACTAGTTACTTTTGAAATATCAATTTCAACCTAAAGTTTTAATATAAAAATCATGAAACATTCACTAATTATGAAAGAACTATTATGAGTAATAATAAAGTTTTAGGAGTATAATACCTTGGTTAGCGCAGCTGTATGATCTTCTCCGCAACAAATATAAACTATTTTCTGAGATCTTAGTGACTTTAGTAAATTAGGAACATACCTATCTGAAAATTCCAATAAGAGATGTTAACAATATTCTTTAAATTGAAATTTTTTTAAATGTGTTTTCTATACAGCTTCCCCAGCTCAACACAGTGATGACTGAATAATTTTAACTATGAGTCAATGATTTTACAGTACGAGCCTACAAACTTAGGTTCCCAGGCCTATCTATCCATTATACTGTGATAAAGAAAGGATTTAAATACTTAAGTGTTAAGCAACCTATATGCCAATAAGCACAGGACTGAGCAATCAAGGAAGTTAAAAAATTTATTTAACTGCTTCTAATTTTCTATATACACATCATTCTTTATATATTTACCTTGTGATTATGCTCACAGGATTCTACTTAGTAGATTGAAAACTCTATTTTCTGCTATTTTTGTAGCAGTAATGATATATACTGCTGTATCGTGGCACATTTTTCTTATATAGATTTATTAGTTAATTCTTTGAGAATATTATTTGTTTATCATTGTTGTTACTTGATCAACAACTCACTTTTGTAGATTTCAGTCATCACAATTATGCTGAACTTTATGAAATTACCATTTTTGTTATGTACCATATTGGCTAATCAACTGCAGTTATGAAAAATCACATCCAAGATCCTGATTGTTTCGATAGTTAAAATTTCTTATGATTCAAAGTATTTTATTGTCAAGACTCTAGTATCGCTGTCAGAAGAGAAAGCAACCAAAAAATTAATTTAACTGACCCAGATCATGTAAGTATTTCTCTGAAATACAGATTTAAAACTTCAGGTTAGAGAAGTTTTTGTTTTGTTTTCCTTTCTCGAGGGGCAGTATTCTGGCAAGCACCCAGCCCCTTCCCAAAATAATTTTACGGCTTCTTTCAATTGATGGTGGCCAATAATGAAACATGCTGATTACCAATTTGAAGGAATGCTCTTCAACTGTCTTTTAAGGAACATCCAAAAATGTTAAGATATAATTTCTATAATTTACAATAAAACCTTTTTTTTTGCCTCCCACCATTCCTTCAAAATGCTATCAAAAGATATTTTTAAATTAACATATCAGTCTTATCCTCTGAAAATATGAACACATTTTTCTCTGACACAATAAAAATCATTCAATTCGAAAGAGCATGTCTTTTAAAAAGTACATTTGAACTATAATGAGAACCTACCATTTTCATCATTAAGACCTAGCTGACCAAATTTGTTGCGTCCCCATCCAAAGATAGCTCCAGAAAGGGTAAGTACAAAACTATGGGCTCCTCCAGCTGCAACTTGCATGAACGGAATTCCAAGCAAAGACTTAATCAATTGTGGTGAAGCTTGCTTTTTACATTCAATGCCTAAACCCAACTGGCCATATTTATTCTGTCCCCAACAAAAAACTTCGCTTGCTGTAAAACAAAAATAAAACAAATAACAAAATCACAAAATTATTATTAACATACAAAAAAAATTGATTTGAAGATCATCTGCTATTTGGGGACATTGCTCCTCTCAGTAGATGGAAACATTCATGATCTTTTTAGCATTTAGGTTTATTTCATATAAACATAAAAAACATTTATACTACCTAGAGTATTATCTATAAGAACATTCTACATTTTATTTTGATTAATTACACCAATTGAGAATTATCTAAGTAAGGATAATCTTGTCCTTAACGATCCTTCACAATAGCTAGCTCTTTTTAATATTCTTCTATTTTAATATTCCTCAATATCTCCCAAGAGGTACTCATCTAAAGCTCAAAACTTCAGTTATCAATTGTATGCTGATCACATTCAAAATCTATCATTAGCCCAAATCTCTCCTGAGCAAAATCCATATAACCCAGTGTTGACCTGACGTTCATACTTGGATATGTCAAATGCACTTCTAACTCAGCATGTTCCAAACTGAATTCATGATCTCCACTCTATCTTCCACGCCTGTTTCAGTAAATAACATAGTAACTTATTCAGTAACACACTAGGGAACCATCATTAATAACCCCTCCTCTCTTATACATATCCATATCAATAGATTATATATAATTTCCTTTCTAAAGAAAAATATGACAGATCTGTTCTTCACCATTGTACCTGGTTATGTAAATTTCCCCAGTTTGTTTTTTTTACTCCCGCAGTGCCAGACTATTTCATAACTTCAGACATCTTTTTATCTTTATTAAACCAACAACTGGCATTAAACTAGTTAAGTGCTTCAGTGCACAAATATTTATTTGTTTGTTTGTTTATACGTGGTGCTGAGGATCAAACCCAGTGCCTCAAGTGCTAGGCAAATGCTCTACCACTGAGTCACAACCCAAAAACAGTACACAAGCATTTTTTTAAAATTCCTACTACAAAATCGTACACACTTAAAAAAGCAAGCATCTATGAGGTACAGCAGCATGTGCCTATAGTTCCAACAACTGGGGAGGCTGAGGCAGGAGGATCATAACTTTCAGACCAGCCTTAGCAACTTACATGAGGCCCTAAGCAAATTAGATCTTGTCTCAAAATAAAAAATGGAAAAGGACTGGAAATGTAGCTCAGAGGTAAAGAGACCCTGGGGTTCAAGTCCCAGTATCAAATTTTAAAAAAAGTAAGCTTCCCTCCATAACTTAAGTCCCTAAATTCTTCTTCTAAGACAACTATTTCTACCCTTTACTAGTAAGTCCTCTCAGCCTCTCAGAAATGTTCTATGTGCATACAAGAAGACACTTACATATTTGCATAGCAATATTATAAAAAGGCAGATTTGGTAATTTTGTTTGCCTGAAAAAAAAATTTGGTGTTTTCTAACTGCTTTGGGGACAACACTTTGAAGAATGTAAGGCTTTATATGATCTACATGTTTCCAATCTCATTTCATACCTTCCTTCACTCACTGTACTCTAATCCTACTTGTCTTCCTTTGAATTTTTCAATAGCTGCTCCTCACACATTTGTTGTTCCCTCTGTTTAAACCTTCCCCTCATCTTTATCTGGTACCCTTCTACTTTCTATCAGGAGAAGTCTTCATTCCCTGACTACCCAGATTAAGGACAGTCCTCCCTATTAAATGTTCTAGATACTTCAAACTTTTTTTTTTTTTTTACAACCCTATGGTAGTATGTATCATTATTGTATGGCTGTATCATGAGGGCCTATGTATTGCCTATCACCATATACTACAGTGTACCTAGTTCACACTAAATGTTCAACAAATTGTTAGATGAATGTGATACTAGCTAAAGCAAAAAGCTGTGTAAGACACACACACACACACACACACACCCCAAAAAAAAAAAACAAGGTCAAGATGGAAAACTGCCCTCATTTGTATATTCTTGGGGTCTAAATATATGCTGGATCTACCTACCAAAATATCAAAAAAGAAGGCAGCAGAGCAACAGCAAAGAATACAGAGATGCCTCGTTCCTTGATGCCTACAGAAATCCAAATTCCTTAATACAACATTAAAGGCCCTTTTTTGTAACACATTTTTGTTTGTATTTCAGCCTCAACTGAAATATATCTCCCATAACCTTCACAATTCATAAAACCATATGCCAATACTCAATTACAACACCTTCTTGGCTCCATGTCTTTACTAGTACTATCCCCTTTGTCAACACCCCAACCACTTAATAATTCTATATTTCTTAAATTCTATTTATCTTTGAAGACTCATACCAAATAGCAATCTTCTCCTTATGCTACCATTCTATTAATCAGAACCAATGACTTTTTATTTACCTCAAAGGATTTTACTTCTATCTTGATCAAAGTATTAACTATTTTTTTCCTTCCTCAAACTATTTGGATATCTGCCTCTCCCACTAGACTTTAGAGCCCCTAAAACTGTCTTGGTTTGTTTGTTTCCTCACAATTCTATCCCAGTGTTTTATTCATAGTACCTCACCCTAGACATTCACTTAATTTAATAATATAATGATGATGATTAAAAAAAAGACCCAGGAACTTATTTTCATAAATGGTCTTAAAAAAGAAAAGAAAAAGAATGGCAGGTTCTTTACTAACCTATGTCCTAGTTCTCAGCTGGAATATAAAGATTAAATTAAATCAGTAAAAGAGCAGGGGCTATAGCTCAGTGGTAGTACACTTGCCTGGCATGTGTGATTCTCAGCACCACATATAAATGAATAAAGCCTATCAACAACTAAAAAAATATTTTTTTAAAAAAATTAGTAAAACAGGAACACAAAGCTAACAGTATGTTTAAATACTTTCTCTACTTTTAGTCACAAAAAGTTTATCTGTGAGCTTAAAATGAGATTGGAGGCCATTCTTCCCCAGCTATGAAAAAATAGTTTTTAATTATGAAGTGAAAAGTTAAAAACAAAAATAAATTTCATCACTATAATAAACAACTAAAAATGACACCATTCACAAACAGAAAAAAAAATGCATACCTAAGAGGGAAAAAAAAAATCTAATAAAAGGGCTGGGGTGCTAGCTTAGTGGTAGAGTGCTTGCCTAGCACATATGAGGCACTGGGTTCAATCCTCAGCACCACATAAAAATAAATTATACAAAGGTTTAAAAAAAACTAATTAAACAACGTATAAGATCTCTCCACATAAAACAAAATACTAAGAAAAATGTTAAAAGACTTAAAAAACAGAGAGAGATATTCAAGATCCCAAGATTCAATACTGTAAAGATTTTTCTCAAATTCATTTACAGACAACAAAATATCAAAATTCCATCAAGTTCTTTGTCTAAAATAACTGACAAGCTAATACTAAAATTTATATTGGATGAAAAGGATCAAGAAGAACCAGGACAATCTTGGAAAAGATTAAAAAGTCAGAGCCCTTTCTGCTCAAAGCATCAGTAATAAATTGGAAGAAAATAAAAACAATGCTTACCTTTAGAAAGTGCAAGTGAATGATAGTAACCGCAAGCAACCTGTACTATCTGGATATCTGACAAACTTTTAATATTTCTAGAAAAGAAGAAAGAGCAGGATCAATTCATTCCATTTAACAAATGGATCTTGAATGTCACTTACTCATGCTATTTACTGAATACGTACTATGTGCAGAGTTTCATACTGACCTCAATTAAGGCCAATTTACCAAAAAATTTATATTAAAAAAAATCAGTAATCAAGATCTAAATATAAAAAAAGTAAAAGCTATGAAAGAAAAAACCCTCAAAGAAAATACTTAAGCAAAGTGAACAATGTTCACATGCCAAATACTCTTCATAGTGCTCTGACAATTCAGAATTTCCTTTTATTATAATTTTAAAAAATCTATACTGTGTGAAACTAGGCAATATATTTGTAAAATAAATGTACATGATTTAAATTGGTGTTTGGTCTAGTTTAACACATGTTCCTCTCTATTAGATTCCTTAGAACCAATAAGGATTCCTATCATATTTTCTACCAATTCACAAATTATGAAATCTATTCCTTTTAGGTCATCCTTTTGTTTACATATCAATCAATCAGTGACATCTAACTTTCTTACTAGGGAAATTTAATTAACTCACATTTATGATTATCACTGATATGTTAAATCTTATTTTCTGTCATCTGTGTTTTGTTCTAATACTTCTAAGAATCCCACCTCTCTAATGTTTGCTTAATTGCAATGCAATTCTAAAGGCTAACTGGGGGAGGAAAAAAAAAAACACTACAAGTTATCTATTAACCTTGTGCTTCAAACCATCCCAAATTATGTTATATAATACTTCCCCTTTTCCTGGTCTTTCTACTGTTTTTCCTGAGTGAATGCTTTCAAGGAAAAAAAGGGGGGGGGGGTGGGGAGAAAAAAAAAAAACATGTTTCTTATTTCCCTTTACCTGATACTGCCATCTGACCTGATTCTGCCAAATGAGAGTCCAGAGCAAGTTCTGAATAGAGTGTCGATACCCATGATTTTCGGGAAGCAGCTTCAGCAAATCAAATTGTGAGCAGGAAAAAGGAGAGTTACTCTAATTCCATATTGTTTTATTAGATATATTTTTATTTAGTGGATTTATGTTCTTAACTACAAAGCTTGAGAGTCTGTAGTGCTAAAATTTAGCAGAATCCAACAAATTAGCAGGATCCAATGTACCTTCAAATTTTCAAATGTAACAAAATGCTTTTTTTTTTTTAATAGCAAAATTAAACACTGGTAATGCAGAAAGAATTAGGAATGAAAAAACATGGAAATTAAAACTATGCCGTTTATTCTTAGTAAATAGTAAACTTACTATTATTATGTGCACTAAACACATCTTTCATTCATCTGTTCACTATATTTAATATTTTGGGGAAAAAACTATTTCAGTTATCTACTTGAACTTGCAAAACCAAACATTTCAGAATACTACATTCTCATAAAACACTATGCTTTTCTTCTTCACAGCATGTTATTACTAATTACCAGTGTACATAGTATTCATTTAATGTTAATCTCCTCTGCTAAATAATAAGTTCTATAAAGGCCGACTATGTAACTTATATGCATTAGAATCCCTAATACCTACCATAGTGCTTGGCAAATACTATGTAAGGAATGCACTGTTAAAGGATAAATGAATCTGTAAAGTCTTAGAAGCTTTAGTATTAAATTAGTCATAAAGTTTACCAAAAATCTTCTAAATTTGCAAAGTAATTTAAACTCAGTGACTCTCCTTTCCAAAATACTGCCCTATAACACAAATGCTAATTTCTTGAGTACATATTACACAAAGAAATACATTCTACTGTGGCATTACTATGTTGAAGAAAAAAGTATCTCCTTTCATCTTCCAGTAGATTATATTAAACACTAACAACACAGATAGGGATCTGCTTTGTTTCCTCAGCTTTCAGAAATTAAAAAAAAATATTCTGAGTGGTAACAATTTACTACACTGTTTTCCCAAGTTCCATTTTTTCACAGATAACAAATTAGAAAATACTTAATCACAACAGAATGTTATAGAATTCATCACAAGTAAACTTTTCATATTTTTAATATGAAGATGAAAACCAAAACCATAATGACCATATTAATGTCAATAAATAAAGATGTAAAATGAGATATGAAAAATTCAAAATGTGCAGAGGAATGGAGTCATTTTTTAGTAGTGGTTTTTTGTTTTGTTGTTGTTGTTGTTTTTATCTTTACAATCTTGTTAAGGTGCTATTATTTCAGCATAGTTGCTATATCAAAAGATGTTTTTTTGTAAGCCTTATGGTATCCACAAAAATCTGCAGAAACAAACACAATTAATAAGGAATCAAAATATACTACCAGAGTAAATGACAAAATCACAAAGGAAAACCGTAAGAGTAAGAAAGCAAAAAAAAAAAAAAAAAGAAGAAGAAGAACTACAGTAACACCAGAAAACAAATTACAATATGGTTGTACTAAGATCTTGCCACCTATCAATAACTACCTTCAATGTCAATGATAAAAAATTCTCCAATTAAAAGATACAAAGTGACTGAATGGATTTTTTTTAAAAAGGAAAAAATATAACCCAATTAAATGTTTGTAAAAAAAAAAAACTTTACCTCAGAGGACACACATACAATGAAAGTAAGGGAATATAGTAAGATATTATACAAATTAAATCCAGAAGGAGCAGCAGCCATAATCCTATCAGATAAAAACAGACTTTAAATCAAAAGCAATAGAGGCAAAGAAAGTCATTGTACAATGACAAAGGTGTCAACTCATCAAGAGGAAATAATGATTCTAAATATATATGTGCACAATATAGGGGCACTAAATGTAAATCAAGTATTAAAAGGGAAAGACAGACTCCAATAAAATAATAGTAAGGGACTTTATTATCCCACACAATGGATATCTCATTCAGACAAAAAGTGAACAGAGAAAGAGCAGAATTAAATTGCACCACAGACCAAATGGACCAGACCTAAAAGGCTTCTACAGGACATTCCAAACAACACATGCAGAATATGTTCTTCTTATCACTAGGTGGAACAGTTTACAGAGCAGATTATATAATAGGCTATAAAACAGGTCTCAATTTTTTTTTTCAAAACCGAAATCAAGCTAAGCACGGTGGCATACACCTGTAATCCCAGCAGCTCAAGAGGCTGAGACAGGAAGACTACAAGGTCAAAGCTACCTCAGAAACTTAGCAAGGGCCTAAACAACTTAGTGAGACCCTGTCTCTAAATAAAATGCAAAAGAGGGCTGGGGATGTGACTCAGTGGTTAAGTGCCCTTGGGTTCAATCCCTGGTACCAAAAACAAAAACAAACAAACAAACAAACAAAAACCTAGAAATCAATAACAAGAAAAACTTTAAAAACTCAAACAAGTAAAAATAAATCCCAACATTATGTACAATTATAATGCACTGGAAAACATGTATGAAGTAAAATAATTTGGAAACTATATAAACACACAGAAGTTAAGGAACTTTTCGGGGTGGGATGCAACATGGGGGATTGAATCCGGGGCCTTGCACATACTAGGCAAGCACTCTACCACTGAACTATATTCCCAGTGCACAAGTTTATTCTTGAACAACAAGACAGAAATCAAAAATCTCTTTAAACAAATGAAAATCAAAACACAACATGTCAAAATTTATGTAAGACAATAAAAACAGTACTAAAAGGGGAGTTTTTAAGCAATCGACATCTATATTTAAAAAGCAGAAGAACTCAAATAACCCATCATTGCATCTTACAGATTAGGAACAAGAGGGGTAAAAAAAAAAAAAAGCTGGGCCAGGGTTGTAGCTCTGTGGTGAAGTGCTTGCCTAGCATGTGTGAGGCACTGGGTTCAATCCTCAACACCATATAAAAATAAATAAATAAGATAAAGGTACTGTGTCCATCTAAAACTTAAAAAAAAAAAAAAAAAAAGGCTGAGCAGAGATAATGAAAAAAAAATGAAGAATTGGTTTTTTGAAAAAAACAAAGCTAACAAACCCTTAGTCAAAATAACAAAGAGAAGACAAATAAAAAAAAAAAAAAGGGAGACATTACAACTGAGTGGCTCTAAAGAGATTATTATGAATGACTCTTCACCAACAAAATTCGATAACCTAGCAGAAATGGACAAATTCCTGGATACATACAGCTTACCAAGATTAAACCATGAAGACAGAAAACCTGAACAGATCATTAACAAGTACTGGGGGCTGGGGATGTGGCTCAAGCGGTAGCGCGCTCGCCTGGCATGCGTGCGGCCCGGGTTTGATTCTCAGCACCACATACAAACAAAGATGTTGTGTCCGCCAATAACTAAAAACTAAATATTAAAATTCTCTCTCTCTCTTTCTCTCTCTCTCCCTCTCTCTTAAAAAAAAAAAAATAACAACTACTGATATTCAATCAGTAGGGCTGGAACTCAGTGGTAGAGTGCTTGCCAAGCAGGGGCAGGGCCCTGGGTTCAATCCTTAGCACGCCCAAAAGAAAAGTCTCCCAGAAAAGAAAAGCCAAGAACAGATGGTTTCACTGGTGAGTAAACTACTGCCAATTCTTGTTTTTTTGTTTTTGTTTTTTTATGGCAGTGCTGGGGACTGAACTCAGGGACTAATGCATGCTAGACAACTCTCTATCACCAAACTACATCCCAACAATTCTTAAATTATTCCAAAAAATTGAAGAGAAGGGAATTAATCCAAATACATATTACCCTGACACTAAAATACAAGGACACAACAACAACAACAAAAATACTACAGGACAATAACTTTGAGGAGCATAGATGCAAAAATCCTCAACAAAATATTAACAAACTGAAGATAACAGCACATCAAAAAGATTCATCCCAGGGATGCAAGACAGGGTCAACATATACAATTTGATAAATGTGATATACCACATTAACAGAAAGAAGGACAAAAGCTATATGATCATCTCAATAGATGCAGAGAACTCATTTGATAAAATCCAACATCCCTTCATGATAAAATTGTTAAATCTAAGAGATATGGAAAAAATATACCTCAGTATAATAAAGATCATGTATAAAAAGCTGGGTTCAGGATATAACTAAGTGGTACAGTTCTTGCCTTGTATATGCACAAGACCCTGTGTTTGATCCACAGCACGGCACCAAAAAACAAAAACAAAAACTATCATTATACTGAATATAGAAAACCTGAAAGCTTACTAAGAACTCAAAACAAGGATGCCCTCTTTCACCACTTTTATTCAACATAGTACTAGAAATTCTAGCCAGAGCAATCAGGCAAGAGAAAGAAACAGAGGCATCCAAATTGGAAAGAAGGAAGTCAATTTGTAACTGTAGACGACATGATCTTATGATATAAAGACCTCCAAGGAGTCCAACAAGAAACTATTATAATTAAAGAATTCAGCAAAGTTGCAGGATACAAAATCAACATATAAAAATCAGTAGTGCTAGCTGGGCATGGTGGCACACACCTTTAATCCCAGAGACTGGGGAAGCTAAGGCAGAGAATTACAAGTTTGAGGCCAGGCTCAGCAACTTAGCAAGACCCTGTCTCAAAATGAAAAATAAAAAGTAGAAATTATAAGAGAGCTGGGAATGTCTCTCAGTGGGAGAGAACCCCTGGGTTCCATCCCTAGTACCAGAAAAAAAAAAAAAAAAAACTTAAAAAATAAAAACAGTAGCACTGCTATACATGCCAACAAACTACCTGAAATGGGTATCAAGAAAGCAATTCCATTCCCCGCCCCGCCCCCCACAAAGTTAAGGATATTTGAATTCATGATTGTGGAAAAAACAAAATATTGTTAAAATCTCCAGGCCATTCAAAGTGATCTATGCATTCATTATATCAAAATATCAATGACATTCTTCAAAGAACTTAAAAAAAAAAAAGCTAAAATGTGTATGGAACAACAAAAACAAAAACAAAAACAAAACAAAAACAAATAGCCAAAGCAATCTTCAGCAAAAGCAACAAAAAAGGAGCTATTATACTACCTATTGTCAAAGTATATTACAAAGCCATAGTAATCCCAATAGCATGTTTCTGACATAAAACAGACACAGAGGCCAATGAAGCAGGATAGAAAGCTACAGTCAACATTCAACAAAGGTGCTAAAAATATACATTAAACAAAAAGACTTTTCATTAAATAGGTGCTAAAAAAATTGGACATCCACATGCAAAAGAATGAGACTGACTAGCCCTCTATCTCACCAGTTACAGTGAGGGGGATCAACTCAAAATGAGTTAAATTTTAACCATAATCCATGCATGTATGATTATATTAAATGAAATCCTCTCTCACAGATAACTATACTGCACAAATAAAAACATTTAAAAATACTTAAATATAAAACCCAATATAATATAGTACTATATAAGAAAACATAGGGGAAATGCTTTAGGACACTGGAATGGGAGAAAATATCTGACAAAGGGTTACTACCCAGAACATATAAAACAAATAACCTGATTTAAAAACAGGCAATAGATAAGAAGACTTAAAAATGACCACCACTTATGTAAAAAAATGCTCAACTCACTAATCATCAGGGAAAAGGAAATCAAAACCACAATGAGCCATCACCTCACTCTATTAAGAATGAGTATTGGGGCTGGGGTTGTGGCTCAGTGGTAGCACGCTTGCCTAGCACGTATGACACGTTGGGTTCAATTCTCAGCACCACATACAAATAAATAAAATAAAGGTCCATCAACAACTAAAAAATATTTTTAAAAATGACTATTACTGAAATGACAAGTGCTGACAAGGATGTGGAATAAGGTGAACACTTGCACACTGTTGGTATACATGCAAATTAGTATAGCCATTATGAAAAGCAATAAGGATTTAAAAATTTAAAAAATGAACTATCACATAATCCAACAATCCTACTTCTGGGTATATATTCAAAGGAAATTAAATCATTATGTTTAAGGGTTATCACAACAGCCAAAGAAGTGAAATATTCTAAGTGTCCATCAGCTAATGAATAAAGAAAAGGTAGTACATACACACAATGGAATACGATTCAGCTATTAAAAAAAAAGAGGAAGGAAATCCTGTTATCTGTGAAAATATGAATGGAACTGGAGATCATTAATGTTAAATAAAGTAAGCCAGGCATAGAAAGACAAGTATTTCATGATTCACTCATGTGGAATATAAAAAGCTGATTTCATAGAAATTGAGAAGTAGACTGATGGTTACGGACTGGGGAAATTAGAGGAAATAGAAGAATTGGGAAAGGTTGGTTAATGAGTACATTATAGTTTCAGTGTGTTACTGGACAGTAGAGTAATCATAGATAGTAACTATATAATGTCTATCTCAAAAAGCTAAAAAGAGGGGCTAAGGATTAGCTCAGTGGTAGAACATTTGCCCAGCATGCACAAGGCCCTAGGTTACAAACCCCAGCACCACACACATACATTAAAAAAAAAAAAGAAAAAAGAAAAAGAAAAAGAAAAAAGAAAAAACCTAGAAGGATTTTAATGTTTCTGCCATAAAGAAGTAATAAATGTTTGGGGAGAAATGGTTAACCTAACGTACCAAAACACCGAAATACTTCTTTAATATGTACAATTTTATTTCTATGTATTGATTTTAAAAATAAACTTTTAAAAAATTCTTTATCAAGTACAAAAGATATGCTTAATGTTTTCAATTTTCAAAAGAAGTTAAATGCACTTAATAGGAAAATAAAATAATAAAATTTATAAATAAGTATAAATGTATACATATGTATGCACACACACAACATGAAGATTCCCAAATAATCATCTCTGAAAAGACATTAAGAACTCAGACCTCTAGAGCAAATATTTTATACTGCTTATAAATTTCAAGTAACTAAAGCTTAGAGCACATCAAACATTTTAAATGATATCACTAAAATAATCTACTGTAAAGAACTGAGTGAATTATTGAATGAATTTTGAAGTGGTTTGAAATTTTAAAGAAAAGATTAAATCTTAGAAATCAGATTTATACATCCTTGTCTTGGGGTATGGGTATTTTTGGATTCATTAAACACATCTGAATTGCCATCTTGGTCCAAAGTAAAATTTTCTTGACAGTTTGCTAAATATGACAATATGCTCTAGTATACTTAATATGTTTAGTACCGCCATATTCTT
Source organism: Spermophilus citellus (assembly GCF_964194105.1). Taxonomy (NCBI): domain Eukaryota; kingdom Metazoa; phylum Chordata; class Mammalia; order Rodentia; family Sciuridae; genus Spermophilus; species Spermophilus citellus. The sequence continues at coordinate 42,410,467 of NC_138195.1, forward strand.
CCATTTGTCCAACGGTTGTACAATGGCAATATAGACAGCAACTAAACATTGCTTCTAGCTGGGTTTCTAAAGACAAAATTCCAACCACTGCTAACAAAGACTAGTACAAAGTTTTACATTATATTATTAAAATGTTGAAGAAGCCAGGCACAGTAATGCACACCTATAATCCTGGCAGCTTGGGAGGCTGAGCCAGGAGGACCGGGTAGCACATGCCTATAATCCTAGTGGTTCAGGAGACTGAGACTGATCACAAGTTTAAGGCCAGCCCAGGAAACTTTGTAAGATCTTGTCTCAAATAAAAAGGGTTGGGAATGTCAAAGGTAGAACTCAGGTGGAACGCGGCCCTGCATTCAACCCCTAGTATCAAAAAAGGAAAAAAAAAAAATTTAAATTGAGGAACCAAAGCATTAAATATTTTTCCCATAAAACACATGACTGGGGCGGGGGACTGGGGTTGTAGCTCCGTGGTTAGAGAGCTTGCCTAGCATGTGTGAGGCACTGGGTTAGATTCTCAGCACCACACAAAAATGAATAAGTAAAATAAAGGTATTGTCTCCATCTACAAAATTACACAAATGAACAATTTTCTTTTTCTCAGGCAACTTTCCTAGTAATTTTAGGTTTAAGAAAAATCTTAATGTTGGGGCTAGAGAAGGTGTATCTGAGTAACAGAAGAAATATCTGATGCCCTGCGTTCAATTCCCAGATTGTCAAAAAAATTTTTTAAACCTTAACACCAACTTTTTTTTCAACTTTGAAAAATTTAGGCTAACAACTAATCTAGTTTCTATCATTAAGATATACACTGGACTGTGGGAATAGCTAAATGGTTCCTTACCTAGCATACAAAAGGCAGGCTCAATCCCCAGTACTGCCAAAACAAAACAAAAAAACAATTTTTCCCTTTAATCTAAAGTGTTTCTGAATTTTCAAATATTAAAATCAGGCAAAGATATAAAATATTTAAAAGAGTCAAGAAAATAAAATTTTTGAACAAGATGACAATTTGAAAGTTTAATTAGTCCAGAAATAGTTTTATATACTCATAAGAATTATCATTACTATCATTCTGCTATAATTTTTTGCTGAAAGTCCGAGAGGCTGGACTTAAAAGGCCAGCCTCTGCAATTTAATGAGACTGTCTCAAAATAAAATATAAAAAGGACTGGGAATATAGCTCAGTGACAAAGTGCCCCTGGGTTAAATATTTAGTACCTCTCCCCCCTAAAAAAAAAAAAAAAAAAGAAAGGAAGGTAAAGTTAAATTTAAGCTTTTTTCTATATACAAGTATTATGTTCTCCATTTTTTTTTTAAAATCTAGCCAGAAATCAAGTCTACAGGGAACTCTATAGATGATATAATTGACTAATTCCACACCTTCCCCAAATAGTAGTGACTTCAAAACCACACAAAATTATAAGTAGGAAAAAATTAGCCAACTAGTAAGAATTTCAGATATAACCTATTTATTATTGTCACATTCTTTAATTTTGAAATGTTGCTTAATTTTGCTTAATTTTCATGTTCTTATCTGCAAGCATGAAAATGGTTTTGGGGGCTGGAAATGTAGCCCAGTGGTAAAGCACTTGACCATCACACATGAGGCCTTGAGAACGATCACCAGCACCAAGCCAAAAAACAAACCAAAATTGTGTCAAGAATGTAATATCCTGCCAGGTATGGTGGCACACACCTGTAATCCCAGCTTCTCATGAGGCTGAGGCAGCAGGGTAGCAAGTTCAAGATCAGCTTGGGCAACTTAGTGAGTCACTCTCAAAATAAAAAAAAAAAAAAGGGGGTAGAGATATAGCTCAGTGGTACAGGGCTTCCCTAGCATTCATGAGTCCCTGGATTCAATCCCTGTAGTGGAGAAGGAGGAGAAATAGCCTAATGTGAATCTTCAGTTTTCTGATTGTTCATATGAAAATTTATCAACACTAATTTTTAGAAATCCCCTTATAGATAATGTGTATGAAACTTACAAAACTGGTTTAAGTACGATGGTACTTAGAAAAAGTCTTATATCTAAAAAATGATTTGGTACTAAAATTAAAAAGAAAATCTCTGGTAATCTTTTATAAAACATAGAATCATTGAAAACTATGTATATATGTTCATACAAATCAGATCCAATACATAAAAATTTGAAAACCTGAGAAGGATAAACAGTATAATACCTAAGTTAATACAGATGTTTAACATACAAAATCAGATATTTAAACAACAACAACAAAAAACTCAGTTCTTTTTCAGGTGGCTCAGTAGTAGAGTCCTTGACTAACATGCATGAGGTCTTGAGTTTGATCTCCAGCACTGCAAAATCATATAAAATTCTCACACAATAAAATTATCTCCTTTTAATTACCTTTCTTTCTGTTTACTATTTCACCTACATAGTACTGAAATGCCAGAAGTGAACCACAACAAAATGAGGATTATGCAACTGGTAGAGTAAAAATAAGGGAAACTAGAAAGCTCTGCCATGAATCAATTAAGATGATTAACATATAAGTCCTTTTTCATCTGAAAAATACAAATATTTTTTAAAACTTATCTTAAAAATCCTGTTCTATAAAAATTACTTGGAAGAAGCAATGAAAGTAGTAAAGGGTAGGTTAAATTTAAGGTCACTGTTTCTATGGTTGCTCTATATTATCTTGTCAATAACCATTTAGTTAAAAATTACCATTTTCTGAAAGAAGTCAAAACTAAACTGTCTGAAGAAATTTAATTTACTCAGCTTAAGGAAAAATATTTTTCTCCCAACAGCACCATCATTAAGGGACATCATAAGCAAACTGGGAATTACGTTATTTAGTTGTTATTGCAGAAGAAACAACAGGAACCAAATTTGAGGAGTTTTGCAGGATTTGGTTATATGTTGACTAAGGAAAACATACGAATATGATGTATCCAAATGTCTCAATGGATAGTTCAATAATAGAACAAACATTAAATTTCAAACTGCAAATTCCTGTTCTGAAATATATCTTCTCCTGTGTTCTACTTTACCCTAGTAGTTGCAACCTTTTTTTTTTTTTTTTTTTTTTTTTTTGATGCACTGGGGATTGAACCTAGGGCCTCAGACCTCCTAGGCTAGTGTTTTACCACTGAGCTACATCCCCAGTCCTATCACAAAATTTTCCTTAAATCAAAACAAACCTTATCAATGTCAAAAATAGAACACATAAATGTGTGCAAAAAAAATTTTTTTTTACCTAGAATAAATCTAAAAATAGTTATAAGAATATCTTGGGGTTCCCTGGAGAGTTCTTTTGTCCCTAAAACTATTACCACCAGGAAGAAAGAACAAAAGGGTTTAAAGAGACCAGAATTTGTATAATATAAAAATCTAAGTACAAGTTCTTAGGTATACTAAGAAATAAATACTTCTTTTAAAATCTTTATATTTTTATCTAGATTTGTTTATGCTCAGTTTTTAATATTAAAAAAATGATTATGTCCTATACAATTCTGTAAGACTATAATACTGATCAGGCATCATTTTTAAATTGTGAAATAATTCTGCAATTCTACGTTAATAATATAAATTAAATTGTGATCACTGTTAAGTAAAACGAAAAAGTAGAAAGCAAATTCTTTTTATAATAAGCATGTTTAGGCTGCCATAGTCAATAAAAACCACACTGAAAAAAAGAGTATCATGAACCAACTGATATTTAGTAAATATTTCAACAGCTGGGATATTCAAGACAGTATATTTAGCTTCAATCAGTCCGTGCTACTAAGATAAAAGTTATTTTAAAGTAGGAATTCCCTGTCCCTTTTCTTTATGAACATAAAATCTGCTGAATGTGAAGAACATAAGTATTTTAAAAAGTAGCTGAATAGTTCAGCCCAAATTAAATAGGTCAACTCAAAAAGGATAAACAGTATAATACCTAGAAATTTAATTTACCTAGAAAATTCTTAAAGGATTCAAAGGAAAGAAATAATTAGATGACAACGCTTACATGCTCACAGTAAGCAGAATGATTTAAATAAACAAACACATTTTAAAAGATTAAGGACCTCTTTGTGGTCACCTTTGTTACCTGGGTACTCTGATACATTCCTCTGATCCTAGTAGGCCAAGTTGTCCATCAGAATCGAGACCCCAAGCATACACCTGGCCCTTGTCATTAAGTGCTAAAGTATGAGCTTCTCCACATGAAACAGCTACGATATTCTGGGCATCCAGGGCAACAACCTGCTCTACAGAACAGAAGTCAAGAAGAGAGACGTTACATTCTAATTTTGAACTTCCAATGATAATATATTCAATCTTCATTTTACATTTTAAAAAAGCTAAGGTAATGTTTAAATACACACTAAAAATAATCAGTTATTTTGAAAAATCTAACAAATTCATGCTCCATGTGTAATACTTGTTGTGGTAAAATACAGATAATTTTCTGAGTGGATATATAATGTCAAGAAGAGTTCATAAAGATTCTCTCATAATGTGCACTCTATTCAAAACCATCATCAATAAAAGAAGGGTCCAGGTAAAAAAAAAGAATCATTTAAACAACTTGGCTGTTTGATTCTAACAATAAAACCATAATTGACCCACACATACCATACAGACACTGCAGTGAAATGATTCTGAAATTAATGTTATATGAATTGGTAATTTTTGAATGAAAAATAACTTCTTTACATATCTCATTTTAAAAAAAAGCATCTGTTGGATATGCTGAGTAAAGAACAGAAAGGCAACATGATCATAACTGATAGGTTCTTTTGTGGACTGCCATTTTAACATCAACAAATATGAAACTCCATATGTGGTTAAAATGTGTTCAAGTTTTAAGCCAGAAATTCATTTAAAATATTGGACTTCAACAGACTGTAAAGGAGCCAGCCACTGACATTATCAGTATGGAAATTGTTTCTCTAGTCTCCTTAGTTTCCTTGAGATGTGCAATGTTTGTGAGTGTTTCACTAGTACCATTAAAAACTTGGGGTTTTTAAAAATACCATTTAAATTAATATTTTTTAGTTTAGTAAGAAATTTATAATTACTGATTTCAGTAAACTAAAAGCCTAGTGTCAAAAGTGATTAAAACTGGATCAATTAGGGTTTCTTGGCACATTTTAGCTCCATTTACAAATGTAGCAATTCAATAATGGAAAAAACTGCAACAGGAGGTTCACATTCTTTCATGTAGAGAAATTCAAATTGTTTCTAGATTACTAAAATTTTCATTTTTGTCGTGAGAGGTTAGCCCTAGATATCTCCTCTAAGAAACTGCACAACTCTATAATGATTTATTATTGTAGTCACTTACCTTAAAGTATTAAGTTAATAACTGAAAGCTTACACTTAATCTCATTTTTGTATGTAATCTAAATGTTTTTATAAAATTACATTGTAGAAACACAAAAAAGGAAAAAAAGATATAAAACACCGGTTTCCCTACCACCACCACCACAAAAAAAAAAAAAAAAAAAAAAAAAATGAAGAAAGAAAAAGGACTTGGATCTGCTTCCATCAAAACACTCCTACAAATCTAATTATGAATAAAAAAGTGAAACTTAGAAAAGATCTTATGTCTCACAAAGGCTCCCAAAATAAATCAATTTCTCTCCAGAACAACCCTAAAAGGAAGTAGCAAAAAAAAAAAAAAAAAAAAAGACAGGTAAGACTAATGTTCATCAATAACAAAGTAAAAGTACTTAAATTAGATAGCAATGGCTATAAAATCAAAGTCCAGAAAACAAAGAACAATCATTTATATCAAATATTAACATTGTTTTCTACTTCGAGTGCTTCAGACACTAGATAAACAAAAATGAATAAAACAGTTCTGATCCTCAAGGAGTTTACAATTTGTGCATAAACAGGTGAAATAAGGATGTAATTAAAGGTAAGACAGAAAAAAGACAACAGGAACAACAGATACTTATGTTATCCTTAAAAACATTAGGAAGACTTTTGGAAGGCAATAATTCTTAAGCTAGATCATTAGCTGAAGAGAAGAGATTCCCATGTATCCAATTTGAGGGAATTAAAATTACTTGTTATAGCAAAACTAAATATAAAAGCAAAGTTGACCAGATTTTTAAAAATGAGGGGAAAAATGTTTCTCATCTGGGCAAAACTAACCTCCACAATTTTTAAAGACTTCTGAGAGGCAAAAAAAGATTCATAATTTACATCAGTGGGTAAAAGATGTGAACTGAATGAAAGTTCACAGAAAAATAGAAACAGCACTTAATCATATCAAAATTGTTCAACTTCACTAATGAAAGAAATATACATTCAAACTACACTGAAAAGCCAAAAATATACTTTTCAATATGGGCTAACCATCAATAAAGTTTTATCAACAGAATGAGGTAAGTCCCAGAGCAGAGGAAAATATTTACAAAGACAGTTGATAAAGGATTTATCCAAAACATACACAGAATTTTTGAAATTCAACAGTTAAGAATACAAACCAACTCAATTACAAAATAGCAAAAGATTCAGACAGGTATCTATCTCACCAAGGAAGATGTACAGATGGTAAGTAGATGATAAGATCAGATGGCACAATACTGGATGCCATCTGGGCATTGCAAATTAAAACAAGAAGATACAAATTACACACCTATTAGAATGGCCAAAATCTATAACACTGACAACACCAAATGCTGGCAAGGATATGAAACAACTTGAGTTCTCTCATCGGTGGGGGCCAATCTCAACAATTTAGTGAGACCCTTACCAAGTAGGCAAGCTCTTGTCTCAATATAAGAAATAAAAAGGGTTGGGGATAAAGCTCAGTGTAATTGGAAGATAATTTGGTGGATTCTTACAAACTATAATCAAATACATGATCCTGTATTCCAACAATCACATTCCTTGGTACTTAACTATGTCCACACATGGATGTTTATAGCAGCTTTAATCATAATTTCTGAGACTTGGAAGCATACAAGCATGACCTTCACTAGTTAAATGGATAACAAAATTGGTACAGCCTGAAAATAGAATATTATTCAATGCTAAAAACGAATGGGCTATCAAGCCACAAAAAGACATGTAAGAAACTTAAAATACATATTGCTAAGTGAAAGAAACTAATCTGAAAAGACCACATACTATGAGATTCCAAATAGATGATATTCTGGAAAAGGCAAAACTATGGAGACAGTAAAAAGACTGACTGCCAAAATTTGGGCAAGGAAGGGATGAACAGGTAGAGCCCTGAGTATTTTTAGGGCAGTCAAAACTATTCCTCATGATACTGCAATGGTGTATACACACCATTATTATGCTTGTTAAAACCCTTAGAATAAGTCACACAAAGAGTAAACTAGAGGTAAACTATGGAATTTAGTGATAACAACATGTTGATGTAGGTTTACTGATTTTAACAAATGCACATTGTGATGCACAATATCAATGGTGAAGAGGTAATCCATGTATGGGTTTGGGCATAGGGGTATTGAGAACATTCAATGTTGCTGTGAACCTAAAATTGCTATAAAAATAAGGCTTATTAAAAAAAAAAAAAAAAAACCACATACCAAGGTACCAGTTTTCACTTCTGGAAAAGGCACAGTTGCATACTGTTAGTGGGAGTACAAAATAGAACAACTTCTATGGAGAAAACAGCCATGGCATTATCTAACAAAACAGGAGTTTTCCCTTTTCACCTAATAATTCCATGTTCAGGAATTTATCCTACAGATACACTGAACATGAGTGTGTGTGAATGCATGTGAATACACTGCCTATTCAAAACAATTTAATTTAATTTGCAACACTACATAAGAGTAAAAGCCTAAAAATTTTCTAAATATCCGTAAAAGGATTCCTGGTAGGGTATACTGAAGTAATGCAAACTTAACTTTGCATTCTGATATGGAAAGCTCTCCAAGGATATATTAAGAAGATAGGGGTGGCAAGATGTCAACAGAGAATACACAATTTGCTTTTTTTTTTTTTTTTGTATAAGGTAAGGGGGAATAAGCATATATATTTGCTTATGTCTACATGAAGAAACTTTGAAAAGATAAATTAAAAAATTAACAAAGAGTTCTATAGAGGAAACAGGCAGAGGGGAAATTTTAACAGTCAAATGCAAAAGCTTCTCAATATATTTTGCTTTGATCTGAACCTGTGAATATACTGCCTATTCAAAACAATTTAATTTTAAAAACATTTGGGCTATGGGTATAAACTCAGTAGTAGAGCACTTCCATAGCATGTGTGAGGCTCTAGGTTTGAGCTCTAACACTCAAAAATTAAATTAAAATTTTAAAATACTTTTTAAAATTAGAGCCTTAAAACAATGTATTAAAAATCAATATTTCCACTTTTGAACTGTTCTGAGCTCAGTATCCTTTTCTGCATACTAAAAAAGCCAAAACAATTTTTGTTCTTCCAGAATACTAGCCCCATTAAATTACTGATACCAACTTTGAAAACAGATAACTGCTTCAGAAATTGAAAAACTAGGAAAAGAAATAAGATTAGAAGAATTAAAAGGTATCCATATTGGAAAGGAAGAAGTTAAACATCTTTATTTGCAGATGATTTGATTCTACATGTAGAAACCCCCGCCCAAAATCATACAAACAAAACAAAACAAAAAAACCAAAACCTCAATTAAGACATAATAAATGATCCAGTCCAGTTGAAGGATACAAAAATCAACATACAAAAATCAGCACCATTTCTATACAAAAATAATGACCTAAGCCAGGCTCAGTGGTACATGCCTGCAATCCCAGCAACTTAGAAGACAAAGGCAGAAGTATCACAAGTTTGAGGCCAGCCCTAGCAACTTAGTAAGGCCCTTGGGAATTTATCAAGCACTTATCTCAAAATAAAAAGGGCTGGAAAAGTAGCTTAGTAAGCGAAGCACACCTGGGTTCAATCCCTAGTACTAAAAAAAATTTTTTTTAAATGATAATGACCTAGCTGAATAATGAAGACAGGCATGGTGGTGCATGCCTATAATTCCAGCAATTTGGGAGGCTAAGGCAGGATCACAAGTTCAAAACCAGGCTCAGCAACTTAGCAGGGCCCTGTCTCAAAATAAAACATAAAAAGGTCTGGGGATATGGTTCAGTGGTTAAGTACCCCTGGGTTCAATCCCCAATATTCGCCCCCCCCAAATGACCTAGTTGAAAAAGAAATCAAGAAAACAATCCCATTTATGGTAGCATCAAAATTATTAATAAAATGCCAAAGAATTTAACCAAGGAAGTAAAAAAAAATTGTCCATTGAAATATAAAACACTGATTTAAAAAAAACTAAACATAGAAAAAATAAACAGAAAAATATCCCATATTAATAGAAAAGAATGCCCATACTGTCAAAAGAAATCCCTAACCAAAATCCAGTGGCATTCTTTTCAGAAATAGAAGAAACAACCTTAAAATTCATATGAAGACATACACATAAATATCAAAAACAAAGAGTCAAAATAATACTGAAAAAGAAAAAACAAAGTTGGTAGCATCACACTTTCTGATTTAAAATTACATTACAAATCAGGCACTGTGGTGCACACCTGTAATCCCAGCTACTTGGAGAATGAGACTTGAGGATCACAAGTGTGAGGCCAGGCTCTGCAACTTGGCCATCAGTGGTAGCATGCTTACCTAGCATGCACAAGGCCCTGAGTCCAATTCCCAGCACCACAAAATAAGTAAATGGATAAAGAAATAAAATAAAAATGAGTATTTTATTCTGAAAAAAAAAATAATAATAAACAAAAGTGGGCCGAATGTTCTAATAAGTGGATGCTGATCCATAAATGGGGGAGGGGGATATGGGAAAAATGGAGGAACTTTGTGCAAAAGGGAGGGAGGGGGCATGGGAGCAGGAAAGATGGTGGAATGAGATGGACATCATTACCCTAGGTACATGTATGTCTAAAAATATGGTGTAACACTATATCATGTACAACCAAAGAAATGAAAAGCTGTGCTGCAATTGTGTACAATGAATCAAAATGCATTCTGTTATATATACCTAATTAATTAATTAATTTAAAAGGGGGTGTGGAGGGCTGTAGCTCAGTAGTAAAGTGCCCATGGGTTCAAACCTAACACCTGGGGAAAAATTGTTACAAAACTATAGTAATCAAAACAGTATGGTTCTGGCATAGAAACATAAACCTACGGAACAGAGAACCCATAAATAAATCCAAACATGCACAGTCAACCAATTCTTAACAAGGCCACCAAGAAGACCTAATGGAACAGATATCTCTGATAAATGGTGGAGGGAAAACTGGATTTCCACATGTAAAAGAATAAAATTGGAGCCTTATCTTATACCACACAGAAAAAACAAGTCAAAATGGCGTAAGAGATATAAGTACTGAAACCATAAAACTCCTAAAAGAGCTGGGCACGGTAGCATACACCTGTAATCCTAGCAGCTTGGGAGGCTGAGGCAAGAGGATTGCAAGTTCAAAGCCAGCCTCAGCAAAAACGAAGTGCTAAGCTATTTTATTTAGAGACAGTGAGACCCTGTCTCTAAATAAAATACAAAACAGGACTGGTGATGTGGCTCAGTGGTCGACTATCCCTGAGTCCAACCCCTCTAACCCCCTAAAAAAAAAAAACTCCTAGAAGAGAAAAATTCCTTGATATTGAATTTGACATCATACCAAAAATTCATACTACAGAAACAAATATAAGTAAATGAGACTATATCTAACTATAAAACTTCTGCACTGCAAAGGATACAATCAAAAACATGGACTGGGAGAAATAATTGCAAATCACATATCTGATAGACAGTTAAGATCACAATTTTATAAAGAACTCTTACAACGCAAAAGCAGAAAAACCAATAACCTGACTAAAAATGGGAAAAGTACTTGAACGGATATTTCTCCAAAGATGACACAAAAATGGCTAACAGATATAATGAAAAGGTGTTGAAGATGACTAATCATACAGGAAATGCAATTAAAATCACTCTGCAACATCACTTCACTCCTGTACAGGTGGATATTATTAAAAAAAAAAAAAATGGGGCTGGGGTTGTAGCTCAGTGGTAGAGCACTTGCTTTGCATGTGTGAGGCACTGGGTATAATTCTAAGCACCACATACAAATAAATAAAATAAAGGTCCATCAACAATTAAAAAATATTTTTGAAAAATAAAATAACAAATGTTGGCAAGGGTGTGAAGAAAAGTGCATTCTATTTATTGTCGGTAGGAATATATATGGTACGAGCATTATGGAAAACAATAAGAAGGTTGCTGAAGAAATTTTAAAAATGTACCTATTGTATGATCTAGAAATACCTCTTCTTTGAAAATACCCAAAAGAGATGAAATCACCTCATAAAGATATCTACACCCTCATGTTCACTGAAGCATTATTCACAATAATCAATATGATATGGAAAAATCCTACCTAAATGCCTACTGACAAGCGGATTTTTAAAAATGCAACACACACACACACATACACTCATACACACACAGACAAACACACAATGAATATTATTTGACCTCAAAAAAGCTGTTATGCAGTTATCCCATTTACCTCAACATGGACAGACCTAGAGGACATTATGCCAAGTGAAATAAGCCAGACACAGAAAACATGTCACAATCTCACTTACCTGTGGGAATAACTTCTTTTTTTACAAAAACAGGGCTTAAAACACAAGAGAATGAAAGAGATTACCATGGAAGAGGTAGATAGGGAGATGTAGGTTAAAGGATGTAACAGCAGATAGGTAGGAAGAAGAAAGTCTAGAGATTATATGTACCAAATAAGGACTAAAGGTAATAAAAATTCTATTATATTAAGGATTTTTGTTAAGTGGATTTTTAACTTCTCTTTGTCATGCACAAAAAGTAACTGTGAGATAGGTAGGTTAATTTCTATAGATAGATAGATACTCTATGTAACTCAAAATATCATGTTGTAAACTTCAAATATACACAATAAAATCTGAAAAAATTAAGAGGAAATCAAGCCAAAGTTTTCTAAAAACATAATCAGTTCATTAAACAGGGACTATCCATAGTTAGTCCATAGTCCATAGTTAATCTTAACTTAGTGTAATCAATAAATTTCATGAAGTCCTAGGGTTTTTTTGGTTGTTTGTTTTTTAATTAAAAACAAAACAAAACAAAAAAACTCTCTGGGGCTGGGGGTACAGCTCAGTGCTATAGCACTTGCCTAACGTGTTAAGCTCTGGGTTGAATCCCCAGCACAGCAAGGGAAAAAAAAAAAAGAAGGAAAAGAAATTATCTTGATGGGCTACAGGTAGAACACTTGCACAAAGAAAGGAGGAGGGACTCTAAACTCCAACAACGTATGAACAATAATCAAAGATACTGTTGATTCTATATTCAAATTATGGGGATATAGAAAACATTATTGCTATGAATAGTAACAAACAACCATCTTGATAACAACTACAACACTAAAAGTGTCAAAAGAATACTTTGTTAAATACCTATGTTTTTTTGTTTTGCTTTGTTTTGGTTTAGTTTGGTTTTTTTGAGGTGTTCAGAGCTTAATTCTGTCAGACAGAAAGTTTCAAAATCTTATCCTACCATGCCTCAATAGTTGCTAAAAATAGATGTCCTCTTCCTTTCTCTCTGAACAACTCAAAATTCCAAATGGAGCAATGTAAAGTGCACTTAAGATTCACATCTAAAAATTTTAACTTTTAAGGTTCACAAGATACCATCATGAAATTTGAAGTATTACTAAATTCCATTTTTTTAAAAAAAGATGTTACACACAGTCTTATTTTCTATAGATAAAAAAAGGAGTATAGTCAGATTTATTTTCCCTTGAAGAATCATATTGCTAATTTTATTTCAAAAACAAATTAGCAAAAGATATTTCACTGAATACTCAAATTTTTCTGTTACTAAAAAGGAAAAAAAATATTGTTTAAGTGAGATGAAGTAAAAATTATTTGACACATTTGAAAGAACCTCTAATATCCAGCTTATAATGACCATAAGCTATACTGCAAAACAAATTCAGAATTAAAGGAAAACTAAAATCTCAAAAATTAAATGAAAACTTCTGTTCTCTGAAATTACCAATAGTTACCAAAAGGAATTTGGAATGGCATGACCCATACCCAAAAAAATATTTTAATAAATTTCCTTATAAAATTTAAAGTTAGGGGAGAATGGTATGGTTCAGTGGTAGAGCACTTGCCTAGCATGCACAAGGCATGATCCAAAGCACCACAAACAAATTTTAATTTAAAGTTAATTTAAAATAACTTACATATGTTAGTTTACAGCAAAAATTTAAAAAAAAACTTTATATGGAGAAACATCTGAATTATGAAATTCACAACTGATATATTCACAAGTTCAAACCCCTATTACATATTCTATTTACAAAAGACAGTTTACATACATATAGATTATGTACTAGTACTGTACTAAAGACTAATAATTTAATTCTCATAATACCATGAGTGTGGCCCATGCCTAATTCACAGAAAAACACAGTTATAAACATTTCCCTATTTACTGACCTGACAGCCTTTTGCTAATATGCAAATATAAGATTATTTTTTAATAACTTGTTTTCACAATATGCTTATTTTATAAATACGTAGGTCATTGTTATTTTTTCTTTTAAGTACTTATAAGAGTGACTAGGTAGTATAAAGGAGATGGTATTTTAACTGAGAAATTTCAAGAGACAGAAATGAAAATATGCCATAAGAAAGACTAACTTGGAATAATAAAAAGGGTAAATTGGAGCAGGGAAATCAGTTAGAACTGTTGCCACAGTTTTTGCATAGACTACAAATGATGTAAGTAGAATGAAAACAAAGAATATTAGACAGAGATAGGGCCCAAGAGTTCAACTAGCTCGAATTCAGAGTCAACCATTTGCAAAAATAATAAAGACAAAAGAGTTACTAAGAAAATAAGTGATAACATTTTAGCAATTGATTTAATGTTGGCGTTATAGGCAAAGAAGCAGACCACAAAGTGAATCTAAGGTTTAAACCTATGTGAGTTCAAGAAGCACTAACAACAAAAACAAAGGATGAGTGACTTTTTTGTTGTTATTTTTTTTTTATTATTATTATTTTTTTTAAGAGAGAGTGAGAGAGAGGGGGACAGAGAGAGAGAGAATTTTAACATTTATTTATTCTTAGTTCTCGGCGGACACAACATCTTCGTTTGTATGTGGTGCTGAGGATCGAACCCGGGCCGCAAGCGCGCTACCGCTTGAGCCACATCGCCAGCCCCTTGTTGTTATTTTATATTAGTACTGGGTTCAAATCTAGGACCTCACACATGCTAGGCAAGAGTTCTACCACTGATCTAACACCCGAAAGTTGTTTTTGCAGTTTTGAAGAGAAGGAGACTGGAGAACCTAGATGGTTTTCATTATCTTTTCCATTTCTCACAATGGTTTCCATTTCAAATGTTCCTTATTTGTTCTCCAAATTAATTTTAATTTCAGTTATAACTATCTTTTTTATTTTCTTGATGTTTAAATTTCTCCCACAGTCTGTATTAATAAATTCACACACAAAGCAAAAAATTTACTTAGATTCATATGGAAATAACTACAAATGCAAGTTAAGAGTATGAAGGTGTAATCAAATGCATTTATTTATTTAATTAATTAATGCATTTGATTTATTTATTAAATATAATGCTTGCCCCCCAAGCACCTTACCATTGAGCTACATCCTGTCCTTTTCATTTTGAGACAGGGTCTCGATAAGTTGCAGAAGCTGGCCTTGAACTTGAGATCCTCCTGCCTCAGCTTTCCAAAGTGGCCACTGTACCCAGCAAATGCATTTATTTTAAATTTTAAGGTCAATTCAACATTTTGGGAAGGGCAGGGCTGGGTTTAAAAGTGTATTCAGTACCTATGTACCTGAAAATATCAGCACACCAACCATACCTTATAATTAGTCATCATGAAATAATCTATTAAAATCAATAACCAACCTAATTTCCATTACTTATGTTCTTCTCACAAGAAAAACGGTATCTTTTCTTGTTCTGTATCATTTTTTAAGTCTGAAAGTAAAGCCTTGCTCCAAAATACCATCACAGGTTTGTTTGTTTTTTTTAATTTGGTATAATCTTTGAAAAAGAACTCAAATAAGGTATTTAAACTCTAAATGCAAAGTTCTTTCATGCCTGGAACTTGTTTGTTGAGTAAAAGCCTGAACTATATAGCTACTGAATGAAAAGACAGGCATTGTCTATCTAGAGGCAAGCATGTAAATAGCATAGTCTATACTGAACAGGCATTGTTTCTATATATAACAGGCATTAGGTAAATTTATTAGTATATGGCACACCTAAATTTAAATTCTCACTCTAATAGCTTTTTTTTTTTTTAAGGAAACATTTATTGAATACTTACCATATGCCAGACATTATTCTTTGTACTACATGCTATCTTAATCCTTACAACCACCCTAGGAGTTAGTACGATTATCCTAATTTTACAGAGGAGGACACATAGGCACACAGAGAATAAGCAATATGCTAAAAGATAACAAACCTAATAAGCAAAAGAGCAGGATTTGTATATAAGCACTTTAATTCCAGACCCACCAAAAAAAGTAAATAAATGAAATAAAATATATATATATTGATAGTAATACATTTATGTCCTCCATCAACGTAGTTCTCACCAATTTTTTTCCTACCTCTCCACCAATAGTAACCAGTTATTAATTATATGTATCCTTCCAGAGTTTTTATTTAATGTATCTAAATAAATATAAATGTATACTTTTCTTTTTGACTTACCCAAAATACAGTTTTCTATACAATGTTCTACACTTTGCTCTTTTTAATGTATATGAGAATTCTTCCTGTATCAGTCCAAGAACTCTTTCATCCTTTTCAAAACTTAGACAGCATTACACTGATTAGGTGGACCATAATTTATTTTACCAATTCCAAAAAGACATTAAGATTGTTTCTAATGTCTTGTCATTATAAACAATGTTGCAGTACATGTTATTTTACAATTTCTCAATTTACATTAACACAAACATATAAATACTTGTATACTGACAATTCTGACAGTGTTCTTTTAAAACTAAGGATTTTTGTTAACCTCATATGTGGAAACAATGGTTACCTTAGCATACTATTTTATATGTCTCTTAATGTGAATGAGGTTAAACTGTACTCATTAAAAAACCATTAGTAGCTGGGCGTGGTGGTCCTTGTCTATAATTCCAGCAGCTCTGGAGGCCGAGGCAGGAGGATCACAAATTCCAGAACAGCCTCAGCAGTTTAGCAAAACTCTTAAGCAATTTAGTGAGGCCCTGTGACAAAATAAAAAATGCTGGGGATATGGCTTGGTGATTAAGCACCCATGGTACCAAAAATATAAAAATCAAAAAATTAAAAATATTTTTAGAGTACAGCAAGCAGACAAGGGGAAGAAGAGTGGAGGGAAAGGGAAAGTACTAGGGGGTGAGACTGATCAAATTATGTTATGTGCATGTATAAACATAGCATAAGATATCCATTATCTATAATAATGTACCAATAAAAAATGGAAAAATAAAAGAAAAAAATTGTATCTCCTTTCTGTAAAACTGCCTGTTTCATATCCTTTGTCCATTTTGCTATTGGGTTGTTTTTATCCCATTAGTTTCCAGGACTGCTTTACTTCTTTAACAAAAGTCATCCTTTGTCCATTTTGCTATTGGGTTGTTTTTATCCCATTAGTTTCCAGGACTGCTTTACTTCTTTAACAAAAGTCATCAATGTCCTTCTAATTGTCTTTTTAACTTTGTATACAATAATTTCAGCTTAGCTTATTATTTTTCTTTTATAATAATAGTTTAGTTTTTTTTTATGTCTATTCGCATTTTAGTTAGAAAGGCTTCCCTGACCCCAAAATAAATTTGTCTGTTTTCTTCTAGTACTTTTATTAGTCTTTACATTTAAATATTTAGCTTATTGGGAATTTATCTAAATATGTACATGGAATGAGAAATTAACCCAGCATTTTTATTCTCTAGATGTCATTCCTACATTCCAATTCCATTTACTGAATAGTGCCCACCTAAATCTATTCCCTATTGATTTAAGGTGATATAGGTTTATGTCTTAGCTTTAATATCTGGTTGTTGGTTTAATACATCTATTTGGAATAATTTTTAACTATTACAGTTTTAAAATTAAAACATGTTGATATTGAATTTAACGTATTACTGCTCTATTTTTCAGAGTTTTCCCAGCAACTTCCATATAAATTTGAAAAACCATGTCTGGTTCCCAAAAAACCAACTGGAATTTATTAGACCCACAATAAATTTACAAACTAGAGAAAACAGATTAATATGGCTGAGCATCCCTATTCACAAATGTGATTTTCATTTGTTTTAAGTTTTTGTGTTCTCAGTAGTGCTTTTAATTCTTCATACAGGTCTTGCATATCTTTTACTACTCTATACCTGGGTTATTTTATCTTTCTCTTCCCCCCCCCATTACAAATGGTGTATTTCTTCCATTGTTCCAACTGCCTATTGTTTCTACTAAGTGTTAATTTTAACTTTGGATGAGTTACATAAACTATCAAAGTATTATATTCCTCACCTATAAAACTGAGCAAATAAAGCTGGGTGTGGTGGTACATGCTTATAATCCCAGTGACTCCGGAAGCTGAGGAAGGAGGATGGAAAATTTGAGGCCAGTCTCAATAACTTTGTGAGACCCTCTCTCAAATTAAAAAATAAAAAGGACTGGGGTTATAGCTTAGTGGTAAAGCATTCCTGAGTTCAATTTCCAGTACTATAAATAAATAAATAAATAAATAAATAGATAAATAAATCTGCGCAAATGCATACTTTGCAAGGGTTATAAGACTTTTAGATAGGATATAATTAATTCATCATAGTACCTGACATGTTTCTTAATATCAGCAGTATAGTTTCTCAATATTATAAATAATAATTAATTACTAAATTTTTCTCCGATACTACGGTTTGTATATTTCTTCTCATACCAACTTCTAAATATACACACTTTCCTCCTTATTCACAGTTAAAGGGACTAACTCAACTTTTGAACTGAATAAACCTATGTTCTGGTAACACCCAATCAGCATTTTACCTAATTACTCTTGAAAAATTCATAAAGTTCATTCCTGTTAAGAGAGCCTGGTTATGAAATCCATAGTCGAGTTATCCTTGGATCAGAAAGTATACTTGCACTATCTGTAAATAGATGGAATCAACTGTAGGAAGCAATCTTAGCTCTACTTTATTCTCATCATGCCATCCTTAAAATCAGACTTCTAATAACTAACAGGTGAAATAAAACACTTTTTCCCAGTTGTTTTCGGATTACTCCTAATGCTGCTCCTTAGGACCTCTTTTATAGCCTATTCCTTCCCTGCCTTCCATTTCCCTATCATAAAAATAGCACTGCCTCAGAGAACATATTTCTCAAGAGATCTTGCTTAAACTGCCAGCACATATCCAATTTATAGTTAAAATTATTTCTATTAGTCAACCAAAACAACTTGTATCTATGTTATTACTTGTAACTTCAAAAAGCTTTTTCCCTAGAAAAACCTGGAAGAAATGCAAACATAGACATCCTATTTGCCAGGCATTTTAAACAGCTTCTCAAAAGCGCAAAATTAAATATTGTTAATGGATTATTAGTTACTTGATACACTGGATCAAGGAGAGAAATCTACAACTGGAATTGTTAGCCTACTCCAAACTTGAAAAGCAAAACTGGAAATGAAATATTTTGTGCCTTTAGCCCTAATATTCTCCCCACATATGGTACTAAATTCCTTACTACCTACTGAATATTGCTACCAAATTTACAACAAAATTTAGTCACCAGAATCTTCTCTCCCCTCCTAAAATAAAACTAGTTCATATTTCTTCTCTTCCTGGATTCTCATTTTTATTAATGATTACACCTGGAATCATATCTGGTTCTTAACACTTACTATTCTTTTTTCCTTTTCTTTTTATAGCAAGGATCGAACCCAGGGGCATGTAGCCACTGAGCCACATCCCAGCCTTTTTATATTTTATTTTGAAACAGGGTCTCATTAAGTTACTTAGGGCCTTGCTAAAACTGCGGAAGCTGGCTTTGAAGCACAGTTCAAACCTCCCAAGTCAGGAGATTAAAGGCGTGAACCACATCACCCATCTTACTACTCACTTTTAAATCAAAACCTGTCCATTCTTTCTGCTTCCCAAATCTCTCCTCCATTCACCTGCTCTTTTCTTGTTTTGAAGGACTACTATCATAGCCTAATTTCTTTACCCCAAATTCTCTCCTTTCTAATCCTTCCTTTTGTAACCTATATTAATTCCCATGACCAACTATCTGTGTGGATATTAACCAAATTAAATTCAAGCTCCTAAATTTAATTCTATAATCTGA
This sequence comes from Spermophilus citellus, assembly GCF_964194105.1. Classification (NCBI taxonomy): domain Eukaryota; kingdom Metazoa; phylum Chordata; class Mammalia; order Rodentia; family Sciuridae; genus Spermophilus; species Spermophilus citellus. Next base: position 42,429,843 of record NC_138195.1, read on the forward strand.
CCTCAATTTTGTCTTTTTTACCTCCCTCCCCTCACCCTGTACTGAGTATTGAACCTGAGGTACTACATCCCCAACCCTGCTTATTTTAAGACAGGTTCTTACTATGTGGCCCAGACTGGCCTGAACTTGAGATCCTCCTATTTGAGCCTTCCAAGTCACTGAGACTACAGGTATGTGCCACCATGCCTGGCATGTTAAGGGGCATGGTGATGCACATATATAAGCCCAGCAATGAGACTGAGGCAGAAAAATCGCAAATTCAAGACCAGCTTGGACAATTTAGCAACACCTATCTCAAACAGGGCCAAGGAAGTAACTCAGTGACAGAACACTTAGCTAGCATGCATAAGACCCTGGGATTCAATCCCTAGCAACACATACATACATTAAATTAAATTCAGTTACTGTTTCTTCTAGACTAGCTAAAATTAAGACTTTCTTTCCTAAAGAAATAAACAGATGCAAATAAACACTAAATTAATATATACATTCATGGCAGCATTACTTATAACAAAAATTTGAAAATAAATTAAAGAAACCCAAATTTTTGGTATATCTAAGTAATAAAATGTTAAATCATTCACAATATCCCTCAATGATATTTGAAAATTGAAAAAATACTTTTTATTTTAAAAAAGTTGCATTAGAATTACACGCTCTCAGACTATAATCAGAAACATGAACCCACTTGAATCAAAGTGTGAAATATGATATGTCAAGAACTATGTAATGTTTTGAACAACCAACAATAAAAAATAAATAAATAAAAAGAAACATGAGTACAGAAAAGGTCCCAAAATTTTATTATCTATGCATGATGGCATTAGGGTCAATTTTTATATTCAAATGTTTTCCAATTTTTCTATCACAAACATGAACTATTTTTATTTGTTTTGTTTTGACTTGATTGTGGTACTAAGGAACCAACCCAGGGTATACTAGGCAAGAAGAACACGTTATACTTTTATAATAAAAATACACCTAAAAATGTGTATTTCAGAATGACGACACCTAGAGCAAAGGAATAAAATGAGGCTAAACTTGATATTAATAAGAAAGTAGAACTGGAGATGCAGCACACATGTAGAGCACTTGCCTAGCAAGCTTAAGTCCTTATGGTTCAATCTCCAGCATTGCAAAAAAAATTAAAAATAAAAATAATTAGGACAGTTCCAATTAATTTGTGGAAAACATTACTAAAGGCTTCCAGAATATTTTCCTCACCATCAAGGAAGGCTAAACTGAAATCCTACTGTGCTAAAAAGACAAAAGAGTATACGCAGATTAAAAAAAAAATTATACACACACACACACACACACACACATATATACACACACGTATATAATATACGGTTTAAAGAATAATAGAAATTTCTTTTGCCTATAGTAACTTGAATAAATTTTTGTACAATGATTATACAGTGTAGCCTTTAATGCACATAAAAAACTGTCATAATTCATTAATATTTTAAAATTACTGCTTTTTAATTCCATTAACATGAAAAACAAGCCCAGAGAAGCAGAAATGAAATAAGCCATGGGCTCATTATGTGGTTTCTTCATAAACACTGTCCATTTTACTAACACAATTTTAATCTATGAGTTCATTGAGTACATGTCCTCTGTAAGTTTTTTAATATGTCATCCAAGTACTAATATGTTTTATAGTTTAAAAAAACAAAGTAATTTTAAAAATAAATGGGGTTTGTGAGAATGAACTTAACAGCACTACATTCATATAACATACTAAGGACATGGAATGCTAAGAACCTCCTAAGATGATGGACACTGGACCACCTAGGCTGTCCCTTCCAACAAGAATCCTTGATAACTGCCTAAACCCTGAAACAGAAATCTATGATATTCCTGTTATTAAGGAAAGTGATTCACATCCAATCCTACAAAAACACAAAGAGAAAACCATCTAAAGAAGCTGCCAGTTGTTAAAATCTGCTCAGATCAGGCATCTACTGTTATTACTATTTTTTGTTTGGTTTGAGTTTCATAAAGTATCACCAAATCAATACATCCCAAAGACAGATAAATGTATATACATGATAGCCTTGATACAACATAAGTTACAAATCCAAGTTCCAATGTTAGCCACCAAATCAATCCTGCACAGCAATTTCTATAGACCTTGGACAAAAAGCTTAACAGCGTAGCAGTTAAGACAACAAAGGGAAATACGTAAGAGAAATGAGAAAAGACTAGATGTTACCACAGTAAGTTTATGTTTTATCTAAATATTCTTGGGCTGAGGGATGTAGCTCATTGGTAGAGTACCTACTTCATGTGCAAGAAGCCCTGGGTTTGATTCTCAGCACCTAACTTCAGTATTCCTCATACCACACAGAGTCTATGACCATAATGCTATCATCTCAACAATTTATTTTGATAGGCCATCAAACAAAATGGCAAGGAAAACAACCTGTGCATTAATATTTGATCTGCCTCAAATAATTCTAAACATAAGTATAATTTAGAATAAGGTAGGAGGACTGGTAGGTTTAACTTTCAGACTCAATTTACAGCTGTTCACCAGTCACCTGCTATTCGACAAGTTACTTACCAACTTGTGCTGCCATTTCTCCGTAAATTTATCCCCTAAGATGAGGATAATTCTTGCAAATTGTGTCACAAGCATTTTGAAAGGAACCATGAATTATTGTGTAATGCTCTTGAAATTCCTCAGATGTAGGGTCCTACACAAAGTAAAGTATTATTATACATCTCTCTAACAGTAGTATCTGTTTGCATTATGGGTTTTTCTTTTCCCTACACTTGACAGATTCTTGCCTACTAATGTTTCTCAAGTGTCCAAAGCAAGCCTGCAGTCCTGACCCCAGTAATTACTTTTTTTCAAGTCATCATATCACCTACACCTTTCTCTTCCTTAGAAGATATTGTGAAATTTATAAGTTATAAAACATAATGAATTTCTTTGGTTTTATATACTTTGGTTCAGTAAGAAATATTTGATATTTTTTAACCCACTCTCCAGTAAATAATTTCCCATGCTTATACTTTTTAAATTTCAACTGTATTTTATAGAACAGTTGATTTGCAGATTTTTGTTTTGTGAATAGAAAGAACAGAACAGAAAATGAAGGCAGAAAGTAAGTTATTACTGCTGTGAGATTTAATTACTGGATTGATCAACAGAAATTACTGTTATAGTAATATAGGAAACAGAATCAATATTCATTATCTTTTATCTTCTATAAATGCTAAGTATAAACTATAATTAATTTTATCACATTATTCAAAACTTTACCTACTACTAGCTTCACTAATCAAGTTAGTCTTCCATCCAAGAATAAACTATACATACTTGGATTTTTAGTTTGTGATGGCACGATATTACATCTTGAAAACAACTCTCAATCTTATGTGGTTCTTAAAATGACTTGAATTTATGCAACAAGGGGTAATAGAACATGGTGTCTTAATTGTATAACCTTAGTTACAAAATAGTAATTAAAAAAATTTTTTTCCTACCTTCAGAATTACTTTAAAATATCAATGACAACTATTTTCTTCCTAGGTGAACAAATATTCTACCTTTTCACTATGGCAGGATAAAATCTTTGTGGATAAAACTAAAACTACAGGATTTAGAGTGGTGTCTTAATGTCTGCTAGTCTAGTAACCCTGTTGTTAGTCTCAATTTTTTTTAACTTCAGTTTCCTCTTCTGTAAAATGAGCAACACAACACTTGCACTACCTAAAAGACTATTGAGAGGATTAAATGAGATAAACCATCTGAAAGAACTCTGCAAAGCACAAAAAGCTACTGAAATAGAATTATGACACAGCATTTACAAATTATGGTCATAAAAGTTTAATATCACTTCTAAAATGAAATAAATGGAAATAGGTGTACGAAACACTTAGGACCATGGTCACCAAGTTATAGCTATGACTGGATATATACTCCATAAAGAAACTTGTTAAGAAAAGTATACTTCCTACAAATTTTCAGAAGTGAATTTGGAAGAAAGTATAAAAACAATTCATTTAAATGGACTTATATGGCTTGCTGAAAGTTAAATTTTTTACTTGTTATGAATTAAGAAATTGAGGGGCACAGCAGGGCATGGTGAAACACACCTACAATCACAGGGATTTGGGAGGCTGAGGCAGGAGAATGAAAGAAAGATTGTTAAGTTTAAGGCCAGCCTGGGCAACTTAGTAAGATCCATCACAAAATAAAAATAAAAAGGGCTAGGAATGTAGCTCAGTGGTAAAGTACCAGTGTTCAATCCCCAGTACCAAAAGAAAAAGATAAAGAAACCAAGATGCACAGTGGCTCATGCATGTAATCCCAGAGACTTGGGAACCTGAGATAAAAGGATCACAAAATCACAAATTCGAGGACAACTTTGGCATCTAGTAGACTCTCAACACCTTAGAAGACTCTGTCTCAAAATAAAAAATAAAATGAGGATATAGCTCAGTGGTAGAGTGTCCGTAGGTTCAACTCCCAGTACAAAAAAAGAAAAAAAATTTAGACAGTACTAAAAAAAAAAAAAAAAAAAAATTAAAAAGGAAAAGGAAATTGAGACACTAGCATAAAAAGATTAATTAGAAAGTTCTGAATATAGGTCCTAACACTCCCCACCTCCCCCAAAAAAGTTCTTACACAGGAAAAATACATGTAAATGAAAAAGAAAGTCTCTCTCTGTAAGTAATTCAGAAAAAGCTAGTAGTCATAGCAAGGGGAATACACGTACAAGAGAAATGAGATGAATGTGAACTTAATCTACATTCTTAGTATAATAAATCAGTTAAACTTTTCTATGTGGATCAGAAAATGTCCAGAATGGAAACACTCTCCTAACAGACCACAGGCCACATCTACTTACTAAACTATAAGGCCAAGTACTCTAGTAAATTATTGTGACTCAAGAATAACTTATCATTAATGAGGTTTACTCTTTCTCTTTCACTCCTTATTAGTTATAGGATACATTTATAAAGTCAAACTATGTTAGAAATAATTCTTAGTTCCATTCTTTCTGATTTCTCTGACAAATTTAAAGCTCTGATGAAATGAACCATGCTTACTTACTACATGATCCTAGAAATACAACCAGACTGTTCAATTACTAGAAGACTTTAAAATCCAGTAAGATCCAACAACTTCTTATCTTCTAATCCATTCCTCGAACTCATAAATTTAAAAAAGGATTAGGAAAGGGGCACATTTACAGAATTTAGGAATTATTTCAAACACGTAATTTAGTTAGAAACATTAAAATTTACTACTAAAGCAGCTTAAACCAAGACTGAGGTTAAAAAATGAAATCCCTATCACAATCAACTGTCCTTGAACTTTCACTTTTTCCTACCTCTGAACCCTAGGAATACTTCAATATATCATCACTGAACCAGGACTTCTAATAATAAAAGACTTTCTTCAGGATCAGAATCCTCCCTGTATAAAACTAAGCAATTTCAGCTCCAGACTTTTTTTTTTTTTTTCGGGGGTGGGATGTGCCCAGGATTGAATCCAGGGGTGCTTAACCTCTGAGCCACATCCCCAACCTTTTTATTTTTTTACTGAGACAGGGTCTCACCAAGTTGCTTAGGGCCTCTTGCTGAGGCTGGCCTCAAACTTTTGTTCCTCATGCCTCCCTCCCCCAGCCACTGAGATTATAGGCATGCACATGCACCATCATACCAGACTTATTTTTCAGCTACTGTTGACAATATTAAACTTAAGCCCTCATTTTCTCCCTGAAATCTTATTTTAATTCTATCCCACAGTGACATTTCTCATTATTTAAATTTCCTGAACTGAAAGTATTCAGCCCATTATTTAAAATTTTAATTCTATCTAGTTGTTTCATTTATGTTTGCTTTTAACTCCCAACCCAGGCTCAATTTCTGAAAGAAAAAGCTCATTTTATCATGTTTCTATTCCAGACTGTAGTACATACCCTGGACAACAATGAGGTAATCCTAAAGAGGTTTCCTAAGTTAAGGAAATCCATACTCCTAACTTCGTATTATCACATAATTCTTCAGGATGAAAGTATAGGATGATATAGATGTCACGATGCAATCAACACAATGTCAATAAGACCACAAAGAAGTGGCTAGTTAAGTTTCTCAGAATCTCACCTATAAAGTTAGAAGCTATTTCAGGCATTATCATCATGCTATACATACAGTGTCTACCCTTGTCCTGGACACAGAACAAGTGTTTAATAACATTAAATCTTCTTAATCTTAGAAAACTGCAGTAACTGTATTGACAATTTTTATGTGCTGGCTTTGTATTTTCTACTTGCCCTCCATTCTTTCCGAAATTGTAGATATACAAAGTTCAGTTACTTCTATGGAGCATGGTAAATACAAAGAACAGCAGAAGTCCCAATACCATGAAAATTTCAATCTGAGGCAACATTCCAAAGCTAAACAAAAAAAGTAAAGGGCCCATTTGCCTCTACAGCACAGATAAAAATCAAAGCCATTATCGGAAAGTACCATTCATTCATTTCTACCAAGTGACACCTCAATGCCTAAAATTATGAAAATCTGGTAAGATTCCATGAAATATTCTTAGTGAGATACAAGGAACTTGCCATTTACCTTGAGTTCTACAATAATTAAACCAACTACATTAAGTACCATTATCATTCATTAAAACTAAATTACAAATTAAAGCAGAAGAGACAAGAGAGGTTAAGACCCTCAACATAGGATAAAAAACTACATTATTTACAATTTTCATTATCGGAAGATTGAAGTTTGGCATGGTGTTGAGATGATATGAAAGCTGAAAGGTGCCTGAATATATTATATCTGTATTAACTCTCAAAAGTAACTAATAACAGAAACCACTTAAAAAGTGAACTTATAAAAAATAACTGCCATAGAAAATAGAAAATACTTAAGTGTCATTACTGCTAAAGTCTAAAAAAACCAAGTCAATATAGTTGCATTCTTACCCACATTTACCACCTTAAGATAGTAACTTTTGTTATAATCAAAAGTAAAACATAGTAATATTCCTAAATATGGAAATATTTAAGATATCCAGGAAAACAGAACATGAAATGTTACCAAATTCCTAAAATTTCTCATTTTCTTAAAAAAATTATTTTAAATTCTGCTTGATCAGCTACTGAAAACTCAGAATACCTCATATTCATGAAACCATCATAGACAGCATTGATACTTGAAAGTAGCTAATTATGGTAGTAAAAATGATATTTCTGATTAAACCAAATAAAATTATCTTATGGGGTTCCCCCCCCAGATATAAAAAAACATCAAAATAAATTACAAAATTAAAATCTGTTAAGGGAGACTGAGCTTATTAAAGAGTTCTATATACCTTTATACCAAAGAAGATGTATATACACTGCAGGCTGGTTTTCTCTATTTCACTTTTTACACACCATACTATAAGGGTTTATAATAACAGTAAAAAAAAGAAACCAAAAAGAAGCAAGCAAATGTCAAGGATATAATTAACTCCTGCTCTGCTTTTAAAGTTTGATAAAGAATATAGATTTAAGACTACAGAAATACAATACTTCAAACTTAAAAATAATTATTAGAAATAGCAAATGAAAATGTTTCCACTTACCTGGTTTTTTTCTGGATTTTTCATGGCCTAGCTGTCCTAGATCATTACATCCACACGTATACACAGTTCCATCATCCAGAACAAATACAGTATGTCTGAGTCCACATCCTACATCCCGGACCTTTTTATTTACAAAAAAGTCACTTTTTCTGGGCTCTAATACAATTTCTTCATCAATTCCACCCAAACCTAGTTGTCCAAAGGATGCATTTCCCCAGCACAACATGCTTGTAATTATTTTGGTCTTCCAGTTTCAATACAAAACTCACTTCTGAAACACTGGGAAGTTGGAGGTACCTTATGTCTGAGGAGACAGAAAAAAGTTAACATGACTTCAAAAGGAAACAAGATATATAACTGCTCTTTAATCAAGTGACAGGCTACAATAATCACTATACAGTAAACACTAGACATTTTAAACTATGCTACATAAGTATCATTTAGCTTCTAAAACAAATTAGTTGTTTTACTTTTAAATGCACCATACAAAAATGCTTTGGGAAAATTCATCACTTTCTATGACTCTTTGCAAAATTTAAAACACTAACTAGTTTTGGCTTTCTGTTGTCTTGTGATAGATTAAACTTATGAAAATAACTGTGGATGAAATTAATCAGTTATTTGTTTTTACTTTAAATAATTTCAATAAGAGCAGGAAATAAGACGTCTTTCTAATGCCCCTCCAAAGTCAAGTATACAGCCAACTGCAGAAGCATAACCTTGCAATCTTCCTCAAATCATAGCATAATTAAATAATACAACACCTACCTCCACATCAACAGAAAACTGAAGTTCTTTTCTGTAAAAGAAATAAAACCAATAATGGAAAAATTTAAGTTTCCGATAATTCAAATGACTTTCAGTTATTCATACTAATAGGCCATACAAAAAATTAGAATTCTATTAAGCCCTAACTTTAAAACAATCACCTCCAGAGATCTTAGTCAAAATACTAACATTCCAACCTCACTGCAAATTAAACACTAAACTAATGTGATTATAATAAATATGCAATTTCAATATCAAGACCTCCCCAAAATTCAACATTTTCTATTAGGAGCGGCAGTTGACTCAAAAATTCTCCCTGGGCAATCCACGTCTATGTGTATGTGTACCTCTGGGACAACTATTTGGGGGGGGGGGGGAGGGGATTGTAAAATCACCCCACCAGGACTGCTGATTTTTCAAGAATAGAAATGGGGGCTGGGACACTGATAGTTTGGTGGCGAAATCTGTAGAACTTTCCAGTACATTGAATATTTCTTCGCTTGCAAAGAAATAAATAACAAATAGTCTACTTAGTCTAAACCTGCACAGATTTTCAAATGCACTACGTTATTAAATAATACCGGTACTACTACATTATTCCTGTTGTAATCACCTACATTCCTTACACCAAAACTTCAAAGTTTCAAAACCCAATTTTTCCACATTACGGCTAGCAAGTGCCGAAGGTGTCCCATTCCATGACCCATCCATTAAAAGAAGTTTGATTTCATTCTTTTGGGGCATCAGAACTCTACAGTTACCGAGAGTTCTGCACTGTCTTCCCGTATCCCCCCCCCCCCCGTTTGTTTTAAGAGGAGGACAGGAAAATATCCTCGATTTCAGCGCGACTAGATTTAGCCACTCTTCTCTCTTAAAAGTCCTAAAGGGATACGGGAAAAGCGTTCTCTCTCCAGCAACAGGTAGGAGAATGAGAAGCAGTTTACTCCCATCCTTTCCCTCAACAGGCACCTACACCAGCTCACGCGGGTCGGGGAAGGGAAATCGTCTGCACACTCCCAACCTCGCGGACCGACCAGTCAACTACCGCAGCTTCCCAGACGCAGAGGCCAGTAGACCAGTCTGGGCACCCGGCGGCCTCAACCCAAAGGAGGTCTTCCCCAGGGAGGTGCGACATTCCAGCCCCAGGGCCACGGAGCACCGACCCTTCACTCACCCCCCGCCCCTCACCCCCAGGAAGCGCTGAGAAAGCGCCCTTCGCCATGCCGGCCTGTATCCGCCCAGCCCAGCCCAGCCTGCCCCCTCCCTAACGCCACCACACGCCCCCCGAACCCACCCGGGCCACGACTCACCCGGCCCCTCAGGGCAGGGAAAGCCCAAGGCGACCGAGGACGGCCCCTCCCCAAATAGCGAGGCTGCGCGGCTGCTAAAGCACGTCTCCAGCTCCTGGGACCCTCCTTCAGCCAGTGGCGGCGATCACCAAGGCTCCTCCGGCTTCGGGCCGCTGCTCCGCTGCTCCCGGGTCAGGTCCCTGTGAAACTTTACCAGGTTCCTCAGAGAAAAGCAGCCGCCACCACTGTCCAGTCCGGAGACAGCCGTCAGCGACCCGGATGGAGCGGGAGGGGAAGAACTGAAAGCGAGCAGGGAGGAGAGCGTAAGGGGTGGAGAGTTGAGGGAGAGGCCAGAGAGGAGAAGGGAGAGGAGGAGGCGGCTACGCGGGGGAGGGGGAGGGGCCTGCCGGAAGTGAACCGCGGAGCACGCGCGTGAGCCCGCCCACTTCCCTGCACGCGCGCCTGCGCCAGAACCCTTCTAGGATACACATGCGCCTGCGCGGTGGGCAGCTTTGCGTTCCTTTTACTAATGGGAAAAGCGCCAAATACAGAAGCTGGAGTTTGTGAAGACAAGAGAAGGTGTATGTGTTTTTATTAACGCTCTGCGTGCACAAGGGCCATTTTATGAAAAAAAAAAACTATTTAGTCTTTCTGCTTCACATTAGTATTTTCGTTGTTTTATTCTGCCTTTCCCCTTCCCTAAGGAGATTTTGAATAATCAGATGTTGCATTTTATATAAAGGCGGACGGGTCTAGACTCAATTAGAGCTAATCTGAAGATGGGAGATATATTGATAGCAATGGCTGAAGTTTATCGCGTTAAATGTCAACACCACCAATTCAGGTTCCTGATATAGCGTTGGCTCAGACTTTTTGAGTTCTCCCTGGGAGAGCTCAATCAGAAAAGTAAATAAGGCATATAGCTAGAGTTCCTGCTTCAAAAAAGCTGGATTTCACGGGCCAGTGTTAACACCATCTTGTTACCAAAACCGAGTCCATTTACTCACAACATGAAAAGGTCCTATGGAGTGGACGGCAAGAAAAAAGGATTTGTTCAGAACCAGATATGGTGGCCTGCGCCTGTACAAGTGCCTTGTATATGTATATGTAGAGCCAATCCCGCACTCAGGAGGGTGAGGCAGGAAGATTCTTTGAGTCCAGTTGGAAATCGGTCTGGGCAACATAGCGAGACCTGAGTGGGGGAGAAAAAGGTAAGCCGACAATAATCAAGAAAAATGGCAAACTCTCTTCCTGAGAAACCATTAATACCGCTATCAATTTTCTTTTATCCTTAGGAGGAAATAGTTGAGGAAACCTGGTAACTGGTAATCTGATCAGCGTCAGTCTTGAAAGGAGGAAGACCAACAAAATCTCATGCAAATCATCCCTGTGCCTCAAGTTTAAATGATTAATGAGGGATGTATGCTCAAGGATACACAGGCCTTCCGAACAAAGGATAACCAGGGGAGTGGCTACAATCGCTTTTAAAACTGGAGAACTTGCAACAAGGCATTTTGAAGTTAAGATTTACCAAGACTTGTGACTTTAGAGTGAATGTTGAGAACCTAGAAGGAATCCACAAGGCTGTATATCTTTTACTGAGAAATATATTTCAAATTACGAAGTGTCTATTAGAATATGTTTAAATATGTGTTAGTTTCCTGGGGCTGCTATAACAAATTACCACAAATCAGTATATTAAAACAGCAGTATTTATTGTCTCACAGTTCTGGAGATCAGAAGAACAAAAAGTGACAGCTGGGTGGTTCCCTCTTGGAGTTTCAGGTAGAAAAGTTTTCCCATGCCTCTTCTAGTTTTCTTGACAGTATTTGTGGAAGCATCGCTTTAATCCTGCCTCCATCTTCTCTTGGTGTTTCCTCTGTGCCTCTGAGTCCCAATATCCCTCTTTCTATAAGGATACCAGCTATTGGATAGGCTCCACCCTATAATCCATTATGAGCTTATAACTTGATTGCGTCTACAAAGACCTTGTTTCCCAATAAAGGCACACTCACAGGTACCTGAGGTTAGGTTAAACTTGTGGAGGAACCAATTTAACTGATAACAGTGTTACAAAAATAAGTATAAAAAAGATGCTTAGCAAAGAAAGTGTAATTTCAACATTAGGAATGGGGGGACTACCCACAAAACATACTTTATTCTTAACAGCCTCTTTTCTTGTGGGACTTTTTTTTCAGTCTCACTATTGCCTGTGTTACCCTGTCAGGTTTCAAACTTGATATTGTCCAGCTTCCACCTCCAGAATAGTTGGGACTATAGCTAGTGTTGGTTTATCTGGATTCAGAGCCTAAACCTTACAGCTCACCTCAGACTTCTATCCTTCTAGCTCCCCAAACACATTTACTTACGTTCTGCATTTCAGAAAATTACTTAGTCATAATTCCTATGTTAATAGTATGTATCTAAGTGGATTGTTGTGGGAATTTAATAAGATAAAATGATAGGCTCAATGGCCCCACTTATAATCCCAGTTACTTGGGAAGCTTAGGCAGGAGGATAGCAAGTTTGAGGACAGCCTGGGCAATTTAGTGAAACCTTGTCTCAAAAAATCAAAAGGTTCGTGGATACTCAGTAGTAGAATGTAGCTGGGTACAATTCCCAATAGTGCAAAAGACAATAATAAAATCACATGTAGTGCCTTGTACATGTCAAGAATCTTGTAAATGCTAGCTTTTACCATTACTAGTAGTCTCTCCCAAACTAGAAGTGGTAAGAAAATATTGGGAAATGCATTCCATAGTACCAGGGGGAAAAAACTAGAACAAGAGTATAGGAGTTTCGTTTTTGTTTTTTTTTTTTATGAGTACAGTGATTTTTTTACAGACCATTTTCAAATTAAAAAGATAATGTTCAGATGGTTGAGAGATCGTTGAAAGAGTTATTTATTCTTGTCTCACTGTTCTTGTTCCTTTCCATCCACCCATACTGTTCCTGCTATATCTTGTCTCACTTCATTCAGGTCTCTACTCACAAACTTCCCTGATCAACCTGCACAAGAAAATCACTTTCTTGTTCCCTGTTACCTTATCCTGCTTTATTTTCCTTCTTAGTCATATGACATTTTATTATATATCACATAACTGTACAACATTACATTTATTAATTGTAACATATAGATAAATAAGAAATAGATGAGCAATTACATTTAATCCATACATTATATTCTATATATTATGTAAATAGATGTATAACTTTGTCTCCTACACTATACTGAAGATTCCATAAATGCAGGAATTTTGTCTATTTTGTTCAGGGCTCTGTCCTTTAGTATCTTGAACTGTTCCTGGACTACAGTATGTACTCAAGAAATATTGAATTAGCCAGGCATGGTGGTCCACACCTGTTATCCCAGTGGCTCAGGAAGCTGAGGCAGGAGGATTATAAATTCAAGGCCAGTCTCAGCAATTTACATGTGCAACACCTGCTCAGCCCTAGACCCTCTTTAAGTATTTAACAGGGCTTTAAACAACTTAGTGAGAGCTTATCTCAAAAAATAAAAAGGGTTGAGGATGTGGCTCAGTAGTAAAGCACCCCTGGGTTCAATTCTCTGGTAACAACAACAAAAAAAAGAGAAATAGTGAATTAATTAATGGTGCTGATATCATTGTAAATTATCACAATTCTTTTAATAAGTAAATATATTTGACAGTATATTTTAAGAGCCAAAAATTTTTCCTTAATATTTTTCATGATAACAATATTTATTGTGAGATATTGCACAAGTAAACTGTTTACCTGTATTATATCACTTCTGAGTTCCAGCCTAACAAAATAGAAGATGCATTTAACAAAATTTTATTGAGCATCAAGTATATGACACCCTCTCAATTCTATTAGGAGAGATAAAAACAAAAAGGCAGCAAACAAAAATATGAATAAGATTTTTATTGTAGCATTATTTCAAATAGCAAAAATGAAAAGCAACCTGAATTATAATATTAAGGAACTGAATAAGCAAATTTTGATATGTGGCTGATAAAATTGTGATTTTAAATACAAATACAAAATGTATATGATTCAATTTTTTAATGAGGCTACAAAATTATATGTCCTACTTGTAGCCATGTTTTTTTAAAAAATGCAAAAGAACCCAGTCACAGTGGCATATGCCTTTAATCTCAACCACTTGGAGGGCTGAGGCAGGAGGATTGCAAATTTGAAGACAGCCTGGCAATTTAAAGACTGCTAAAAAACAAACAAAAAAAAAAAAAAAAACTGAGGCCTGCAGGGGAGTACAGGGGCAGGTCTAGGGCTGAGCAGGTGATAGGCATGTAACCCCATGACTGGTGGCTGAGACTGGAAGATTGTAAATTCATGGCCAGCATCAGCAATTTAGTGAGGCCCTAAGCAATTTAGAAAGATCCTGTCTCAAAGGTAAAATGCTCCTGGGTTCAATCCCCAATACCAAAAAAAAAAAAAAAAAGAAAGAAAAGTGACTAGGGGTGTATCAGTGATAGAATACCCATCAATCCAATCCCCAATACCACAAAAAAAAAGGAAAGAAAAAGAAATGTGCTAAAATAGTAGAAATCATTACATTGGAGATTGGAGCAGGTTTTTTCTCTATTTTCCAAATTTCTATAAGCAATATTAATCTTATGGTTTTAAAATTGCAATGATAGCTAGGCACAATGGCCTGTAATCCCAGAGATTAGGAGACTGAGGCAGGAAGATTTAAGTTAGAGGCCAACTTCAGCAGTTTAGGAAGACCCTCAGCAACTTAAATTCTGTCTCAAAGAATAAAAATGTAAAAAATGGGGATGTAGCTTAGTGAAAAAGTGAGTTCAGTCCACTGGGTTCAGTCCTGGATATAAAATGAAATGTCATTGGTAAGAGAAATATTATTGGCTTCCAAAACAAAATAGGTTCAAAATGTAGAAGTACATAATTATTATATTCACCTAAAATTCAATGTAGAAATTTTAGCTAATCAAATATTCCTTTCATCTGCAAAATATATATCCATGTTTATATATGGTTTAAGTCAAGCTATTCATTTTTTATGAAACTTTTAAAATATTAATGCTTGGAGGATCCCCATTTTATCAATTACATACCAAATTATTTGGTCCCCTAGAGTGGATTAGAAGTTTCTGTTTTGATAAACATAGTTTGAGAAACGGCAAACATTTTAGGGCTAAGTATCTAAAAATGCAAATTTGGGTTTATTTGTACCACTGAAGGAATGGAACAAATAAATGGCACAAAAATTAAATTACTCCTTGATTTTCTTTTGATTTTTGTGTTTAACTTCCTAGGGCTGCTCTCACAAATTGGGTCACTTATAACAATAGAAATATTTCTCACAGTTCTTAAGTCCAGATGTTGAAAATCAAGATGTCGGTAGTGCCATATGCCCTCCAAGGGTTTTAGAAAAAAAATCTTTCCTTGATCCTTCTAGGTTTTGATGGCTATGGCATCCTTTGCCTTGGGCAGTATAACTACAACTTCCAGTTTCATACAGGCTTCTTCTTCCCTGTGTTTCTATGATCTGCCTCTCCTTTCCCTTATAAGGACACCAGTCTTTGGATTTAGGGTCTGCCTAATTTAGATCTATAACTTAATTTCATCTTTAAAGCCATAATTTGCAAAGAAAAATCTGCAAAAGCATTTCAAAATAAAGTCATATTCTGAATTTCCAAGTGGACATGAATTTGGAGAGGAACACTATTCAACCCACTACAATCCTTTGTCAAGAAGTCATATCTGGGGACTGGAGTTGTAGCTCAGCAGTAGAGACCACTTGCTAGCATGTGTGAGGCACTGGGTGCCTCACACCACATATAAATAAGTAAATAAAGGTCTATCAACAACTAAAAAACATTAAAAAAAAAGAAGTCATATCTGTTCTTCCATTTTCCTAATTTTCTGTAACCTTAATGTGACTCTCACCTACCTTCTGGTGACCTATGGGGTAAATATATTTTGAAAATCTCTTCAGATGAGTGGAAGACCAACATTATCTATGTATCTTCTGCCTGTAGATAATCTTTTTAGTCTGGAATTTTGGACATTTGTTAAGCATACAAAAGAACTTGTCACCAATTGTCACATCACAGGTTCCATCTTGAGTGTGCAACTGGAAAGCCTCCTCTAGTCACTTTTATCCATTCCTGCTTTCCAAGTTTAGGTCTATTCAATTAAGGAATTGTTCAGCCATATCTTGTTTGATCCCTCAATGAGTCCCTCTAATCTGGAGAGTTTCCTTCTTTTCATCCTGTCTTTAAAATTCCAAGGTTATCTTTTTTCTTGGCTTTTTTTCTAGCATTATGGCATCACCCTAAAACATACACAAGGCAAATGTTTCACCAGATTCATTCAACAAGTTTTTACTGAGCACTTAAGCTGTGCTGCTCTCCGATTCTAGTAGAGACAGACAAAATCAATCAGGTGGGCAAGTAAAAGTATATTGTAAGTTGTAATACAAAAAAAAAAAAGAGAGTAGAAATGAGAATAGTGAATCCTTGAAATAGGATGGGCAGTGAAGGTCTCAGTGGAGGAGTTGCCATTAAATATGAAAATAAGGAAAGAAGGATCAAGCACTATGAAGAGATGAGAAAACCCTGTAGGTAAGGGGAACAAATGAAGCCCTTGAGGCAGAAAAGAACTTGACATTTTCTAGGAACTGAGAAAATTAGTGGAGGTCAAGCACAGGTATACTAAATATGCTTGGAAATAGGATGGATCAAGTAGGCATGCCCAAGAGTTCTATTCCAAGCGGGATAGTTAGTGTATATGCTAAGAGAACAGATAACTTCTGATGCTGAACAGGACAGGATTGCTGAATTAGAGGAGTGAAAATGGAAGAAGTTATTTAGAAGGCTTTTGCAAAAATCCAAATGGGAGATAATAATGGTGGAGACTAAGATGGTAATAATGGAAATGAAGATGGTAGATTCAGAACACATTTTTGGGATAGGATCAACAAGGTTGTAATATGGTAACTTTTTGACTTGTGCAATTGATGAATAGTAGTGATATTTACAGATAAGTTTTGACTAGGAAAAATCAAGTGTTTTGTTTTTTGTTGTTATTTTCTGGTACTGGGGATTGAACCTAGGGACCTTCTACCACCGAACCACACACACACACCCCATGCCTTTTATTTTTAATTTTGAGACAGGGTCTTGCTAAATTGTCCTACTGGTCTCAAACTTAACAATACTCCTGCTTCAGCCTGTGGAATTACCAGAATTACATATGCTACTGTGTCCAGCCAAATGTTCTGTTTTGTCTTTAAGTTTAAAAAAATCAACAGTGTGTTTCTGTGTTAATTTGCTATGGCAGCCATAACAAAATACCACAGAGGGGAAACTTAAATAAAGTGATTTATTTCCTCATGGTTCTGGAGGCCAGAAGTCCAAGATCAAGATGTTAGTCGGTTTGATTTTTTTCTAAAGGTCTCTACCCTAGGCTTGTAAATGGCCACCTCCTCACTGTGTGTTCAAGAGGTCTTCCTTTGGTCTGTGTGTTCTCTGTGTCCTAACCCTGTCTTTTTCCTTATAAAGTCATCAGTCATATTGGATTATGGCCTATTCTTGTGACCTCATTTTGCCTTAATTGCTTCTTTAAATGATCTATCTCCAACTATAGTCACTTTCCAAGGTACTAGGGGATAGGATTTTAGCATATGAGTTCTATGGGGGATATAATTCTGCCCATAGCAGTTTCTTTTTTCATCTTTCTTCTGAATTTTATCAATAAAAAATCTTTTTAGGGGCTGGGGTTGTAGTTCAGTAGCAGAGTTCTTGCCTAGCATGTGTGAGGCACTGGGTTCAATCCTCAAAAGCACCACATAAAAATAAATAAAATAAAAGTGTTCTGTCCATCTACAACAAAAAAATAAAAAATGTTTTTACTGTTACACTAGATGGGTATGGGCCAGTCCCAGGAATAAATGAAACAGGAGAAATAACTCTCCTGCCACATAAATGAGAAAGCAGAATGGAATATATGGGCCTTTATTTTAATATATGCAAGCAAAAGAATTGTATTGATTATATTATATGCTATGAAATATGTCACTTAATGTAAACATAAAGAATAATAATTCTGAGCATTAACTGTAGGAATCCTTCTCAACTTTCACTCTCACAATCATCCCAACCTCCTTTGTCACTCCAAATTTATTTTCTGGCTTCAGTTTCCTTCTCAGTGTCTCAGTATAAAACAATAGTATCTTTCAATTTTGAATATTAGAAATATGTTTAAATGCTCTCTTTTTATTACTCTGTGATTATTTGTGTTTGTTTTCCATCCTCTAATTACAGGAATTGAAATGACATTAAAACAGACATAAACTTGAAAAATCACATGTAATGTGGACCTTGACCAGTATGTGGGGATGTATTCATGCATTTGAAATCGTAATGCGATTGCTCTAGTTACTACTCTTTCTCATCAGAAAATGTTCTCAAACTACTTTGTTTTTGATGGCAGTAAAGAATAAAACTGCATGAAAAAACTATGCTTTCAAATTAACTATCTCACAGTAATCATAAGATGAGGATTCTATGAGTTCTAATTAATACTGAGCATTACTAAAGTAATAGAATATTAAGTGTGGGATCCATACTTATATGAATCCATTTATTTATTTGGGTATTTGATATTGAATCCAGGGGCAGTTTACCACTGAGTTACAGCCCCTGCCTTTTTTATTTTGAGACAGGGGCTCATTAAATTGCTGAGGTTGGCCTCAAACTGGCAATCCTCCTGCCTCAACCAATTGAGACACTAGGACAACAAGCATGCACCACTGAGCCTACTGTGAATCTTTTAAATGAATGTGTTTTCTTTTAAAAAAATTAAGATGGCAATAATAAGGAGGAATCTCAAATTTTAGAGCTAATCAGTCACACTTTCATAAAAGTCATGAGACCTTTCAAAAAAGATATTTGAAGTTGGAGACTGGTGGAAGTATAGCTCAGTGATTATGTGTATGTGCCCTGGGATCAAACCCCAGAACCAAAAAGATAGTTGAAGTGGGAAAGTTCTTTAGCTGTCAGATATATACAGTCTGGGAAGAATGTTTATGTATATTTTCATTTTTTATTCTTCCTTTTTTTCCAAGTGCTGAGGATCAAACCCAAAGCCTCTTGAATGCTAGGCAAGCATTCCACCACAAAGCTAAATTACCAGCTCCCTTTAATTATTTTTATTTTTATTTATTAATTTTTTTTAGTTTTCGGTGGACATAACATCTTTATTTTTATGTGGTGCTGAGGATCGAACCCAGCACCCTGCGCATGCCAGGCGAGAGCGCTATCGCTTGAGCCACATCCCCAGCCCCCAGCTCCCTTTATTTTTAATGTATATTTTTTAAATGGCATGCCTCCCTGCCATCAAATAGGATCAGGAATGAAATTAATTGTAACTACAAGTCTTTGTAAAATTAACAATATTGCTTTTTTTCCCTTTCTCCAGTGTTGGGGATGGAACCCAGGCACTCCTGCATGCCAGGCAAGTGCTTTACCACTGAGCCACATCCCCAGCCCCAGTATTGCTTTTTTTTTTTTTAACAGAAATTAGCCAGAGCATGTATACCTTCATCTATTGAATCCTTTATTAATAACTTTCAAAATAATGTTATAAAGGAAACAGCCTTGCTAAGCATCTTATTTGATCATCACTTTTTATAAATAGAATTGACACATTCAAATTCTTAGTTAAGCATTGAAAATTTTATGAAAGCAAAACAAAGGACCATAAAAGCAAAGAAACAGAAAAACTTTTTAGTCCCATCCCCCAGAATTTTTCTTGTTAACTATACATTCTATGTTTATAGAGCCAACTGTTAGTTGCCTTTAGCATACAGATATTTTTATGCATATTAAATGCAATTTTTAAAAAAATGTTTATTGTTACTTATGCTTTTTTTGGAAAAATATGTTTACTGTTACTTGTGCTTTTTTTGTCCTAATAGCTGGTATCCAGAAATAAATAAAGCACTGACATTTTTATGGACAGTTTTTATTAGAGTTTTTAAAATGTGTTCTTATAATCTTGCTGTAAGATCTGATAGCCTGAAGGAACAATTGAGCAGTAGTCACTAGAAGGACAGAATGTTCCTAGAAGATAAATTATAGTTGCCACCTCCATGTTGACTAAATACAGTTTAACCATATTAAAAATGACAGAAATGTTTGCCCAAGAGAAACACTACATAATCCAAGATGTTTTAAAATATGTATGTGTGTGTGTGTGTGTGTGTGTATATATATATATAAAGCCAAACAAGAAACAGTACTCTTTGTAAACATGGAATCTTAAGAAGTAAATTGAAGTATCGTGTACAGTTTCCTTTTAACAAACAACACACAACTTCATCTGTTCATCCTTTAAAAGAAAGTATTACCCAGCAAGCTAAATTCTAAACAGTAGCTTTCAAATTGCTCCCATTCACAAGTCTGACAGGTGTTCACAATAAAATAAAAGTCCTATGGTTGGGCTGGGGTTGTGCTCACTGGTAGAGAGAGCCCTTAACTACCTAGCATGTGTTAAGGCATTGTGTTCGATTCTCAGCGCCACATATAAAATACAGGTCCATCAATGTCTAAAAACTATATATTTTTTAAAATCTTGTGGAATTGTACCTGTTAGAATTATTCTTAGTTTGAAGCATTTTTTAAAAGTATTGCAAGTCAGATAATTTAATTATATACTGAAATTAATCTATAGTAAGTGTGAAACATCCTATCATCCTTTTCTCACTCAGTTACCAATAGACTGGGTAAAATGGTTTCTCTTATTTGATATAAAATTCTTCTGTTTTAAATTTAAATTTGCTTAGTTCAGGGAATTCCCATTTTCAAACATTAAAATAGCTTTTATTTAAAGATATTAATGCTTATTGTTAACAACTTAATAAAGTATAAAGAAGAAAATAACAATAAGAATACTACCCAAGAGTGCATACTGCTAACATAACATTGAACATCATTCTGGTATTTTTTCAAGTATATTGTATAGTATATACCAAGTTTACTCCAAAGTGTATTGAACACATATAGAGGTCAAAATAATTTTACTCAGTGAATCTTGGGGTTTTATAACTCATTTTTACTCAGGATCTCTTCCCAACTACTCTTTCCAAATGTCTTGTTATCTTGATAGTCATCATCTGTACTTTGAAATCCTAGAATGCTTTCTCTAGGTTTTTCAATTCCTCTGTCTCCATAGGATAACAAAATGTTCAGGGGGGTATAAAGGAAAATCTCAAAATATTGCATAGAGCTTCCATGTTGTCTACTGCACTTGCATATTTAGATCCTTTAAATTAATAAACAACTTTTTGTTTATATCAATAATATATGAAGACAATGTATGCTTTTGCTTTTGGATTTTAATTATTTCAACCCTCATCTCTCCTGCCATGGTCTCAGTTCAGGTTGTCATTAATTCAACCCTGAATTTCTGCCCCAGCCCATGAACTACCTATAATCTTGACTCTTGGGTTCACCTCCCAGTCACTGAGGTGATCTTTCTTAAATGCTGATTTGATCATAGTTCTTTAAAATCTTTATCATCAGCATTCAAAGTCCTTCATAATCAAGTCTTTATCCTCCTCTACAACCTTATCCCTGACCACATTTCCCAAATCACAAATTATCCGTGTTTTATGAATTATCAAGTACACTCTTTCTCATCTCCCTACATTTTTAAAAAATATCTTTGGGAGAAGTTACTGGGGATTGAACCCAGAAGTGCTCTACCAATGAGCTACAGCCCCAGCAACCACATCCCTTTAAGTTGCTAAGGCTGGCCTTGAATTTAAAATCTTCCTGCCTCAGCCTCCCAAGTTGCTGGGATTGTAGGTATACAACCCCAATACTCACCCCATGTTCATATTGCCTCTTCAACCTAATAAGATTCTAATTTTTCAATACTCACTTAAGCAGTCCTTCCTTTATGAAGACTTGCCCTATCTGTGCCAATTATGAAACACCCTCCTCTTTGGTGCCATCCTCTGCTATAGAGCTTGCCACATTGCAGCATAATCAATTGCCTATATTCTCCATCACTGGATTGCTAGCTGAAGGTAAGGAACTTAGATCTTTTTAGATATGTATCCCTAAGAATAAATGAATACAAGTTGTTTCATATTTGTCAGAAGCTCTAGCTGGAAATTTTTTTTATTTTTTAATACCTTTGTTTTATTTATTTATTTTTATGTTGTGCTGAGGATCAAAGCCAGGGCCTCACACGTGCTAGGTGAGCACTCTACCACTGAGCCACAACTCCAGCACCCCATTTTTTATTTTTAATTACTAAAATATGAGAAATAAATTATTAGCAAACTTTATTTAGTTTGTAAAAATCTTTCAAAAATATTTCTAGAGCCAGGGACAGTGGTGCTTGCTTGTAATCCTGGTGGCTCCAGAGGCTGAGATAGGAGGATCATGAGTTCAAAGCCAGCCTCAGCAAAGGCAAGGCACTAAGCAACTCAGTGAGACCCTGTCTCTAAATAAAATACAAAATAGGGCTGGGATGTAGCTCAGTGGTGGAGTACCCCTGAGTTTAATTCCTGGTACCAAAAAAAAAAATATATATATATATATATATATATATATATATATATATATTTTTTTTTTTTTTTTTTTTTCCCTAGGGAAAAAGATAATTAAGAAGACCTTAGGGAAGACTGTGAACATGCTGGGCACAGTGGCACACATCTGTAATCCCAGCAAATTGGGAGGCTGAGGCAGGAGGATTGCAAATTCAAGACCAACCTAGGCAGTTTAACAAGATCCTCAGCAAACTAGCAAGACCTTGTCCCAAAATAAAAAGGGCTGGAATTAAGCTCAATGATAGAGCTCCTCTGGTTTCAATTCTTAGTGTTGCACGAACACACAAAAAATTGACACATATTTACTAAACATCCATTAATTTTTTGTGAATTGAACAATTGTTTCTTGTTTATATTGTAGTCTTTCTAAGGGAAGGATCTATAGCATATGTATTTTTGTTTATCACCTCCAGTGTCTAGCAGGATAACATTTTCAAAGAACACCTCAAGTCTATTTTGACTGATTAACTGAATAAGTGAATCTGTTCATTTTCACAGCACTAAATTTCAACAGGAATTTATAATACCTGTTTCTCTGAATCACACTCTATGTATTGAAATATCTGTGACCTCTCTGAGGAAAGAGGCTCTACTCATGATTTTAATATTTCAAGATCGTTTTCTTTCTTCTTTTTCTTTTATTTCTTCTTCTAGTACTAGGTATTGAACCCAGGGGTGCTTTACCACCTGACTATATCCCCAACCTATTTATTTTTTATTGTAAGATAGGCTTTTGCTAAATTGCTGAGGCTGGCCTCAAACTTTCAGTCCTTCTGACTCAGTCTCCCAAGCTGGGATTACAGGCATGCACTACCAAGTCTAACTATATGCCAAAGCTTTTTAATTTTATTTTTAGTTGTAGATGGACACAGTATCTTTATTTTATTTGTTTGTTTATTTTGGGTACCAGGGATTGAACTCAGGGCACTCAACCACTGAGCCACATCCCCAGCCCTATTTTGTATTTTATTTAGGATCTCACTGACTTTCTTAGCACCTTGCTTTTGCTGAGGCTAGCTATGAACTTGAGATCCTCCTATCTCAGCCTCCCTAGCTGCTGGGATTACAGGTGTGTACCACTGCTCCCAGTTTATTTCTTTATTTTATGTGGTACTGAGGATAAAACCCAATGTCTCACATATGCTAGGCAAGTGCTTTATCATTGAGCTACAACCTGAGCCCCTATTTCGAGATTTTAATAGAGGACACAGAACATAGTAGAAATTGTTAAATCTGTTATCAAGATTTCATCAGTGAGAGGCTAGGGTTGTAGCTCAGCAGTAGAGCACTTGCCTAGCATGTGTGGGGCACTGGGTTCGATCTTTGGCACCACATTAAAAAAAATCAATAAGTCAAAATAAAGGTATTGTGTCCATCTATAACTAAAACATTTTTTAAAAAAGATTTCATCAGTGAAATACATGTCTACCTTGCTCATCATTGCATCTCTGTGACCTAGGACAACATATTAACCGTAATAGGAATCCAGTAAATTTGTTAGATAAACATGATCTGGAACTCTAGCTTTCAGCAGGTACAAATAAAATGTAATGTGAAGCAGGACACGGTGGTGCATGCCCATAATCCCAGTGGTTTGGAAGGCTGAGGCAGGAGGATCACAAGTACAAAGTCAGTCTCAGCAATTTAGCAAGGCCCTAAGCAACTTAGTGAGAACCTGTCTCAAAATAAAAAATAAAAAAGGGCTGAGGATGTAGCTCAGTGGTTAAGCGCCCCTGAGTTCAATCCCTAGTACCAAAAAAAAAAAAAAAAAAAAAAAATCGAATGTAAAAATTTTCCCTTGATCTCTTGGATTTGAAGGTAAATTCAGATCAGACTGAGTATAATTCTGAAAGGGTTTTTTGTTTGTTTTTGTTTTATTTTGTCTGTTGTTGTTTTGTTTTTGTTT
The DNA here is from genome assembly GCF_964194105.1 of Spermophilus citellus. Classification (NCBI taxonomy): domain Eukaryota; kingdom Metazoa; phylum Chordata; class Mammalia; order Rodentia; family Sciuridae; genus Spermophilus; species Spermophilus citellus. Next base: position 42,453,998 of record NC_138195.1, read on the forward strand.
GGAGCTGGGGATGGGATCCAGGCTCTTGCACAGGCTAAGCAGGCACTCTACCACTGAGTCACATTCCCAGGCCCTGAAAGATTTTCTTTTTTAATTTTTAAGTATGAAATAATTCTATACAGTCAGACATGAGTGGCATAGGCCTGTAATCCTAGCTACTTGGAAGGCTGAGGCAGGATGATTGCAAGTTTCAGGCCAGCCTCAACAATTTATCGAAACTCTCAAAATAAAATGTGGCACACCTGTAATCCCAGAGGCTCGGGAGGCTGAGACGGGGGATCAGGAGTTCAAAGCCAGCCTCAGCAATGGCGAGATGCTAAGCAACTCAGTGAGGCCCTGTCTCTAAATAAAATACAAAATAGGTCTGGAGATGTGGCTTAGTAGTTGAGTGCCCCTGTGTTCGATTCCCAGTACCAAAAAATAAAAAAAAAATAAAATAAAATTTAAAAAGTTGCTGGGGATGTAGCTCAGTGCAAGAGCACTTGCCTAGCATGTGCAAGTTCCTGGGTTTAATGGGAAGGACTAGGGGAGAAATAAAGAGATAGCTCAGCCCCACAGAGGTGGGGAGGAAAGGAGAAGAGAGAGAAGTTGGAAACAAACAAGTGAGGCTCATAGGAGAAAATAGCTCCTCCAAGAGGAGCCACATGCTTTGATACCCATGGCAGCAGCATGAGGAAGCAGCCTAAAATTAGAAGGATGGGCAAGCCCAGGAAGGGACAGCCACGGCAGCCTTCCCATTGCCCTCAACAAATGAGGTGAGGGGCCGGGAGTCCCTGTGGAAACTTCCTTAGCCTTTGGAGCTCCACTGCTGCTTGTGCCAGGTAAGGCGCACTCTCAGAGCTCAACTTGAGAGGCAAAGCAAGAGATTTCTTAAAGGAATGTCCAGAGAATTCAAAGATTGAATATTGCCCGGTAAAGAGATGCCTCCAGGAATCTGACAGTTAAGAGAGCAAAAAAGAATTATATGCATCCTTACCCATGGTATTCATTCAAACAACTCATTAAATTGGAGTTCTTTGGGGTGTGTAAGTACCGCTTCAAGTGTTGGAATAAATAGGGGTGATGTCAGAAAATACGTAAAAATCACATGGGAAAGAGGAATAAGGGGCACCAGCAAATGATTAGAGGGAAAGGATGAGATACTGCAGAGCCAGAAAGGAAGATTAGAGATAAAACAAATAGGACTCAATGGGCAACAGTGGGTTTTTTTCATGGATGAAGTACAAAGCAGTTGAATTAATTGGGAACAGATGATAAACTCCTGTGAAGCATTAGAATTTTCTGATATTATTTGATAAAGTTATAATGGTTGATTTTATATGAACCATCCCATCAGGGTATTCTTCCATCATTCTCTATTGGTTTTTTTTTTTTGTTGTTGTTTTTCTGCTGCTGGTGATTGAACCCAGGACATGCTTGTTCATGCTAGGCAAGTGATCTACCTCTGAGCTATAGCCACAGTCCCTCTCCATTACTTCTATAAGTTTCTGTCTCCTGAGCTGGAATTCATTTTTTATTGCCTTTTTTTGTTGTTGTTGTTACTGGGGATTGAACCCAGGGGTGCTTTACCACTGAACAACATCCCCAGATCTTTTTATTTAATTTTGCTTAATTTTAGAGTTACTGGCTTCAAACTTACTATTCTCCTGCCTCAACTTTCCAAATCACTGGGGACTACATGGGTGCATAACCATGCCCAGTTTACCTTTTGGTTTTTGAAGTTAAAACTTGTTAGTGTTAAAACACTTTTTGGATATCAAGAGGGTTTCTCAGGAGGAAAGAGGGTATCGGGGAGTAAAGTTGATCAAATTGTTTTTATGTAAATGTGAACATTGCCACAATGAAACCCACCATTCTTTATATTTGAGATGTACCAATTTAAAAAGAAAAAAAAAAGGGCCAGGCATGGTGGTGCCTACCTATAATCCCAGCAGCTCTGGAGGCTGAGACAGTAGGAACTCAAGTTGAAAGTCAGCCTCAGCAATTTAGCCAGGCTCAGCAATTTAGTGAGACCCTGTCTCAAAATAACAAAAAGGGCTAGGGATGTGACTCAGTGGTTAAGTGCCCTTGAGTTCAATTCCTTGTACCCTCCCTCCCCCAAAATGGGTTTCTTGATACTCACTGGGTTAATCTGAAGGGATTATTGGGGGAAGCCTCCTGTAAAGCTACTTGAGGGTACTGAGCCATGGGGGACTTAGGTCTCCCCTTGGGAATGATCCCAGCTTTCCCATGTGTATCAGACTGCCCAGGGCATAAGATCTCTGACCCACTCTACTAATGAGACAGCTCTAGGAGCTCCGGAGTAACCCACTGGGAACTGGACAGCCCACCCTCTACCTTATTTGGCAAAGAACATTCCATCGAAAAGCTTTGATGTTCCCACCATATAAATAAAGCAAGTGCAGGACTCAGCTCGCTTTCTTTCCAGAGTGGAAGCTCCATCCCTAAGATTGATCAGCCGTCCTACCCCTGCTTTAACAAATTACTTCCCATGTACTGTGATTTTCCCTTCATTAACTTTTATTCCTCAGCTAGCCTATCTCACATAGAGGAACCCCAATTCCATCGCCTTCCTGGGATGCAGGTGAGAGATTATGAAATTGAATGGCAGAAATGTAGAATTAAAAATAATAACTTTATTGAGATATAATTCACCTTCCATACAACTCACCTATTTAGAATATACACCCTGGTGGATTTTAGAATAATATCAGAGTTGTGCAAAAAAATTGCCACAATCAATTTTAGAACATTTCATCACCCACTACTCTCTCCAAATCTCTGTCCAATAGCTGTCACTCTTTTCCTGCCGTATCTTCCCACCCACAGCCCTGGGCAACCACTAATTTACTTTCTGCTTCTGTAGATTTGCCTATCCTAGGCATTTCATACAAATGGAATTATACAGTAGTCTTTTGTGGTTCTTTTTCTTTTTAAAGTAACAAGTGGGGCTGAGGATGTGGCTCAGCAGTAGAACACTCACCTAGCATGTGTGAGGCCCTGGGTTCGATTCTCAGCACCACATAAAAATAAATAAATAAAATAAAGGTATTGTGTCCAACTACAACTAAAAATAAATATTTTAAAAATTAAAAAAATAAAATAACAAATGTTGGCAAGAGAAAAGAGAAACCTCTTCTATTGTAGTATCACCTGTTGATTCATCCTAAAGGGGAACCATCATTGCCTCCATTTCTTCATTTTTTGTGAACACTTAACAACCATTACTCTAACATTATTTAGTTTTAGTGGCAAGTCAATGTTATATGTGATTAAATGATTAATAAGTTATTTGCAATAATGATGACTTTTATTTGATGATAATCTTTGATAACAACTTGATGGAATGAAATATATGCATTTATAAAGAATGTATACGGTATACATTCTGACATTTTAGTAAATAATAAATGAAGTAAGATATAGTGTATCTAGACAGTAGACAGGTATTAGACTCTTAGTAAATGGCCATATTTCTGTCTTTCCTAAGCATTATTCATATTATAAAACTTATAGAGCAGATTTAAAGAAAATCTTAACCTAGTAGAATCCTTTGATTGCTCAATAAGTAAGCGCTTATAAAAACAGGAAGGGGAGATACAGTCATGGATATGCACATTATATAACTGTGATATTATTTCATAAAGGCCATAGAAAATAGTTTCGTATGCTAGACCAGGTGGCACATAATTATAATTTCAAGTTTGAATTGATAACAATTACGGTCTTAAATAACTTATTTATTTTCTCTGGTCCTCAATTTATCTACATCTCCAGATTAGAAATAGTAACACTGAGACAGGCATGGTGGCATATGCCTTATATATCCCAATGACTCAGGAGACTGAATTGAGGCAGGAGGATTGCAAATTCAAAACCAGCCTCAGCAATTTAGCAAGGTTCTTTTTTTTTTTAAGAGAGTGAGAGAGGATTTTAATATTTATTTTTTAGATATCAGCGGACACAACATCTTTGTTTTGTATGTGGTGCTGAGGATCGAACCCCGGGCTGCACGCATGCCAGGCGAGCGCACTACCGCTTGAGCCACATTCCCAGCCTGCAATTTAGCAAGGTTCTAAGCAACTCAGTGAGACCCTATCATCTCAAAGTAAAAAGTAAAAAGGGTAAGTAAAAAGCACCCTGGATTTAATCCCCAGTACCAAGAGAGAAAAAGAGAGAGAGGAGAGGAGAGGAATAGAATAACACCAGATCATAGGTCAAATGCCATACCCATTGTTTATACTGTGGAAATATTTTATGGCAAGTTCTCCAAGAAACACCTGCCTTGTGTTTATTTCATGCTAAATGTTATACATTGAATTATAAGATTACTTCTTAGAGAAGTCCATTTGGTTACCTGTCATAAGAATTTATAGCTTGTAATTACTTGATGAAATTACCCAGTTCCACTTGCTGGTTTTCAGCTTTCCAAACTTAGAAATGTAAGTGTTTTTTTTCCTCCAAACATTCTTAAAAAGTGATCCAGTTATTTTAAGCACTTACATTAACCAAATTCCCAAGAGAATATTGCTTCAGCCAGAATTCTAATTTTAAATGGCTTTCACGTAAACCATAACTAATTTGCTGAGCTAAATTGCTGAGGCTGGCTTTGAATTTGTGATCATACTACCTCAGCCTCCTAGCCACTGGGATTATAGGTTTGCACACATGTGCTGTTTTCTTAAAGTACCTAAATTTGCATGTATTATTCATTGTATTTTGATTTTCTACTTTAATTTTCAGAGTGTAGGAGGGCTCTATGATGCTTCTCTGTGTTTTCTACGATATCCAATTCAATTATATATCTCATTGTATTTTGTATATCACATTTAGATTTTAAATGTTATATATTATCTCAATTTTGTACTCATTGTTGTTTCCTAATGTTAACAAAACAAAGATTTCCCTCATTTTGCAGTCCCTGAAAAGATGAGGTAACTAAAGTATATAGAATGATTTGCCCAAGATTGCACAGCTAGTGAGAAGACAGCTGGGGCTGAAACCTGCTTTTTCCCTTTGATCGGTGATTTCTAACTTGTGAGGAAGAACCCTGGAGAACCATGAAGTAATTATAATGGATCCAAAAATCCATGTGTACGTTAAGGATTATCTGAAAACATAATAAATAATATTGTTTGATAGTGTTGCAATCAATGAAATACAAATATGTTTGAAGTAATAAGTATTAAATTTATGGTTTCTTTTTGTCATTAGGTATTTTCCAAATTGGTGGATTTTTAAAAAATAACAATTATCATCACTTGAGAGAGCCACATATTTTTTTAATGTTGGAAAAGGAGTCCTCATCCTTGAAAAGATTAAGAACCAGTGCTTTTGGCCTTGCTGAGGTTCATTGTATTTTTCTCAAGTATTAGAGAAATTAGAAATTGACAAAACCATGTTCTAAAAATGTAGCTAGAAGTAATTTTCCCCCCTTGGGATCAAACTGAGGGCCTGGCACAATGTTCTATCACTGAGCTATATTCCCAGCCCCTGGCTAACAGTGTTTTATCACAAAATTTTCCTCGTGATATGTAAATTATGCTTCTCTGAAATAATCTTACTAGGTCTTACATTTAAACACATTCAAAGAAAACAGAAACTGGGTATTTGTAACTGAAAGATGGAAGATGTGAAAGTCAGTGCATATGAATAATTCTTTCTCATCATAGTTTGCAGAAGCATCCCAGCACTGGCAAGATGAGAGAGCCAATCCTAAACCACACACCCAAAGTGCCCCTTACACCCATTTGAAGTTCCTGCCATTTCACAACTTAACAAACTCAGAGCACCCAGGACTAGTCTTTTGTGGACCCTGAAGACAGTGCCTTACCAACACTTTAGAGACAGAACAGAAGTGAATAATTGAAGAAATTAAATAAAATATTATTTAATGTTTATTGAGAATAGGTTATATGGAGTTAAGAGTAGTCAAATTCATTGGGACAGAAAGAGGAATGATGAAAGCCAGGGTTAGGGGGATGAGAGGTTTGGGGAATTTCTGTTCTATGGGTATAGAGTTTCAGTTTTGCAAGATGAAAACAGTTCTGGAGATGATTGGTAGCATAATAGTATGAACATACTTAATGCCAACCCATACACTGAAGAATGGTTAAAATGGTAAATTTTATCTTACCACAAGTCAAAATGGAAAAAATGTGTTATCAGAAAATAAAATTTAAAAGAGATTGTGTGTGTGTGTGTGTGTGTGTGTGTGTGTGTGTGTGTGTGAGAGAGAGAGAGAGAGAGACTTGGGATCATAGGGCCTCACACATGCTACACAAGCTTACCACCACTATGCATCCCGATATCCTAAAATAGATTTTTGATCAGTATCTTTGCTTGCAAAATTGAATCAAAATGGAGTTATGATGCTAAGACATCTCATCTTTTGGTATAAATTGGATGGATAAGTGATAATGTATACAAATCAATTGAGCTGGGCCAGTGACTCAGGAGGCTGAGGCAGGAGGATCACAAGTTCAAGACCAGCCTGAGCAACCTGGCAAGACCCTCACTCAAAATAAAAAATAAAAAGAGCTGGGACTACAGTTCAGTGGTAAAGTGTCCCTAGGTCCAATCTCTAGCAACAATAACAACAACAAAAATCAACTAATAATTCCTAAATCATATCATTCTAGGTATGTGGGCACATATCACATTTACCACAACTTAAAAGATAAACTATGGTCTACGCAATAATACCTCTGGTGTTTTTGTTTTTGTTATCGTATTTCTGGTGTTTCTGGGGATGGAGTTCAGGGACACTCTCCTCCTGAACTCCATCTCCAGCACTTTTTATTTTGAAACATGGTCTCACTAAGTTGTTGAGTATCTTGCTAAATTGCTGAAGCTGGCCTTAATTCGAAATCCTCCCACCTCAGGCTCCTGAGACCCTAGGATTACAGGTGTGAGCCACTAAGCCCAGTTATGCAAATAAAAACTCCTAAAATTTTTTCTGGTATTGTATGTCCATGTAACTCTAATTGTTATTTTCATATGTCAGTTTCCTCATAGGTAAAACATGAGTATTAAAGCACATCTGTTGACAGGATTCTGATGAGAAATAGCTAATAAAAACAAACCAATAAAACATTTTTTCAAACACAATGTTAATACTTCATCATGTAAATAATGTGTCATCATTGTTCTTTGTATTTAACATCTGCCCCAGTTCACCATCATTATCATTAGGAGTGTTTACTTATTAGGTCTAAATTTGCCTTGTCTTATTCCACATGGGATGTTAGTATGCATTCAACATTAATCTATTAGACAGTTCAGGATCACAGAAAGACTAAGATATTTCCCATTTTCCTAGATTTCTCTCCTCTAAATCACTTAACCTTAACAATAGCTTTGTTGGTCTGTGTTAAATACCATACTTATGTTGACATCATTTTTTTTAGATTAGATGAGAAATAAGATAGATATTCACCAATACCCTCAATTATTATTTTCTTGTCATAAAGCACATACTGTAGAGTAGATATACTGTTCTGATATTTGTCACCACTCTACTTATTTGGCTGAAGAAGTCTTGTTTGATACCTGGGTTGTCAGATCAAATTATAATTTAAATCCTTTAGCTATGTTTAGCCCATTGGCAGTGAGTGAGTTGAGAATTTAGAATTCAGAAGCAGATGGTTCAGGAGCATGGTAACAAGAAGCATTTTACCTATATGTCATTGGGTTGAATCTGAACTTGGTAGATCACTCTCAGTGTTCTATACAAGATGTAAGTGATCTATTTCACATCTCTAATGGACAGCACCCCATGTTACAAAAACTCATCACTCTTGGCACTAATTGACATTCTTGTTGTCAGTCTCAGGAAAGAAGCCAAGGACAGAATCAGTCGGGAAACCTGAACTGCTGTTGGGACTGAGTCATCAGTCTAGGAGGCCCATTCAGCCTTTGGCCTTTCCTTAAGTTTACAGCTCAGCGCAACTGTGTACAAATGGTGTTTATTTAAAAAAAACATTTTTATAAGAATAATGATGGAAATAATGATGGTTAGCATTTATTGACTACTTGCCAGAAGCCGGACATTGTTCTGAGCACATTAACTCACTTAATTCTTACAGCATTCCTAAGAGATAGCTACTAGTCTTATTTATTTTTTTATGGGGTGTTGGGGGTCTCGCTACTTTGCTCTGGCTAGTAGAGAACTTCTGAGCTCAAGTGACTCCCCTGTCTCAGCTTCCCCAGTGCTGGGACTGCAGGCTCATAATTCTGGCTCCTCTTTTTTAGAGATGAGCAAGTGTAGACATAGAGTTTCAATAACTTGCTTAAAGTTTCTCAGATAATAAGTGGCAGAGTTGGAGTGGGGCACAATGGCACACACCTGTAATCCCAGCGATTTGGGAGGCAGAGGAAGGAGGAGTGCAAATTCAAAGCCAGTCTCAGCAACTTAGCAAGGCCCTAAGCAACTCAGAGCAACCCTGTCTCAAAATTTAAAAATAAGAAAGAAGGGTTGGAAATGTGGCTCAGTGGTTAAGCACCCTGAGTTTAATCCCTGGTTAAAAAAAAAAAAGTGTTAGAGTTGGAATCCAATTCCAAGTACAGTTATTATCTGCCTAATTATAGCATTTTTAAATTTCTTATTTTAACATCTTCCTATATAGCTCGTTGTTGTTATTTGTTTCCAAAATGATGTAAATTACTTAAATTTGATTTATGAGCATTATTCTGAATGTTAGGACCTTCAAGGTCTTGATTTTACTATGACTTATAGCTCATCTGCTTCTTTTTGTTATTTTGAGTTAGACATTACCAGGGTTTGGAAACATCCTCTGCTCTTTGCTTTCTAAATTAATAGAGAAGAGAGAATAAAATAAAATAAAACCATTCAACCCTCTATCCCAACACAAACATAGTGAACAATCAGCAAATAGGCAGCCCAGTCATATCTGTTAATATAGTAATAAGATTCTTTCTACCTACCATTCATGGAAAATTAAGAAGCAAGTAATGCTGGGTATGGTGGCACACACCTATAATCCCAGCCACTCAAGAGGCTCAGGCAAAAGGATCTCAAGTTCAAGGCCAGCACTCTTCTAGTGCTTAACTTTTCCTACATACAAAATAATCATTGAAAAGATCAAACTCAAGGACCTAATGTTGCTTTGTTATTGTTGTTGTGTTTTATTAAGATGCAGCCTTTCTATGTTGCCTACCTAGGCCGGCCTCGAGCTCCTGAACTTTGCTGGAACCATAGGCATTAGCTACTATGCTCAGCTTGTTGTTGCTTTTATTGGACTATAATAATCAACACATGATTGTAAATAACTTTTTTTTATTGGTTGTTCACAACATTACAAAGCTCTTGACATATCATATTTCATACATTAGATTGAAGTGGGTTATGAACCCCCAATTTTACCCCAAATGCAGATTGCAGAATCACGTCGGTTACACATCCACTATTTTACATAATGCCCTATTAGCAATTGTTGTATTCTGCTACCTTTCCTATCCCCTACTATCCCCCCTCGTAAATAACTTTTTAAACATTTTTTTAGTTGTCAATGGTCCTTTATTCATTTTTATTTATTTATTTATTTATACATGCTGCTGAGAATTGAACTAGTGCCTCACACATGCTAGGCAAGCGCTCTACCACTGAGCTGCAACTCCAGCCCCATAAATAACTTTTAAAATGACATGCTAACCAGATGTCTACTGAAAATATATTAACCATATGGTCTCTCATGCCTGAGTTTACTATGCATAATAATTTGCAGATAGAGATACATGGCAAGGATTACCTGTTATTTATTGTTACTTTGGTTCTTTTATTTCTTTGACCAGTCGGGGTAGTAAATCATCTGAATTTCCAAGGACTTGGAAGCACTTTGAAGAAAGTTACCAAATCAACATAATTCCAATATAACAAGATGTCTCTCTTTCCTGTTACTCTACCTCTTCTGAGGGGCCCGCCCACACACACAAAAAAATTGATTCTAAATTGAATACTAATGAGCATGGATGCATCTGAAAGGTGGCGTGGTGTAGGAGAGAACAGCTTGGACTTCAGTCTCACATGGGCCTTGGCTGTGAATCACAGCTCTGAGTGGCTTTGTGCAAATTTCTTCTCTGATCTTTAGTTTCCTCCTCCATAAAAAGAGGATAATGACACAGTATACCTTGGACAATCTCAAGGTGGACTTCCTGAGACTTTTTCAGATCACCAAGTTCACAAAAACCACAGTAGCATACAATCTTTTCAGTTTTATACTCCATAAAATGGAGATAATGAAGATAATGATCTATACTTCTTGGGTTGTTGAATTAAGTTAAATTACATATTAAATACAAACAACAAGGCTTGGTTTTGATGTGGAAACTGGGCTGGGATCAGCTACAGCTAAGTAATTCATTGTGTTTATCTGCTTTATAGGAAGTAAGTACAATTTGAAATCAGTCAAATGGTTGAAATAATTTTTTGTTTTGTTTTAGTACTAGAGGTTGAACCCAGGGGTGCTTAAACCCTGAGTAACATCCTCACCCCTTGTTGTATTTTTTATTTTGAGACAGGTTCTCGCTAAATTGCTTAGGACCTCAATAAGTTGCTGAGGCTGGTCTCAAACTTGTGATCCTCGTACTTCAGCCTCCCAAGTCACTGGGATTACAGGCATGCACCACAGTGCCTGGTTACAAATGGTTGAAATCTTAATTGAAATATAGAATATTATGTGTGTGATAAGTATATTCTTTATTTCTAGGCAAACAGAAAGCTCAGTGCTGGCTTGATCTGGGATCCCATAATCCAGTACATGCAAATGAACAGAGCCCTGTCCATCACCTGTGGAATTAGGGTCATGAAGTATAAAATTCAAGAGAAACAGCAATAGAAGCAAAATATGAGTATGATCTTTTGGGGGTGGAGAGAAAGTGCATGAGATAAAACAAAGGTTGTGGAAAGGTGGTCAGGAAAAATAGTAGAAAGCTAGTTCATGAGGATGCAAAGATGTGAAAGTACTCTTATAGGACCCCTTTAGAAGAACTCTTCAGCAATGTGTGCATGATAACCAGCACCAACTGGGAATGGAACTCAGTGGTAGTAGGATGCTTGCCTAGCATGCCTAGGCCCAGTACCACAGGGGGAAAAAAAGTAAAAAGCACCAAGCCTTTTCTGAAACAAGGATCCACCTTTCCAATTATCTCAGGAATTGTAAATATCCATTGAGCCAAAAGTATACACAGTTAGTTCTTCACTAGTGTGCAGTGAATATCCAATCTTTTTAGGCTCTGTCCTCATTTGACTTAATACTTTTTTTTTTTTTTTAATACCAGGGATGGAACCCAGAGGCTCTTAACCACTGAACCACATCCCTGGCCCTTTTTTATTTTTTATACAGAGACAGTGTCTGACTAAATTGCTGAAACTGGCTTTGAACTGGAGATCCTCCTACATCAGCCTCTAGAGCCACTGGGATTATAGGCATGTGCCACCATGCCTAGCAAGTTTCCACACACACACACACACACACACACACACACACACCCAGTACCTGGGATTGAATCCAGGGCTTGTACATGCTGAGCAAACTCATTATCATGGAGCTACATCCTGAACCCTTCTTACTTTATTTTTGAGATAACCTCTCACTAAATTTCCCAAACTAGCCTCAAGTTTGCAATCATCGTGTCTCAGCCTCCTGAATAGTAGGATTACACAGGCTTGTGTCATCTCAACCAGCTTGATGATTATGATGATGATGATTATTATTATTTGTATGTGTGTGTGTGTGTGTGTGTGTTTTGCTGGGGATCAAAACCAGGGCTTTGCACATGCTAGGCAAGCACTCTACCACTGAGCTACATCTCCAGCCCCTTGATTTAATTCTTGATAGTATTTCTGATGGTAATTCTTGATAGTATCATAACATTAATGATAATTCAATCAATGTTAATTTTGGTTTGCTCTCTTCTGGCACACAATTAAAAGTTAAGTAAATATGCATTGAATTGAAAGAATAATTTAGGACTACTCAACAATTTATACATAATTTTTATGGTATGCCACAGACAAGTATTTATAACATGCCTACTTTATGACATGCCTTGAGATTAGAATTGTCTATCTAAAATTTTTTTTACAGCTCTGATTCTCAAAGAGTTTATCTAGTTTGGTAGAAAAACAAATATACAGCTGGGTAAAGTGGTGCATGCCTGTAATCCCAGCAACTCAGGAGGCTGAGGCAGGAGGATCTCAAGTTCAAAGCCAGCCTCAGCAATTTATCGAGGTATTAAGCAACTCAGCGAGATCCCATCTCAAAATAAAGCATAAAATGGACTGGGATGGGCCTCAGTAATGAAGCACCTCTGGGTTCAATCTCTGGTACCAAAAAAAAAAAAAACCTAACAAAAAAACACCCCATAAATATACAAATGAAAAGTTAGTTTAATTCAACAATATAAGAAATATTTCAACTACTTGTTGTTGACACAATAAGTGAAAGAAATAATGAACAAAGGCATAGGGAAAAGAGAAGACAAGGAAATAGGTGGTGGAACTTTTGGATTGGAGATGAGGATTTGAGTAGAAGAGCAGCCAGTAAGACCAGAAAGATTGTTTCTATTTTATAGGTTTGGGATGATTGCATTGTGGATTATACCAAGGTATTTCTTATTCTTTTTTAAAATTAAAAAAATTTTAAAAATTAATTGACACATAATAATTACATATATTTGTTGGATATAGTGTGATATTTCAATGTGTCTTTTGTTATTTTTTTTTGGAGGGGAGGGTACTGGGGATTAGACTCAACCAGGGTCTCGCTGAGTTGCCTAGCGCCTCACTTTTGCTGAGTTGTTAATCTTGATTAAAATTTGTACAATATTTTCAGCCCATTAGACTATTTACAAACAGATTTATTTCAATCTCACTTTACACTTGATGAATTTCTGTGTTTAAATTTTCTGTAACAGCTGGGCATGGTGGCACACACCTTTAATCCCAGTGATTTGGGAGACTGAGACAAGAGGATCAGAAGTTTGAAGCCAGCCTTGGCAATTTAATGAGATCCTCAGCAACTTAGGGGAGACTTGGCTCAAAATTAAAAATAAAAAGAGCTGGGAATGTGACTCAGTGGTTAAGTGTCCCTGAGTTCAGTTCCGAATACCAAATAAATAAATAAATATTTTCTGTAATGTTGCCTGCTTATTTATCCCTTTTAGTGACACTATCACTCACACTTTGAATTAAAGCTTACTGCCTAGGCTAGAAGATGAAAGAAAAAGAGCTCTAAGACATTAACACACATAGTAATTACCTTGGACTAGGAGACTTTGTTTAGACTAGACTTTAAATAACTCATTCCCAAATTGGAATGAAGAACAATTTGAAGATGAATAGAATGGATGAAAAAAGCAAAACAAAAAGATTTTGCACATCTCCTACATTAAGTTATGCTGCCTTTGTTCAATAGGAAGTTTGCTAAATCAAGAAAATACCAACAAGTAAAAAAAAAAAAAAAAAAAGAAAAGAAAAAGAAAAGAAAGAAATGTGAGCATGGATAGGGATCTAAACTACAAATTCCTTTCGAATTTTCCACAACTTACCTTCTCCAAGATTTTACTTTGTACACTTCCCTCTTTGGCAACAAGTTCATTCCGTTTGGTATTTGCAAATTTTGTGACACATTGTATGTAATAAGATGATGACTTCTCAAAAATGTGTGTTAGCTCTTTCTGTTTCAGTCAACTAATTTTATTGAGTCTTCCTTGTGAAAATGACTCTAGGCTTGGTCATATGCTATTCTTCTGGTCTCTTCTTGTTTTTGTCAAATAGACACCAACTCCAGAAAACCAAAGTAATAATGTCAGCCCTATTTTGGTTTTAGTTAGCGACAGAGTCTCATTGAGTTGCTTAGTGCCTCGCTTTTGCTGAGACTGGCTTTGAACTCGTGATCCTCCTGCCTTAGCCTCCCAAGCCGCTAGGATTACAGGTGTGTGCCACCATGCCCGGTGTTATTTCTGATTTTTTTACTGAACTGAATGATTAATTAGTTTTTATGAGAAGGTAGTGGGGATCAATGAAAAGAAAATAAATTACAAGATCTAAGTCTTCTAAACTAGAAGACCTAAGTTTGAATCCACCCAGCTTTGCAGCCCATTGGTTGGTGCCTTTGGGAAAGCTACACTTCGTTAAACCTAATTTCTTCCCAATATCATACAGATAACAGTACTTTGCAGGATTGCAGGAATTAAATAAGAATAACTCAGGCTACTCCCCACCCCAGAGTATACCTGCAAGAAAAATTAGTTCCCTTTTCCTTTCCCTCACATTATTAGCGTTGGTGTGATTATTTGATCATGAGTAAGAATGCCTGAATTTTGTTTTCAGCTTTCTGAGATGTCTGTGCAGCCCAAAAATAGAATCTGAGTGAAATCACCTAGAGAGAGCCTGGCACACTGGCATATTCTATGCTAACTAACATTATGAAAGTAGAATTCAAACTCATTTTCCTAACCCTAACTTTCAAAAACATTACTGCCCTGTGTTGATTTGCTCAGAAATAACATTTAAGGCATTTAAATCTAGTTTCAAATGAATGAAGCTCTTAAATTGTTTCAGCACAATGACTGTAATACACAGAAACAAACAAACAAACAAAAAAGTCTTCAAAAGCATTCTTACTGCCTTCCGGTGTCCTACCTTTGAGTATTAATGCCTGATGCTTGTCTGTATAGCAAGTCACACTCCCAGGTAAAATATCACAGAAAAAGTATATTTGCCTTTTTTGTCTCTCCTAAATTTTCTCTTATTTTTGTTGTTTTGTCATACCAAAGAATTCCAGGATTGATTTTGATCAGAGAAATTAAAAACTGAAAAGTCCTAAAGTGTTCCTTTGGAAATACTTACTCAAGAGGGAGTATGTTTTATACCCACTTTTATCCTTAATTTTTTTTATAAATGCATTTAAATATTTGCAGCACAACATTAGACTCAGGGCTAAATTCTGACTTGGGCACCTACTTGCTGTGTGACTTTGGGAAAGGTTTTTTTTGTTTTTTGTTTTTTGTTTTTTTTTTTGTAGTACTGGGGAGATTGAACCCAGGGCCTTGCGCATATGAGGCAAGGATTCTACCAACTGAACTATAACCCCAGCCCACTTTGGGAAAGTTTTTAACCTCTTACCAGCCCTGAGTTCTTATATGTAAAATGAGAATTTTAACAGTACCCACTTCATAGATTGTTGTCCTTTTTTTTTTTTTTCCATTGCACAGACTGGTGAGGGAATACATTAAATAAAGCACAATGTACATAAAGAGCTTAGCACAGTACCTAGCCCACAGCTAGGAATGTTAACTTATTTCTACCAAGATATTATATTAATATAATCATTATATTCATGTGTGGAAAGTAGAAAGTAGGAATCAACTGTATACCTTCAAGATTATAACAATACATATATAGTAATTCCAACTATGCAGGAGGATTACAAATTCGAAGCCATTTTGGCAACTTAGCCATCACAAAACAAAAAATTAAAAGAGCTGAGGATGTGGCTCAATGGGAAAACCCCACCCCCACCCCTTCCCACTCCCAGGCTCAATTTCCAGTACCAAAAAAAAAGAGAGAGAGAGAGAGAGAGACAGACAGACAGACAGACAGACAGACAAACTATACATAAGGAGATGACTTTCTTGTCCTAAACTCTCTCCCTCTTCAGTGTACTTTCTTTCCTAATAAACTTTGGTATACTTTTATTAAAAAAAAAAAGACTGTATACACAATACTAATTGTTTGGGCTTTTTTTTAGTAACTTTGTGTTAGAGGATGCTCTTTTGTTTTTTATTTACTTTTTTTTTTTTTGATGCTGGGATTGAACTCCATATCTTGTGCATGCTAAGCAAACATTCTACCCTGAGCTCCACCCCCAACCAGTATGCTCTTTGCTCTTTTCTTTCTTTCTTTTTTTTTTTTTTCTTTTTTCTTTGTGTGTGTGTGTGGGGGGGGCGTGTACTGGGGATTTAACCCAGAGGCACTTAACCACTGAGCCACATCCCAGCACTTTTTATTTTTTATTTTGAGACAGAGTCTTACTAAGTTACTTAGAGCCTCACTAAGTTGCTGAGGTTGATCTCAAAGGCATGTGCCACCGTACCTGGCCCCGGAATGCTCTTTTAAAAAATTCTGGGAACTGATTTTATTCTTGGAAATAATACTTCTTAAAAAGTACAAATTTTGATATGTACACAATTAAAGGAAGCCTTATTGTGTTCTAAATCCACATCAATACTTCCATTACTCTAAAGGATGGCCAAATATGAAGTATTATAAAGATTGCTGTTTTCCCATATTTATTTTACGAAATGCATTAACCATAACCTCAGTTTTGTACCAATAAAGACAATTACATGACCTATGTGGATATCTTGTGCATTCTTTACACTTTCTTTCTTTCTTTTTTTTCTTGCACTTCATTCTTTATAATGTCTTGACTATCATCTTCAACTGGTCAAAGAGCTCAAGAAAGCCTGTTTCCTTAGTCATCTTCATTATCTTAGTTATTATCCACCCCCACTATCCCTCCAGGCAAAGAACATCATACAGACTGAGTTATTAAAGTTGATCTGAAAGAGCAATCTGTTCTAAACTACTGTCCCTGGATCTGCAACGGAACCCTGTAAATACTCTTCATTGCTCTGGCGTGGCAGTATCACATTTCCTTCATGCTACTTTTGTGGCTGACACAAGTTAGGCAGTGAGATTTGGACTTTAGATGATCCTGGTTGATTGATGTAGGAATGGTGCCTCTCCCGAGACAGGTAACTATAAATTTGCTTTTCAATATCAGTATCATACTTTTAAACAGGTGTTCTGTTAAGTTTTTTTTTAATGTTTTTAGTTTTAAAATGAAATATGTTTTGAACTTAAAAAATTATTTTTAATGTTTTTAGTTTTCCCAGGCAAACATTTTCAAAACCGTTTAGATGAAAAAGAAATTTCTTAAGGATTTTATTGTATGTCTCAGTGATATCACAGGGTTTGTATAAGGCTCTATAATCTACCACTTAACTATTATTTTGGATGGTCAAGTACTTGCTTCTGGTGTGAAAATGTTTCTCATTACAAAAGGTTAGAAAATATATACATGTCTTTGGTCTTCGAAAATAGGACACAGAAATTTGGTTTTGTTTTTTTATCTGACACTGGAGGGCTATACCTCAACATAAATCTATGAATGGTGAGCAAAACTTATTGAAGCTTTGGTATATGTGAGCAATTTCTCTTAAATAATTAAAGCCTATGGCAAAATGAAAAAAATAGCAAATACAAATTTTGTACGAATCTACCAGCAAGGAAATTCTCTCATGCTTCTTCTCCAAGTGAAGACTTCCTCTGCCATAGATTTTCCAGATTCCTCAGCATTCCTGTGGATCATCCCAATGTGAGTAAATTGTTTCTGTAGCTGAGTGACTGAATTAAGAAAACAGCTGAGGGCAAGCACAGGATCATGTTTAAACCACAATAAACACATGTGTTGGATGGACCACTCAGCTTTATGGGGAAAGCTTAAGACATATAACCTTGTGTTTGCTTGTCACTAATGGAGTTTGTTTTTAACTATGTTGGATATTAAAAAGTTTTAAAGATTATTCTTTGTACCAGTAAATTCTGGTAAACTCTGAACTAGTAGGCTTGTGATATCATGTTTATATAATTATTACTGATCATAAGCAAGGTAGGGACTAGGTTATGTAGAAACAGAAGCTAGTTTTAAAAAAACAAAAATCTAGAATATGAGTTTAATGAATTGTAAGCAAGGTGCTCACAGTTACTAAATAATACTCGAAATATTTGTATCTAGCATTTTTTAGAAAACAAAAAATTTTGTATGCTGACTATATTTGAAAATAGTACCAAAAAAAAAAAAAAAAGAATGAAAGAGAAATCAGAATTTCCATGGCTTATTTCTTCTGTAATTCTTCTTTTACCTTCCCCTTGGTTTTGCTGGGGAATTGAACCCAGTGCCTCGCACTCGCTAGGCAAGCACTCTACTACAGAGTTACATTCCCCAGCCCTTCTTTCTTTTAAGTAAAAAGAATTTGTTGGAATACATACATAAACAGAAAATGCAGAAATAAAATTAAGTATTCATTTTGGGCGGGGGGGGGGCACCAGGGATTGAACCCAGGGGTGCTTTAACACTAAGCAACATTCCCAACCTTTTTTATTTTTTATTTTGAGACAAGGTCTTGCTAAGTTGCTTAGGGCCTCACTAAGTTGCTGAGGCTGGCTTTGAACTTGCAATCCTTCTGCCTCAGTTGGGATTACGGCATGTGCCACCAGGCCCAACTAAAGTAAGTATTCTTGATGTTTGTTTCAGCACAGGATTAGGTAAGAGAGTAAATGAACCTGTTCATTGAGGATCTGAATTTCTTTGGTAATAATAACCTACCCAGATAATTCAGCCCTTTCTGTATCATTTTTCTTTCCTTGAAAATAGTTTTTCCTTTTTTCACTTGAATTATTTAAAAAGTTTTTTTTAATTCTTTTTGTTGTTGTTGTTTTGTTTTGCCTGTGTGAACATAAAGTCCTATAATAAAAGGTGTAGTGAGCCAGACACAGTGGCTCACGCCTGTAATCCCAGCTACTCAAGAGGCTGAGGAAGGAGGATTACAAAATCAAGGCCAGCTTCAGAAACTTAGTGAGACCCTGTCTCAAAAACAACAACAACAAAAAGGCCTGGGATGTAGCTAAGTATTGCACCCCTGGGTTGAGTCCCTAGTACTTAAAAAAAAAAAAAAAGTAATAAAATCTCTGATGTGAGCACAATAACCAAAGAAATTTTATCTTTATTTAGTGTACTGTAGATAGTCTCAAAATGACTGAAGAAGATCTCTTAGTAAACTCCATGATGTCAGGAAATAGTGTATTTTGGGCTCTGCTTTATACCTAGTACATGGTTTATAGTAACAATTAAGTACAAATTTGTCGAATGAATGAATGGGAAGAAACCCTATAAGCAATTCAGTAATTAAATTATAAAATTAGATTTAAACTTATTTATTTCATGCTATTGGAATCTCAGAACAAATGTTTTAAATGATAATCAGTGGCTTTGGCCTGAATTTTCAAAACCCAGGCTTCTAACAAGATTAATAACATTACAGCATCACTTAATCTGTATTAACCAATAAGGCTTTTTATTCAAATTCATTTTCTAAAAATGTCTGAAATTAATATCAAAGAGCTATACCTTTATGAAAGTAAGTATTTGAGTAGTTGTTGGTCTAGCAAAGGATTTTTTTCCCTTACTGATTGGTAGTGCTTGTGAAAGAAAATATATATCTATCATTACCTTTTTTTTTCTTTCAGTGCTGGGGATGGAACCCAAAACCTCACACTTGCTAGTCAAGTACTCTCTACCATTGAGCTACAACCCCAGCCCTTTTAAAAAAGTGTTTATCTTGAGACAGAGTCTTGCTAAATTGCCCAGACTAGCCTTGAACTTGCAGTCCTCCTGCCTCCACCTCCCAAGTAGCTCAGATACTAGGCAAGCACCATTGCGCCCAGCTAGTGTTGTACTTTTCTAAATAATACACAAGAAGTTATTCCCAAGTACTTTTGAATTGTAATATACTATGTTATTTAATCATTTTGACTTTTAAGCAGTATCTGATTTGTTTTTCTGAAGAGATTTGTTCAAACTAATTTGTTCCAAAGTTGATTCTCGGCTAATGGGTTTTTCCTCTTCTTTTCCCCTGTGAATTCTAATTAGCAACTTTGAGTATTAGTTATGTTCTATGCTTTTGCTTAGATTTTGGACCAACAGTTCAAAAAAGTTCTGCTTTAAAACCTTAGGCCTCTGCTTTTCATGATTGAATTTCCTTAAATATGTCAGTGATTACACGAGAATAAATCTTCCATTGATTAAAATTAAGGATCTTATAAATGAAGTATTTTGATCTGTTTTAAAATTAATGCCATTTTCATCAGTATATACAACTATATACAGCATTTAGTATGAATTTCAAACATCAATTGACACGTAGTTTGGACTCCCAGATGTAAGTAAAATTCTTTAGGTAGAAAATCCAATTGACCCCCACCCCCCATAGGTGCTGTCCTGCTATGGAATCCCTTTGCTCAGTTTTCTCCTGTCCAATCAGGTGGAATGTTTCACAGGCACATGGTTTATACAGCTCAAAATAACTTGGGACCTGTGAGCTGACAAATGCTCTGGCTCCGGTGGTGACAGGTTGTCCAGTTTCTTACAGCCATCTTCACTGAAACTAAGGTTAACTCCTCACTCTCTATGGACGGCTACTCTCTACTTCCAAGGGCGTGAAGAATTTTCCTATTCTCCTGTGCCTTCATCTGAAAGTTCTCCTTGGAAAATAATCATCGCGGTGGAGTGCCTGGGTTGGACATCCCCATCTGGGTCAACTAAAAAAAGAAAGGTAATGTCCACATTGAAGCTCACAAGTGTGTTTTGATAATAGGGCACAGACAATGGGAAAAGGAATATTTTAGAGAACTAATCACTACTACTTAGAGTAAAACTTAGGCTAACTTTCTAATTATGTATGATGGGACACATACTTAAGTAAAAAGTAAAACTTTCTACATGTAAATCTTTTGGAGGAGATTGATGAGACTCATAGAGATCATAGCCTATTTCAGTACTAAAGAAAAATATTTTTTTTAGAGGAAGTTGTGATATGTTGTGACTATCACAGACATTTTCCACACTTCATTTATTAAAATAATGTTCTTTATGCAGGGAATATGTGTGAGATGCCATTTCCTTTTTAAAGGAAATCAAATCTAAAATAATGTGACTCCATAGTTGAAGACTTTCATTTAAATTTTTTTTATCATGTAAAAGGATATGCTTTGCTATATTTAGTTTTGGGAGATCTGCTCCCTGGATTAATGTACACAACAGCTGCAGAAAGTCTTGCTCAAGGGACATTGCTCTTTCTTTCTCCTTTTCTCTCTCTCTCTCTCTCTCTCTCTCTCTCTCTCTCTCTCCCCCCAGCTGCATCAGAAAGACACTTGACAGTCAGTGGCAAATGTTTGGCCTGGAACATTGCACTATTAGCAGTAATTATATGCACATTTTGAATATATTTTTAAAACTGTATAAACAATAAAAGAGAAAAGATGAATTACTCTATATTTCCAGTCCCCAAAAATGAAGAGTATGGTAATGGTGTTAAGAAATTTTTATCAACAGATTTTTACATACTTATTGAAGTTGTTTTTAGCATCATTCAGTTTTGAAGAAATAAAACAGATATCTAGTTTTCAAAACATTTTGATGACTCAATCACTTTCACTTTGGTAATAATGAAATGAATTCTGCAAGGTCTAAACTAGAATTTTTTCCCTAACTTTATAGTTTTTCCTTAATAATAACTCTGACGTTCACATCAAATCCATAGTCCTTTCCTAGGAAATCAAGACTGTCCATACTTCATATTGACTTTTCATGATTGAATTTCCTCAAATATGTCAGTGATTACACGAGAATAAATCTTCCATTGATTAAAATTAAGGATCTTATAGCTATAATAAACATTTTTAAAACAAACAGTAAGATATACTATCAGACGCATTGTTTGAAAACAAGCAAAATATTTGAATTCAAGGCCATTTGAGGATATCTGAAATATATACACACTATATTTCCATGCATATTGAGAGACCGACTTTCAGGCATTACAGAATCTTTTAATAATGGACTATGAAACAAACAGTTGGACACTATCCAAGTTCTGGAAGGTTGTCTCTATCCCCACTTATAGCATATGGCTAACACTATTGGAACTGACAATAATGTAAAAACCCCCCAGCCTTCCATACATCTATCAATTATAATATTGAATATTATATATTTCTGTTACAATGAGCTTCCAAAGCCCATATTTAGTGGAACAGACTCAGAACTGCAATTCATGGATGGTAGGAACTTGAATTTTTATCTAAGCTGGTTTTAGAAGTCACAGATAGTTTTTGCATATTTACTTTTGAAGAAATTAGACAGTAGGTAAATCAGATTCTGTTTTAACAAACTAATACTTGTATGTGAATAGGTGACAGCTCAGTTTTTCAACAATTAATTCCTATATGTGACAGGAATACTAGTCTCAGCTCACTAACCTGAAAATAGAAGGCAATTAATACTAACCTCAGAATAATTCATTTCCTTCATTCACATTGAGATTTGACAAAGACATTGCTGGCTTTGTGGTGTTACTGCCAATAACAAGACAGAAAAATGAAAGGGGTTTTCTTAACAGCCTTTTCCCTTTCCTGGGAGATGGAAGATAATCAAGCACCAGAGAGATATTTTCATAAATTTTGAAAACAGTTAACAAAGTGCTTTTAAAACGACTGGAGCATTGCACATGTGTTTAAAGGAACAACCCATGTATAGACAGATAGTCTGTTTATAAATGTAAGAACAAAGTTTGAACAGATATATTTTTGGTGGAAACAAAAGTCGGTATTATTATTTACCTGCAGTCAAAGGGTTCTCAGATCTCATATATAACTAGAGTCACCTTGACAGCCCTGTACAAGCTGCCTGGTACATAGCCCTCCCCCTGGAGTCACAATGCACACTCAGGGAGGGGCCCAGCAGAGCCTTCCCACCAAACACTTGAACTAGAACTAGGTCTTGAGATCTCAAGTTTATTTGGGGCACCTATTCCTCTCTCAATCTAGCAAACCTATTATGTCAACTTAATTAGAGAATTTAACCTTTCTTCCAAACCTTAACTACCTAAAATTAAAAATTAATATCAATATATTGTTTACATATACAAATATGTAACAACAAATCCCATTGGTATATACAACTATAATGTACAAATAAAAAAATGTGGAGGAAAAATTCATACAAATAGTTGAAAGCTAAAAAAGAATGAAAATGTTAATTTTTTTTCTTAGGTTTTTTTAAAATTTAAAATACAAAATAAGAAATATTGGAGTTAATGAGGATTGACAAAGATTTCTCCTTTGGGATTTCCTATATAGCAGCTCAGTCCTCTATGAATAGTGAACTCATGAGAGAAGGAGAGAGAGAGAAGCCTCCCATGCCAATCACTTGTACGACTACCACCAAACCTCCCCCTTTTGTGGGTGAGGTGAACTCAGGCCTTGCATAGGCTAGGCAAGCATTCAACCAATGAGTTAACCCCCAGCCCCAAACCCCTTTTTAATCCTAGATTCCTGAAGTCTTTTTGTTTGCCTTCCATTAGGCTTTCTGTGAGCCCTAAGATTTATACTTTTATACCATTTATTTTGTCTTTCAAATTCAATTAATCTTCAGTAACCTTAATAGATTTAGCCTCTTCTAAATACTCTAACATGAATACTGTTTCTTAATAGCCAAACTCTTTTTATCCCTCTTAAATGAAATCTTTATTTTCTTTCCTACCCTCTGATTGAAACAATGAGAGAATGGCTCATGCACTTCTCGTTCCTTTAGCCTTTGCCCTTTAGTGGAAAGTCTCTAGTTAACAAATCCCCACTTCTATTCCTATGTGTTATCTAGGCTCTGCCTCTTTATTTCAACATGCTTTTCTAAGAAATACATTTGTCTGTATCTATCTTTGCTGTTTTTCTTCCTTCCAATTGAAAAGTCTTTGAGAGAATGAGTCTTGTATTATTTCTATATTATTATTGGCATAGCATAACCGCATACCTCAAGCACTGACTCGTAGCACTGTATATACTAATTTATTAAATTACCAATACCCAAAATAGACTGGAAATAAAACTGACTTGGAGGTGATCATTGAAATAGTGAGGGGATGGACATTATAATAGGGTAACCCATCGGCAGTCAAATTTTTAAAAGGTGACGTGGACACATCTCTACAGAACCAGTTCCTATGTACTAGGATTTGGTTCTTGGCTAAGCAAGAGTTTCTCCAAAAGAAATTTAGATACTTCTCTTGTGTGACATTATGAGATACAGAAAGCAAAACAAATAGGTCAATACCAGCATTAAGGAGAAGAAGCAAAGTTTAATAATTTTTTATTATTATTTTCCTAAAGAAAGTTCTAAGCATAATAATTACTTATCAGCAAAAAAGGATTATCTTCCCCAACCCCACCCCACCCCCAAGGTACTAGAAATTGAATTCAAGGTGTTCTACCACTAAGCTACATTTCCAGTTCCTTTTATCTTTTTATTTTTATTTCTCACTAAGTTGCTGAGGTTGGCCTTGAACATGTTCAATACTTCTGCCTTAGCCTCCTAAGTCACTGGGATTACCAGTGTGTGCCACTGTGCCCTGACAGAAAAGGATCTTCTTAAATTTGAATAGTGCTGTACATTTTAAAAGTACTTTCGCAAATAAACCTAGGGAATCAGCAGGTTAGTTGTTCATCCCCATTTGAAGGTGAATAACTTAAACATGCTTATCTTTTCCTATTCTGGGCTTTCTTTATAAATAATTATTAAATGTTAGGCTATTTTTGTGTTGACCTAGAGACTGGGTTTGAGTTTTATGGGGGTTTTTGTTTGTTTGTTAATGGATGTGTTCCACACTATAATGAATGCAGAGCAATGTTTACAACATGTATAAAATGTTTCATTTTTAAAAAACTTTATTAAGATTTAATTAACAAATAAAAAGTGTATGTATCTATGATATACAGCATAATGTTTTGATATATGTATATGTGTGTATATATATATATATATATATATATGGTATATATACATATTGTGGGATGATGAATCAAGCTAGTTAACATATCCATCATCTCACATATTATTTTTTTGTGTGTGATGAGAACCTTTAAGATCTATTCTTAAAGCAATTTTCAAGTACACATTGCATTGTTATTAGCTATAGTCACCACGCTATACAATAAATCTCCAGAACTATTTATTTCTAATTGAAACTCTGTACACTTTGATCAGTATCTCCTCACCCTCATTAAATCTAATGATATTTCATGTGCTTAGCCTGCTTGAGGTCCTGCATTCAATCCCCAGCACCAAAAATAAATGAAATAATACTACTAATAAAAATAAGACAATGAATGAATAATTAATGATATTTCATAGTCAGAAAACATCAATAATTTTATTTGGATTCAAATTACTTCATATAAGGTTTTTGTCAATTTTCTTGTCAATGCCCCAATTTAAATAGTCATATTAAATAAGTGATTAATTTATACCACATGATATTTCCAACAACAGAGTTGAAAAACAACTCTTAAGAAAATCCTAAAGAAGGGTAGCATTAGATAGATATAGTGGCCCTCACCTATAATCCCAGCTACTTGGGAGGCTGAGGCAGGAAGATTGCAAGTTAAAGGCCAACTTGGGAAACTTATCAAGAAATTGTCTCAAAATAAAAATTTTAAAAATAAAAGTGCTGGGGATATGGCTCAGTGGTAGAGTGTTTACCTAGCAGACTGAGGGGCCTGGGTTCAATCCCCAGTACCATGGGGGAAAAAATTTTAAAAAGAAAATAATAATAAGCCAGGAGCAGTGGTGCACACCTATAATCCCAGTTGCTCCAGAGGCAGAGGCAGGAGGATTGCAAGTTCAACGCCAGCCTCAGCAATTTAGTGAGGCCCTAAGCAACTCAGTGAGACCCTGTCTCTAAATAAAATATAAAAGAGGGCTGGGGGTGTGGCTCAGTAGTTGAGTGCCCCTGAGTTCAATCCCCAGCATCCCTCCCCATATAATAATAATATAATGCTGAATTAGTATGACCTGAAAATTATACTCCAAGGTATTAGCATCAAGTTTTGTTTTATAAAACAAAACAAGTTTTTAGGATAGATCCTTTCTTCAGGAAAAGTCCTAGGAAAAAAATAGACTCAGCAAAGTAAGTTTTCTGTGTGACTTAATTGGTTTACATGATTTACTAAAGTCTGTCTTGATGACTGATGCCACATTAATTGTTTCGTTTTCAACTTGGTACCATTCCACCAATACCATGATCTGCTGACAGGGGCAATGACTCATTCTTATTTTGAAAGTAGCATAAAATTGCCAGGTATAGTGGTGCATGCCTGTAATAACAGCCGCTCTGGAGGCTGAGGCAATAGAATTTTGAGTTCAAAGTCAGCCTCAGTAACTTAGCAAGGCTCTAAGCAATTTAGTGAGACCCTGTCTCTAAATAAAATATAAAACGGGCTGAGGATGTAGCTCAGTGGTTGAGTGCCCCTGAATTTAATACCTAGTACCAAAAAAAAAAAAGTGGCATAAAATCAACATTTCAATTTGTAAAGGGTAGGAATGCATTCAAATAAAAAATAATACAAGCCAAATGTCACCCTGAACACCCCAGATGAAATGTCTCAGAGAACTAACTTATGGTTTCCCTGCCTCATCCCACTAATGATTCTGCTAGTTGTTCAGGCCATAATTAAAAGAGACTTTAATATAGTCTCTTTTGATTTTGCTCTTTTCTCTTATCCCACTTTCAATCTGTCAGCAAATCATTCAGCTCTACTTTCAAAAGATATCTCAAACTCTGCCCATGTCTCACCACCTCCCACTTTAAGTACTTCTTCATCCAAGCCACTGTTATCCTTGCAGAGTACAATTGTTTTCCAACTGATCTGCTCACTTCTACTCTTGCCTTGTTCAACTTGATTCTTTGCATAGCGACCACAATGGAGCTTTTTTCATCTGTTTCCTTTCCATGGTCTGCAATGCCTAATATGATCTGGTTTTATACATTTCAGGCTTTATTTCCTTCCATTCTTGTTTTTCACTCACTTGGCACATTGGTCTTGACTCAAACACACCAAACACTCTTCTCTTTAGGCCTTGACATTCCTTCATCAATCAGGAACATTTTTTGTCCCCCACCAAGTTGGTCTCATGACTAACTTTTCCACATTAAAATCTTTGCTCCACCTTCCTAGCTAACACAACATAACTTCAACCAATAAAATAAATAAATAAATTAAAATTAAAATTTAAAAAAAAAAAGACAACATAACTTTCTTCCTCCCTCACCATTTCCCTTGCTCTACTTCATTTTCTTTTTTCTTTTAGGTATGAAGGATTTAACCCAGGAACACTTTGCCATTGGGTCACATCCCCATTCCTTTTTATTTTCTATTTTGAGACAGGATCTCACTAAGTTGCTTAGGGCCTTGCTAAATTATGCTGGCCTTAAACTTCCGATCTTCCTGTCTAAGCCACCAGGTATCTTAACATTGATACCTTCCCACTAGAATGTCAACTCCATAGAAATGCAGTTTTACTTTTAACTTTGCTCGCTACAGAATCCATAATTCCTAGAATGGTGCCTACCACACAGTAGGTGCTTAATAAATATTTACTAGATGAGGGATGGGGTATAAATCAGTGCTAGAGCACTTAGCTAACATTGCAAGATCCTGTGTTGTATTATTCCCAGCTCTGGGGGGGGGAAATGATTGGATAAATAAATGAAAGCTAGGTAATCCATAGTAGCACTTGAACTTTTTTAAAGCTAAAGCAAAAATTTTATAACAAGTGTTTTTAAAATTAATAGTTAAAGGAGACAGTTTTTAAATTAATACTCGAAAGAGATGCATCCTATTTTCTATTTTTAGTTAATACTCATCAATTTTACAATTTATATATGCATTTTTATCTCAGAACCATCTTAAATAGAATTGTTATCCTACTTGATGAAGATAATTGAGATTCAGATGCATTAACCGACTTTCTCAGGATAATAAAATTATTTAGTGTTGGAGCTAGGATTTAAACCCAGATGTTCTGATTATAATTAGGTGCTCTTTGATACTCCTGGAATGAAAACAAAGCATAATTCCAGCTTTTTTTCCCCTACTATAAATAAAGATACATTTGACAGTCACCTTAAAGTTATGACTCCTTTACCAGTTTATAGTTTTTTCCTTTTTGTCCATAAGTTTCTTTTGCCCTACTTTATCTATCTTTACCCTGCAATTAAAAAGTAAGCAACAACAGAGTTAACAGGAAATTCTCATGAATAAAACAATCCAATAGACATTTGTTGACGACTTTCTAGATGCTGTGTGTGTAGAGATGAGTGTGCAATAACAAAGTGAGGAAGAGAGAAAAATAAATAGGCAAATTAAGTATAATGGGTTAAGTGCGTGTTTTGAGATAAGGACAGTGAGTTTGGGGAGCACAGTGGAGAGGACCCAACCCAGGGAAGAAAAGAAATCCTAAGACACTGAAGTCTCAGCTAGGAACTTCAGATCATATGAATTTGGTCCCTTCAAAGAGTAAAGGGAGAGGGGGACAGGGAGCAGCCCAAATAAAGAGACCAGACCACGTACAAAGATCTAAAGTCAGCACAGTCCATTCAGGAGCCTGTATTTCAATAGAATATAGATATGCTGAATTAACTACAAATCTAGAGTTCAGTTTCTTTTCACAATTTTTCCTTGGATCAAGTCATTTCACTGGTTGTATTTCTTATCTACAAAATGGAGACCATCTGTGGGCATACTTATTATATAATGATAAGAGTAATAGTAACCACCATTTACCAAATATTTACTAAATACGAAGCATATTTAATTATCACTTCAATCCATGAGGTGGCTACTGTTATTATTCCTGTTTTATAAATGAGGAAACTGAGGCTTACAAGGGTGAGACTTTCTCAAGTTTATACAACTAGGACTGTCAGGATTAGGATTTGAACCAGTCTATCTAGTACCGAAGTGTTAGGTCATAAAACATTAAAATATTGCATGCAGAAAGCAGTGTTTAACTGAGCTATTGGTGTCAGCATAGCAGTCTATCCTTTTCCCCATGTGATCAGAGGCATAAGGTCTTGTCATGCTGGGTCTAGTGGAGTCCTATATATTTTATATAAATTTATGGTAATGGCTGTTTGGGAATAAAATGTCTATCCAAAGCAGATGACCAGTGATTATTAGCTTTGTATTGCATGTTGAGTACATTAACTATAAATAAAACAATATTTAAAGCAAAAAATAAAGAAAGCAGTGTTTACTTATATGAATATTCTTTTTTTATTTCCACCATAAATATAAACTTTTTGAAAGTTCTTCAACATTAACATCACCTTCACCTAAGTAGAGGTTTTTTTGTTTTTTGTTTTTTGTACCAGAGAGGGATTGAATCCAGGGGTCCCTAACCACTAAGCCACATCTCCAGCCCTCTTTTTGTATTTTATTTAGAGTTGTTTTATTTAGTAGTTGTTCAGGGCCTTGCTAAGTTGCCGAGTCCAAGTTTGAACTTGCAACCCTCCTGTCTCAGCCTCCCGAGAATAGCTGGGAATACCTGGCAGTAGAGGTATTTTTATTATGGTTTTGTTTTTTGCAGTACTAGGGATCAAACCCAGGATCTCCTACATTCTAGGCAAGCACATTACTATTGAGCAATATCCCTTACCCTAAATTTTTGTTGTTGTTGGCTTTTTAAAAAAAATTTTTATGTGACTGTGAATTGAATCCAGGAACACTTAACCACTGAGTCACATCCCCAGCCCGCTTTTGTATTTTATTTAGAGACAGAATCTCATTGAGTTGCTTAGGGCCTCACTAAGTTGCTGAGGATGGCTTTGAACTCATGATCCCTCTGCCTCAGCCCCACCTCCCAACCCCCCAGCCACTGGGATTATGGGCCTGTGCCACCAAGCTGTGCCACTGAACTGTACCACTTAGGTGTGCCACTGAACCGTGCCACTGAGCCCAGCCAAGAATTAAAAAAAAAAATCAGTTAAGTACCCATTTTCATGACATGCCCTGTTTGGAGCACTTTGCCCTTGTGATGTTATTAATTCTCCCTCCCCTGAGAAGTAGATATTATCCATTTTTTTACAGATGAGAAAACCAAAGCTCAGAGAAGGTAAATTTCTCAAAGTCACAAAACTGCTAAAAGATGAAGACAGAATTTGGAACTGAATGTATCTAGATCAAGGCCAGTGCTCATTCCATGTTGCTTCAAGATCTAAGTATCATAAAATAAAGAGTCAAAAACAAAGTTCCATTACAACACAAAATAGCGTAGTGTCCAGCTAATAGAGAAAAAAAATCATCCTGGTTTATAAGGCACTTAATTTTCACCCTTGAATCTAAACATACTAGAAACTCAAACCTAGGCTAAAGAAATAGATGATTTACAAATAAAAAACCACAACAGTTGATTTATGAATTACTGATTATAATCAATAAGTATATTAATTATACTTTCAAATAGCATTTTGAACCTTATTTCATAAATCTATTCTTCCACAGAGCTGGCACACAAATGAGAAAATTTTTCAGTGGGGACATCAATTACATTTTTATATACTATTTTGTATTATTACTCACTGTTGAAAATTTTAAATAGTCATATAGTTCTAGTTCATAAATGTATCATAATTCAACTGTTTTTTTTCATTATTAGACATAATTCTAACCTTTTAATATTATAACTCATACTATGACGAATATCCTTGTAGATGAATCTTTGCCCTCCTATCACATGTTTGTATTTTAGATTAACTTCTTTTAAAGGCACAGTGTGGGCTGGGGGATATAGTTCAGTTGGTACAGTGCTTGTCTCGCATACATAACAACACCCTGAGTACCCAGTACCGCCAAAAAATAAAAAATAAATAAAAGCACAATAGACTTCACCCAAATAAATGGCTCCAGTAGGGACAATCTCAGGCTCTGGCAAGCATGTGGAAAAAAATATTTTGCTGTAAGTGATCCTTTTAGCCATCTCTAATTGCCTTCTCAAGGTGACTGCCTACTTTGCCAACTGGGAGGTTAGTTTGGGATAGCACTGTGGAAGTTTGGAAAGTAGGCCAGTCCTTAGGAAGCCTTGAGGGTGACCTAAGGTGTGTGGAGGGGCTATATTGTACAAAGAAAAGGAGATGAATGAATTTAGATAGGTTTCAACATAGAATCTTAAAGCCAGGAGAAATTTAGAAGATTACTTTCTTCTCCATCCTCCCAGCACAAGGCCCAAAGCATAGTACAAAGAATGACAGAGTATCTTTCTCTTGTTACTGTCTCCGATTGATTGGTGGTGGCCAAAAGCATGGTGTGTAAGGCAAGTGAAGGTCAATGGGAAGAATACTTATAACAGTGAGCTTCATCTATTTGTCATAAGAGAATTAATTTAGTTTGCAAGTTTGCCATTCCTCTAGTAAATGTTTAAATGAATAAATAGGTCTGAGATTAATAGTATAAAATCAGTTTTCATTATTGTACTAATTTTTTTTCTTTTCTTTCTTTCTTTCTTTCTTTCTTTCTTTCTTTCTTTCTTTCTTTCTTTCTTTCTTTCTTTCTTTTTTTGTAATGGGGATTAAACCCAGGGGCATTTAATCACTGAGCTACATCCTCAGCCTTTTTAAAATTTTTATGTTGAGACAGGGTCTCTCTGAATTGCTTGCCTCACTAAGTTGCCAAAGCTGGTTTTGAACTTGAAATCCTCCTGCCTCAGCCTCCCTAGCCACTGGGATTACAGGCATGTGCCACCGTGCCTGGCTATTGTACTATGTTTTTTAGACTTAAAAAATGTCTATTTTTTGAAAAGGTAATATATTCATATATTTAAAACTCATAAGTTAACTTAGTGAAAAGTCTCCAGCCAAGCTTACATTCTGCTACCTCCCATATTCCCTTTTAACTAATATTAAAGAAAAATTTTAAAGCCTAGGCTCTAACTCACTTTTTTTTTTTTTTTTTTTTTGGTACTGGGAATTGAACTCAGGATCACTTAACTACTGAGACACATTCCCAGCCTTTTTTATTTTAATCCAGGGTGTCACCAAGGTGTTCAGGGCCTCTCTAAATTGCTGAGGCTGGACTTGAATTTGTAATCCTCTTGCTCAGACTCCAGAGTTTCTGGGATTACAGGCATGCTCCATGGCACCCAGTAATATTTTTTAAATTTTCTATATATCTATTGTAAACAATGTTAAGAGGAGAGGGTGGAGAGCAAATCTGTGTTTGCATAGGAAAGCACTTTTATATCCAAAAGACATTGTATTTTTTCTCTCTCCCTATCTTTTTTCATTTTATTTTTTTTATTTGTTCTTTTTAGATATGAATGAAAGTAGAATGTATTTTGACATATTATACATACATGGAGTATAACTTATTCTAATTATGATCCCATTCTTGTGGTTATACATGATATGAAATTACCCTAGTCATGTATTCCTATATGAACATAGGAAAGTTATGTCCAATTCGTTCTACTATTCTCTCTCTTTCTTTTTAGTGCTGAGGATTAAAAAACCAGAGTCTCACACATGCTAGGCAAGTTCTCTACCACTGAGCTATATTCCCCAGCCCCGACATTATATTTAATATCACTATAACGATACCATAGCTTTCATAATTGAAATTGCATTTAAAGAATTTAATAAAATAGTAACTTCTCAGGCTTTTATTTTCAATTTCAGGGAGACTTCCTTCAATTTTTACTTATTTTATAATTGGCAAGTAATCTTTAAGTCCTTAAATTTTGTAAAAGTGTCAAAATGAGGTGATTTTTATTTTGAGTTCTAAGTGCTCAAGAATATACATCATGCTGTAATAAATATAGACATTACTTCCTAGAAGTGATCCTATTTTTGTTATTATTGTTTTGTTGTAGCATGCAAGACGACAGCATAGAAGCTTCTACTTCCATATCTCAGCTTCTCAGAGAAAGCTATTTAGCTGAAACCAGACATCGGGGAAACAACGAGAGGAGTCGAGCAGAACCTTCCTCTAACCCTTTCCATTTCGGCAGTCCTTCTGGGGCTGCTGAAGGAGCAGGAGGCCAAGATGACCTTCCAGATCTTTCAGCCTTTCTGAGCCAAGAAGAATTAGATGAAAGTGTCAATTTGGCAAGATTGGCAATCAATCATGATCCTTTGGAGAAAACAGATGAAGCTCAAGCTAGAAAACGTTTAGCTTCTGATCAGATGAAACACTCACCTAAATCAAGTTTTGAGCCTAACTTCTGTCAGGATAACCCTCGAAGTCCTACCAGCTCTAAAGAGGACCCCCAGGAGGCAAAAAGGCCACAATATAGTTCTGAAACCCAGTCCAAAAAAGTATTCCTAAATAAGGCAGCCGATTTCATTGAGGAGCTTTCCTCCCTTTTCAAGGCCCATAGCTCCAAGAGGATTAGACCTCGTGCCTGCAAAAACCACAAGAGTAAATTGGAATCTCAGAACAAAGTTATGCAGGAAAACAGTCCCAGTTTCTCAGATCTGTCAGAAAGACGAGAAAGATCTTCTGTTCCCATCCCTATCCCTACAGATACCAGGGATAACGAAGTGAATCATGCCCTTGAACAACAGGAAGCCAAGAGGCGTGAAGCTGAGCAGGCTGCCAGTGAGGCATCTGGTGGAGACACCACCCCAGGGTCTTCGCCTTCATCTTTGTACTATGAAGAACCTCTGGGTCAACCTCCCAGGTTCACTCAAAAGTTACGAAGCAGAGAAGTTCCCGAAGGATCCCGAGTACAGTTGGATTGCATAGTGGTAGGAATTCCACCTCCTCAAGTAAGGTAAAAATGTCCCATTAGTAATGTTTGGCATGGTGCTTTCCATCTACCATGATTCTCCTAAGTATGACCTGTTAAGTATGTGGTTTCAGAAATTTTATACACTTCCTTTGAGAAAAGTAGAGAGTGTCTAAAGAAGCTCTGTTCAAAAGAAAAGAAAAATAATATTAGCAATGTATGTAGTTTAAATTTTTCTAGGGCTGACATGGCTCATGCCTGTAATCCCAATGGCTCAGGAGGCTGAGGCAAGAGAATCGCAAGTTCAAACTCAACCTCAACAACTTAGCAAGACCTTGTCTCAAAATAAAGAATAAAAAATGGATTAGGGAAGTGGCTCAGTGGTGGAACCACTCTGGGTTCAATCCCTGGTACAATAAATTGATAGATAGATAGATAGATAGATAGATAGATAGATAGATAGATTTTTTTCTAGGGCTGAGGATGTAGCTCAGTGGTAGAGGTCTTACAAGAGGCCTCATGCATGGGGTGCTGGGTGCAATCCCCAGCACTGTAATCAATCAACTCATTTTCTACTTTTCATTATTTTTTAAAAATAAAAAGAACTAGGTGAGACTAAGACCAATAATAGACCTTATTTAGCCAGTATAGTAAAAAAGATTTCAAAATGTAATTATCCAATCAAATATTTTACATTGTATTCTTTATGCCAAGTATTCAAACCACTGTGTGAATTCCATACTTACAGTCCATCTCAATTTGGATGCTAAATTTTTCTAGGAAAAACTTATTTTACATTTAAGATACCTATTGTTTTGTTTTAGAATATTCAAGAAAGCCAAGTGGTAGGATAAATACAAAATAAGGCTGTGGTTAACATCATTTTAAAGACTCATTTTACATGTAATATATTTATTGTAAAGTTTTGATTATCAAATTAATGAACACTAGTCTGTCTAGTTCCCAAGTCTTTCCCTAATATGATTGATTAGTAGAGGGAATATTCATCTCCCACGTGCCCACTAAAGTTAGCTTTCCTCGAGGCAGACAAAATATAAACTTAGGCCTCCTGCTCTGCATAAACTATACTTAACTTAGTGTTCTGATTTTATTTTGTATTTTTGAGGATCTCTCTCTTTCACATTTATGGTCTTACAAACCTGGAACCAGCCTTAGTCCTCAGGGTAACATTTGCTGCCTCTTATAACACGTGAATAATGTGGTTGAAGTATCTTACTTTAGTAGACAATTACTGGTACTTAGAGTTTTATAAGAGTTGCTTGCTTTTTTAACCACCTAATTACTCCTAGAATATGACTTCTGATATAATACTCACATTATAAAATATAGTATTAATACATTTATATTTATCATTAT
This sequence comes from Spermophilus citellus, assembly GCF_964194105.1. Lineage (NCBI taxonomy): Eukaryota > Metazoa > Chordata > Mammalia > Rodentia > Sciuridae > Spermophilus > Spermophilus citellus. Next base: position 42,488,797 of record NC_138195.1, read on the forward strand.
AATATAATTAATATTTTATATATGCATACTATTTCAAGAGAATCTGCCCCAAAGACATACTCATATATTGAAATTTGTTTTCAAATATTATAAATTTCATAAGATATATCAAATATTATTTCTACAGCAGCACTGCATTTTATTATCAGGTTTTATTATCTCCTCCTTGAGGGCAGAGTTCTGATGTTTCTGTCTTTGAATCTTGAGTACCAAGCAGAGTCTGGCCCATAGTAATCACTCAGCAAAATTAATGAATAAAGAAACAGAAAAAAAGACTATATTTTCAGGGATCATTTCTGTAGTTGAGTACTAGAGAAGTTTCTCTGGACATGTAGAGCATCAGAAACCAGGAGGACCTATAGCATCCTCTCTTAAGTGTGAAGCTGGCTCTTGATGTTGCTTCATTGCAACCTCCATTTGCTATTGGTTATTATTATTCTCCTTGGAAGAGTAAAGGGGAAGGACACCAACTGAGTGCTTTTTTAAAAAAGAAGAAGTTGGGAGGCTGAAGCAGGAGGATCGCAAGTTCAAAGCCAGCCTCAGGAACAGCGAGGCCCCAAGCAATTTAGTGAGACCCTGCCTCTAAATAAAATACCAAATAGGGGTAGGGATGTAGCCCAATGGTCAACACCTGTTACCAAAAAAGAAGGAGGAGGAAGAGGAGGCAGAGGAGCAAAACAAGAAACTCAAATTTAAATCAGGAGTGAGATAGTTGGCTTAGGATGTGATTGCCCTTCTACTGTAAACAAGCCTGATGAAGGATGCTCCCTGGGACTCTGGTCAGACCAGATCATTCAGGGACTCATCCTTGCCATTTCTCAACCATGACAATTTTAGATACAAGAATGAATTCAGTCAGGTGTGGTGGTATATGCCTGTAATCCCAGAGGAGGCTGAGGGAGGAGGATCACAAGTTCAAGGACAGCCTAAGCAACTTAGTGAGACTCTGCTTCAAAATAAAAAATAAGAAGAGTTAGAGGTGTAGCTAAGTGATAGAGGATCCCTGGGTTCAAATCCAGTATCAAAAGAAAGAAAGAAAGAATTAATTTGGTGCACTCATGAGAAAAATAAAAAATCAGCCAGGAAAAACTATAAAGTACCCATTCCCTGAAAACAAAGTCATCTTATAGCAAGTCAAAAAGTACTTAATCAACCAAGTAAAAATTTACAAATCTACAAATTTGAAAGTGAAAGAAAAATACTCAGCTTTCATGTGGCAATGTTAATTTTACCTGAGAAGAATTTCATTACTAATTAAATTTATATCTATACCCCAACCACTGGTTTGATTCTAGGAAACTAGTAGGAACTCACTAAATTCATTTCTGAATGATTTTGTATTTTATTTCATGACTACAGTTCAATTAATAAAAAATTTATAATTTTCCAGATAGGCTAATAGCTGTCACTGTTTTCTTAAGCACAGAATTTATACAACTTTAATCAGAAAGCAACTATTTGTTTAGCTTTTAATTTATGCTCAGCAGTGTTGTCAATATAATGATGCAGATGATACAAATACGTGTCCCTGCCTTCAAAGAGCTTGCAATCCAATTATTTTAAAAATCACCCTAGTTTTTATCATACATAAATCTTAAGTCGTATTAGGCTAGGGGAACTAGAAAAATCAAAGAAAGTTTCAGAGACATAGGGGACTTTTAGTTGAACTTTGAAAAGTGAAAAGGATTTAGGTAGAAATTAACTCATTTAATTTAACAAATATAGAGTTACTAAAACCATTCACTGGGAATACAAAATAATCATGAGTTTGGGAGGTGAGGGACCTTGTTTTAAAATCAAGTCCCAACTATTTTGACAGGCTAATTCATAATCTAGTACCAAAACCAGACAGACATGTAATCAAAGCATTATTTGATTTGCAATATTGTATAATAAGGGCTATAACAGAAGTATGTACTGGACACAATGGTGGCCCAGAGGAACATGTGAGTTACCTTGCCTGGAGTGCAAGATAAAGGAAGATTAAAGAGGTGAAGGAGGCTAACTGTAGGAGAAAGCAAGTGCAAAGACCCAAAGCAAGTGTTCTCAGGGAACCCCAAGGACTTGAGTGTATTGAAACCAGAGTAACAGGTAAGGAAAAATTAGAGATGCATCCTTTCGGGTCAGGTCAACTCAACATGATTATATAAAGTCACAGATACTGACACTGACATTGTAATCATCTTATGTCCGTTGAGACTGGAATGGGTACAGTGGGACAGAGAAAAGATGTTAATGATTAATATTTAGAAGAGAAGAGGCAATTGTCAAGTTGAACTTGGTTATTAACTAAATGGGAAGGTTGAGTAAAAAATTTACCCCATAAGTTTGAAACTGGGTACCTGAAACAGAGATGGGGATCACTAGCCAGTACTGAGAAAATGGAAGAGGTGTCCAATTTGTGGAGGAAGCTGATGGAGATTTGAGTCTGAGGGGTGGAGGGAACATATCTAATAGGCAGTCAGAAATTTGACTGAAGGTCAGATGAGAGGATTAGAGAACTAGAGCAACCCAAGGAGTAATGTGGACACTGGGAAAAGTCTTCCACAATATCTCTGTGCCCACATACAAAGATGTTGAATTGATCTCATCAAAGGGATTCATCTATTCCATCATCACCCTGTGTTCTTGACATAGCTAAGTACTTGTGGTTTCCTGATATTTACAGAGGAACACATAATATTTAAAACCAACTTCTAGTTGGTTCAGTCCAGTGCTAGAGTGGAAAAGTGTTTTCCAGCCTTCTTTTAACAATAGTTTGCCCCCCAAAACCTTTGCATGTTACCTCAATATCTCTCTCTCTCTCTCTCTCTCTCTCTCTCTCTCTCTCACACACACACACACACACACACACACACACACACACACAAAACAAAACTAAACAAAACAAAAACCCATTAAATTAGTAAGAAGAGTCATTTCAATTTGTTGAATAAGAATACCATAGTCAAGCCAGGCACAGTGAGACATGCCTGTAATCGTAGCTACTTAGAAGACTGAGGCAGGAGGATCAGAAGTTCAACTTAGCAAGGCCTTAAGTAACTCAGTGACACTCTGTCTCTAAATAAAATATAAAAAGAGGCTGGGGATGTGGCTCAGAGGTTAAGCACACTTGGGTTCAATTCCCAATACCAAACAAACAAAAAAATACCACAGTCAATAAGGAAAGTAATGTTTTACTATTTTATCAAGAAAATATACGTATACTTGGCAACTATCCATATGCTAACTCATTTGTTATCAGTGTTTTACCCATGTTCTTGTGACACTAGTTTAGCAAGTTGAAAAATCATTTTTGCTTATATTGTTGTTGATTTCCAAGTTAATTGAGTAGAGATTGATTTATAAGTAGAAGCAGGATCCTGAATGATGGAAGCTGGTGTTTTTCAAAGCATGTTAATTTTTAATTTAGTTTCATCAGAGGCCTTGTCTTAGAAAATGAAATACATTCATGCGTTAACCCAGATGAAAGAGTCTGCAAGAATTCACAGCAAATGGCCATGATCCCTTTTTGTATCCTGATGCCAAATTCTTTTCCCAGGAATGTACAGCTGGGTCACTCTGTGTTTGCTTGTATACAACCTTCTGAGACAGCACCAATTTACCTTTTTATAGATAATGATGGCCACTGTGTTTTGTTTTTGCTACTTCAGTTATGTTCCTACAAGTTATGTGCCAAGGAAAGAAAAAGGAAACAAAATTGTTATGAAGAAAAAGGATATCTTAAATGACATAGAGGGATTTCATATTATATTATTTAGAGGATATTCTTCTACCTTTAGGGGAAAATCTAGATTAATTCATCCAACAAATATCCAGTGGCTATTTAAGTGCCTGGTACTAAATTTAAACAGCAAGCATGCCAGACATGGGCAGCACACACCTGTAATCCCTGGGAGACTGAGGCAGGAGTAGTATAAGTTCAAGGTCAGCCTGGGCACCTCAGACATACTCCATCTCAAAATACAAAATTTCAAAGGGACTGTGAGTGTAGCTCAATGGCAGAGCACTTGTTTACCATGCATGAGGAACCTCCGTGCAGCAAAAAAGGAAATTTTTAAAAAGCAGCCATAAAACAGAAAAAATCACTGCAATTATGGAGCTTTGTCTAGTAAGGGACACAGACAATAATTTTTTTTTTCTTTTGTACCAGGGACTGAACACAGGGGCACTTAACCACTGAGTCACATCCCCAGACCCCCCAACCTTTTTTTTATTTTAAAGGGGGAATTTGCTTTTTTTTAATATTTATTTTTTAGTTGTAGTTGGACACAATACCTTTATTTTATTTATTTATCTTATGTGGTGCTGAGGATTGAACCCAGGGCCTTACACGTGCTAGACGAGCACTCTACCACTGAGCCATGACCCCAACCTCCCCAGCCCTTTTCATATTTTATTTTGAGACAGAGTCTTGCTAAGTTTTTCAGGCCTCGCTAAGTTGCTAAGGCTGGCTCTGAACTTTTGATGTTCCTGCCTCAGCCTATGAGTACAGGCGTGTGCCACTGTGCCCAACTAGGTAATAAAAATTTTGCAAGTGATTATACAATTACAATTGTGATAAATGTTATAAAGAAGGCAGCAGTTAGCAGAGGGACCAAACCTGGTGTGTAGTTTGGGAAGGTTTTCCTGAACCATGATATTAAAGCTGAAACATAAAAGATGAGAGTTACCTCAGCAAAGTAAGGTGCAAGAAAAAGTGTTGTAGGCTGAGGGAATGGAAAATTTGAAGTCCTTGAGGCATCAAAGCAAATATTAAGTTTAAGGAATTGAAATGCAGCTAGAACATAAAGTGAGGAGGAAATTATTTGAGGTTAAGTCCAGAGACATAGAGGCCAGATTCTGAGAGCCTCCTAAAAGAGGCGAAGAGGGTCCCTGACCCAGGAGAGTCAGCATCACCTGGGACCTTTATGGAAAAGCATTGTAGACACACTTGGGTCTAACTGAGTCAGAATCTCTAGGGATGAGGCCAGCTGCCTTTGTTTTAACAAACTGCTGATAATTTGTTGATATGGGCACAGGGGTTCACTGTACTAGTCTCTCTACCTTGTGTATGTTTAAAGTTTCCATAATATAATGTAAAAAAAAAATTAGTATGTTTATGTGGTTGCAAAACTTTATGCAAATAGAATCAGAATGTCTATATTCTTTTGCTACTCGTTTCCTTAAGAAGTACATGTAAATCTATTTATTATACTCATTTTCATTGCTCTATAGTATTTTACTATAAGGCCAGATTATTATATTATTGATGTAAATTTGGGTTGCTTCTAATATTTTTCCTCATTGAATAATGATATACATTTTCTAATATATTCTCTGAATTTTCCCTGGTGCATGAGTATGTCTAGGCATGGAATTGCTAGCAGAGTATGCATAACTTCAACTTCATAATAACATCAAATTGTTTTCCAAAGGCATTGTTTCAATTTACATTCCCAACAACATTGTATAAGCATTTTGGTTGTTCTACATCATTGCCAATATTGACATCACATTTTAAGTTTTGCCAAGGTAGTGGGTATGAAGTGTTATTGGTGAAACACCTGTGGTTTAAATGTTTATTTCCAGAGTTAGTCATAAGATTGTGAATTTTTTCATAGATTTATGGGCCATTCTAGATTCGGTTTCTATAAAGGGCTTGCTTAATCTTTGACCCATTTTCTACTTGTTCAAATATTCTTGATACCAGTCATGTGACACATGTGTTATAAAAATATCCTCTCCTAGTTTGATTTTTTTTTTGTTTTGTTTTATCTATGGTGTCTTTTGATATTAGTCGTTCTTAATTTTGGTATCGAATTAATTAGTTTTCCTTTTTATGTTTTTAGGTTTTGTAGCTTGTGTCAATTTTAAGAAATTCTAATCTCAAAGTAAAAAAGATATACTCCTTGTATATTTTCTCCTAAAGGTTTTATAATTTGCTTTCCATGTCTTTTTTTAACCCACTTAAAGTTGATTTTTGTATATTTTGTAAAGCAGGTAAACCATTGTTTTTGTTTGTTTGTTTCTGATTGGATAACCAATTTTTCCAACAGCAGCTTATGGAAAAGTACATCTTCTCCCCACTTTTCTCTAGTGCTGGTTCTATCATTCAGCAAAATTCCATGTACTTGTGGATATAGTTCTGGGCTTTCTGTTCTTTTCCTGTGGTTTATCATATTACAATAGGTTTTTCATAGTTCTTAATTTCCAATTTTTTTATTTTAAGAATTTTTGGTTCATTTTGATCTTTTTTTCTACAAGTTTTAGAATCATCATGACAAATTTCACTAACATTTTTTAAATATAATAAGATTTATGGAATTGAATCTATAGATCAGTTTATAGGGGATTTGATATATTCAAAATATTGAGCTTTGGGGTGGGGTACCAGGGATTGAACCCAGGAGGGTTCGGCCACTGAGCCACATATCCAATTATTTTTTATTTTGAGATAGGTTCTCAATAAGTTGCTTTGGACCTTGTTAAATTGCTGAGGCTGGCCTTGAACTTGTGATCTTCCTGCCTCAGCCTTTGGAGCCTCTGGGATTATGTGTGTGCCATTGAACCCAGCTAAAATATTGAGCTTTAATATTCAAGAGCAAGGTATATTTTTCCATTGCTTGAATATCATTTAATAAAGATTTATAATTGTTTCTTAGAGTCTTACAAATCTTGAGTTAGCTTTATGCATAGGTATCTAAATGGTACCTTTTTAAAAATTATATTCTATTTTTGTTACATATAGAAATGTAGTTGACTTTATAAACTTCATGAAATAATTCTTCTTTAGGAAATTTTTATTCAACAACTGCTAAATTCATGAAAATTGATCATAGATTTTTTGAATATTCTTCCTGTTCAATCCTCTCTTGAACTTCATTCTTTTCCCTTTTTCAGTTGGCTAAGCCTTCAAGTACAATGTTGAACAGAAATGCTGATGCTAGGTGCTCCAGGCTTATTTTTAATCTTAACAAGAATACTTTCCATTTTTAAATATTACATATGATTTTGTTATAAATCCTTTTGTCTGGGAAGAATTTTTTTTTAAAATAATGAATGGGAATGGAATTTTATTAAACACTGCATTTATTAAGATTGTTATTTTTCTTTGTTAATTTGGTATAGAATGTTAGTTTTACAATGTTAAATGAAACTTGAATTCTCGAGAGAAACACAAATTGGTCATAATTTATTATCTTTTTTTATATTTCTAGATCTGGTTTGCTAATACTTTAACTTTTACATTTTTGTATGAAATTGACCTCAATTTTCTTATTCATACTTTTGTCAGAAAAGAATTGCTACAAAAGCAGCAAATATCACTCCAAAGGTGATATTTAATCAGTATAATTGGTACAGCCCTTGAGTGTGCCTGTGGTTTTCTTCATTATGATTGGTTAGGGTATCCATTCTGAAGCAGCTGTTAATCTTTTTGAGTATCACTTCTGTCTCTGCAATGTTGCATAGGAATTCTGACATTTAAAGTTTGGGTAGAGGAAGAAATCCCTCTGAAAGGAGGTTGGAAAGGTACATCCTAAACGGAAGGAGAAAAATGGGGCTCATTAAAAAAAAAGTTGCTTCAGAATGGCATAAGTAGTCAACTACACTGAATACTAATTAGAAGCCAAGTGAGATGAAAACTGGAAGGTATCATTTGATTTAATAATATGGAGGCCACCAATGGCCTCAGTAAGAGCAGTTTTGAGAGAGTGATAGGTACAGAAGGCAAATTAGAAGTGATTTAACTGTGAAAATGGCACTATATCAAAATGGTAGACTGAGCTCATGGGTCTATCTTACATTCCAGCACCCCAAAATGTAACTGGAACACAACATAGAATACCATCTGTAAGTGCAAAATTTTTAGAAATTTCCCACAGGTAGAAATTCCATATGGAAGGCTGGGTTGTAGCTCAGTGGTAGAGTGCTTGCCCAGTATGTGTGAGGCACTAGGTTCGATTCTTAGCCCCTCATATAAATAAATAAAAATGAAGGTCCATCAACAACTAAAAAAAAATATTAAAAAGAAAAGAAATTTTATATGGAGGGTCAGATCCAAATTTTGTGAGCCTTGAAGCTTATAAAAATTGGGAGGTCCCCTGTAAGATAAATAAAGCCAAATCATGAATGCAAAATTAAGCATAGGGCCTAAGAAGGGAGCCATGTCAATGAGAAACCTAGTTTTATTGGTTTTATACTAAATTTACCTCCAAGCACAAGGAATCTGTTTGACAAGGAAAACCAAAATCCAAATCATATCCCAGAAAAAAAGTACTGTGGAGCTGACAACTCTTCTGGGTATACGCTAGGCTCAGAGGCATGAGACAGAATAAGCAGGAGAGGGCCGGGGGCAGTCAGGGTGATTAATCTGGGAATTACAGTCAGAGCAGCTGTGCAGGTCAGTGCCTCCCTCTTCCCTTGTTTAGGCTGAACAACAAGCACAGCCCTAAACACGGAAGCCAGAGCAGCAAATGTGTTCTGAAAAGACAGGGCAGTGTCCCAGATAGCTAACAATAGCCAGGAAGTCAGAGGAGCTACTGGTACACAATGTTCACCTACCTAAAATCATGGTCTGCCTCTCCCCAACAATCACCAGCAACCACTCCTATAATCAGAGCCAACATCCCCTAACATGCAAGGTTTTCCAACAGGTAGGGGAAATCAACACAGTGAAAGGCTCCCAATTGAGCAAATAGAAGAATTTATTCTTGAAAGAAAAATTTAGAGTAGCAAGCAGAAGGAAGAAGTCATACTTTAAACTATGTAATATGGAAAGTCAGGCGTGGTGGCACACATCTATAATCCCAAAGGCTCCAAATGCTGAGGCAGGAATATTGCATGTTCAAAATCAGCCTCAGCAAGTTAGTGACGCCTGAAGCAATTTAGCAAGATCCTGTGTCATAACAAAATAAAATAAAAAGGGCTGGGTATGTGGTTTAGTGGTTAAGTGCCCCTGGGTTCAATCCCTGGAACAAAAAAAAAAAAAAAAGTAATATGTAAAGATTCAAATACATTGAATCAAAGACAACAAAACTGGAAAATTCATGTTCATTCATTCAATAACAATTCATCCAACACACTCTATGCATCACATACTCAGGAGTTCTTACAAATAAAGCAAAGTTCAGCGCCATATTGCATTCTACTTGAGGTTAAAGAGAATAAATAATAAACAATAACTTTTTAGATTTTATATATTTATTTATTTATTTATTTATTTGGTACAGGGGATTCAACCAAGGGGTACTTAACCAGTGAGCTGTATCCCCAGCCCATTTTTTATATTTTATCTAGAGACAGGGTCTTGTTAAATTGCTTAGTGCCTCACTAAATTGCTAAGCCTAACTTTGAACTTGCAATCCTCCTGCCTCAGCCTCCTGAGCTGCTGGGATTATAGGCATGCACGTGCCCAGCCATAAATAATAAATTAAATAAATAAATGAATTATGTAGTGATTTAGCAATAACTACAATGAGATGAAGGAAATGAAGAATTTCTAACCCTATCCAAAGTAATTTCATCTTTTTCATTTTTTTAAAATCTATTGATGGAAGAGATTCTTTTCCTTTAAAAACAATTCTTTTTTTAAATTGGTTCTTTTAAGTTATACATCATGATAGAATTTATTTTGATATAATTATACAAGCATGGAATATATCTTATTCTAGTTAGGACCCCATTTTTATGGATGTACATGATGGTAGGATTCACTATGGTATATTCATATAAGTACATAGAAAAATTATTTTGAATTCATTCCACTGTCTTTCCTTTTCCTATTCCCCCTCCCTTCCTTTCATTCCCCTTTGTCTATTCTACTAAACATCTATTCTTTCCTTCTCCCCCTTTATTGTGGGTTAGCTTCCACATATCAGAGAAAACATTAGACCCTTTGGTTTTTGAAGACTGGCTTATTTCACTTAGCATGATAGTCTCCAGGTCCATCCATGTACTTGCAAATTTACAATAGCTTAGCTATTGTGTGTTGAGCTGCTATAAACATCAATATGACTGTGTCACTGTGGTATGTGGATTTAAATCTTTTGGATACAAACCAGGGAATGGGATAGTTGGGTCAAATGGTGGTTCCATTCCTGGTTTTTTGAGGAGTCTTCATACTGCTTTCTATCTCATCAACAATGTATAAGTGTATCCTTTGCCCCATATCCTTGCCAACATTTATTGTTACTTGTATCCTTTTTATTTTTAACATTTTTTAGTTGTAGATGGACACAATACTTTATTTTATTTATTTATTTTTATGCACTGCTGAGGATTGAACCCAGTGCCTCTCACAAACTAGGCAAGCACTCTACCACTAAGCCACAACCCCAATTATTCTTGATAATTGCCATTCTGACTGGAGTGAGATGAAATCTCAGTGTAGTTTTAATTTTCATTTCTCTAATTGCTAGAGATGTTGAACATTTTTTTATATGTTTGTTGACCATTTGTATTTCTTCTTCTGAAGAATGTTCATTTTTAAAAAAATATTTTCACAGTCAGGCACAGTGGTGGTGGTTCATGCCTATAATCCCAGAGGCTGGGGAGGCTGAGGCAGGAGGATCATGAGTTCAAAGCCAGCCTCAGCAAAAGCAGGTGCTAAGCAACTCAATGAGACCCTGTCTCTAAATAAATACAAAATAGGCCTGGGGACGTGACTCAGTAATCGAGTGCTCCTGAGTTCAATCTTTGGTACTTACCCCCTGAAAAAAAAAATCACATTTATTCATTCTCTCTTGTTATATCTAAAATTGGTGATGTAGCAAGGTATGGTCTTGACATCTTCATATAGATAATTGCTTATATATGCCTTTCTTAAGTTACCATCAGGTGGAAGAAGATTCCACTATGAACAACTCAATACATTTTAATAAAACTTAAAAAAAAACTATCTTCCTGCATTCATCCTTATGTTCTATCCAGTAAAACACAGCCACTGGACATGAAAACTTAAGTTTTTTTTTTTTTTAACTTAATAGCAATTAACAGGACATTCAAAAGGCCAAATTGAGTCACAAAATCCAACATAACTTTGAGTCCTGTTAGTCTTTGTGGTATTTATTGCCCAGAAAGGGACATTAAGAGACAGACATTAAGGAAATAAACCTACAAATAAATATATGATTACAAATGACATAGTTTCTACAAAAGAAAAGAAAAGGGTATGAGAAGAAAGAAGCATAGGTAGAAAAAGGACTTTGGAAGGGCTAGGGCAAGGTTGAAGTTGGACTCTGAGTAATTATTCTTTTAATGAGCATTATTCCTGGTGAGCCAGAATATCACATTCAAATTACATTTAGAAGTTGTTAATGTGCTAAAACAATGAGTCATAACATTTATCCAAGTCATATTTTAGATGAAATAGTAACTTAACAGCAGAATGGTGATTTGCAGCCAAAAAATCCAGTTAAATCTGACAAATGTGTTTCTTTGGTATCCTCCTTTCCCAGCTTGGTAGGTAGCCAAATTAGCAGATCTGACCAGCTATACCAGTGCATCAAAGGTGGATCCTTCTCTGTCATTTGGACCTGCCCTGTTTCCCAGAACTTTGACTCATTTCTGCTGAGCCATGAATCACATCTGGCACCTGCTGCCATTCTGTAAGGGTCATTAGGACTTGGCTTTCTAAAAATGTGCCCTGGTAAGGACATTTCTATGAAAGCATGCCCTAACATGGATAGACTTTGAGGAGAGTATGTTATTCTCCTACCTCAGAATTCTTCAGGATAGCAGGGTAGATTTAAGACCCTTTCACCTGACCAGCATGTTATTTCTGAGCCATTCATGGTATTATAGACAGAGACATGGTTACTACTTGTTCTTTGGGATTGTTTGAAGCCATCACGGCCATTTGAGTAGGGATTAGATCACTTTTGATTGAGAGTTCCACAGTTTGCATCATTCCTCTTAACTCCTTCGGGCTAACCAATTATTAATGGATGATTTCATTCTCATCTTGGTAAAGATGAGAAATCTAAAGAATTGAGATAATCCTGTAATATTTATAGAAATAAAGGATTTCTTTTTTTTGAAATAGCTGTTTATATTTGTTTCATCAAATAAATAGACCTACGTTACTTAAAAATCAAATACTAAAGAACAGACTACTTTCAACTCTCTGCAGTTTCCTGTTTATTTCCCTTTTGATTTCTGAATAATATACCAGTGATTCTCAAAATTTTGATTCTCAGACCCCCCCTTAATAATCTTAAAAAATGATTGAGACTCAAAATAGGTTTTGTTTATAATTATTTACTGTATTGAAGTTAAACTGAGAAATGTTTTAAATATTTATGCATGCATTCCCTGACCCCTCCCCACCCCCTGCCCCATTTTGTACTGGGGATTAAATCCAGGGTGAGCTACTTCCCAGCCCTTTTTATGTTTTGTTTTGAGACAGGGTCTTGCTAAATTGCTTAGGGCCTCCCTAAATTACTGAGGCTGACCTTGAACTTGTGATCTTCCTTCTTCTCCCAATCTGGAATTATAGGCATACACTACCACACCAGCTATTCATTCATTTTTAAATAACAATAATAAACATGTTAAGATGAATAATTTTACAAGGAATAGATTTTCCACAGCAAAAAGTTTTAGTGAGAAGAGTAGTATTATTTTACAGATTTTACAAAACTCTTTAGTGTCTAGCTTTCCAAAAGATAGCTGGATTCTCACATATGCTTCTACATTCAGTTTATTGTAATGTGCTGTTTAGGTTGAAGTCAGTGCAATAAATACAGTCTTATACAGATATGTTTTGGAAATAGGAGGAGCATTTTAATAACCTTTCAGATCTTTGTGGCTATTGCTATTTAATACTACAACAAAATTCAACTAGCAGTAGTTTCCTGAAGGTTAGTTGCAATGTGAAATCTGAAACCATACCGATGAACTTTTGTCCTTTGCTATTCTAAAACCTATTGGTCTATTTTGACCTTTGAATAGATAACATTTGGTCATTTGGAAAATAAATAATGCAGATTTTCCAAAGGATAAAACATTTTATTATATAATATCAGAAATATTTTTTATTTCATCTAAGTACTTTTGGATGAAATAAAAAGTCTTTAAGTATTGAAACCCTAAACTCACTCTGGGGGGATTCAAATTTTCTAGTTTTTCCTGAAAGCTCATTTTTTTTTTCCATTGGCAATGAATACTATTAGTTGTTTTTACTTGAAATGACAGGCTTACTTCCATTATTTTCGAGAAAATAAAGAATATTAAAAAGACATGGCAGGCTGGGGTTATGGCTCAGTGTTAGAGCACTTGCCTCACATGTGTGAGGCACTGGTGTTGAGAGCCACAGCCGAAGGGGCTCCAGCAAACTTCCAGCTGCCAGCAAACTTCCAGCTGCCAGCTGATGATTGGCTCACAGCAGCCCCAGCAAACTTCTAGCTGCCAACTGATTGGCTCCTCTGAGGTGATGCTCATTGGGCTATTTCCCCGCCCTTTCAGACCACGGAGCTGCTCATTGGGGGACTTTTTTTGGCTCTGCCCAGCGACCAAGACAATCAGCCTCAAGAGCAGGAGGAGTGGGGGAGGTGGAGAGGCTTGTGGGAAGCCGGTGGTGGCAGTTGGGCTCTGAAGGTTTTTCCTGAGGCGCTTTGTGGTGTGGTGTGTGGTTCTAAAAATAAAGTTTGTTTCTTTTGACAAGTGGCTCCTGAATTGTGCCCAGCCAGACTGCGGCACACTGGGTTCAATTCTCAGCACCACATAGAAATAAATGAATAAAATAAAGGTCCATCAACAACTAAAAAAAAAATTTTTTTTAAGACATGAATTCAAAGTTGATTTTTATTTTATTTTTTTCTATACAGGGAATTGAACCCAGAGGTGTGCTCAATCAATCAATGAGCCACATCACCAGCCCTTTTTTATATTCTTAATTTTGAGACAGGGTCTCACTAAATTGCTTAGGGCCTCACTAAGTTTCTGAGGCTGGATTTGAACTTGCCATCCTCCTGCTTCAGCCTCTCAAACCACTGGGATTATAGGCATGCTCTACCATGCCCAGCTCAATATTGAAATTTAGTAAAAGTCATGATTTTTATTGCTTTGTCAAGGAATTTTTTCTTGAAACTGTATTTTTTTTTTCTCTTACTATGAGCATGGTAGTGGATCCAAAAACCATCGTCAGTTTTGTGACAGTGCTTTAATTTGTGTTGCTAATAAAGAATCAGCAGCTTTACCCACTGTGTCTTTTGCACCGCCAGTGTAAATATCAACACAGTGAAAGGTCAAATAACCTAGTAAATTCTTGTTTTCACAGAAAGTGAACCACCGTAAAATGCTTACACTGCAGTTGCTTGCCATGCTAACGTAAGCTACTTTCTATTGATTTCCGGTTCTGTAAAGTAGAAGTTTAGTGCCCCTATATTAAACCAGCACCCTTATTTTATTTTTACATTTTTCAATATGATCATAACATATTGTTGTTTTTAAGAAATATTTAATTTTTATTTTATTGTTAACATATAAATATTGTTCACTACCAAGCCTCGTAAGATAAAATGAATATTTCTTTGCTTGTATAGTCATCTCTATGTTCTCAGGGGACTGATTCCAGGACTCCCCAGTGGCTACCAGAATCTTCAGATACTCAAGTCCCTTATATAAAGCCATTAGTTTAATATTTGCATATCACATAATCTATGCACATCATCTAACATACCTTTTTTTGGGGGGTAGGGGGGTAGGGATTGAACCCAGGACCTCAAACATGCTGTGCAAGTGCTCTACCACTGAATTAAACCTCCAGACTTTCCCATCTCTAGATAACTTACAATTCTTAGTATAATGTAAATGATTTGTTAATAGTTGTTATACTGTAGGGAATTAGGGAAATTACAGGAAAAAAATCATACTCGGTACTGACACAATTTTTTTTTTCCAAATAGTTTTGATCCACAGTTGGTTGAATCTGAAGATGAGGAACCCACAGATATATAGGGCCAAATGTATTCCTTTTTATTTTGACCTGAAATTGATTATTGTCTTGGTTCTTGGTGTCTATTTTTATATGACTCAGTTCTGTGGTCCTTTCACAAATTTGTCTTGGTTTTCCAATCAATCTGTGAAAATTCAAAAAATTCTGTTCCGTGCAGTTAAGCCTAGGATGCTCCACCAGGCCCATTTTTCTCCCCTAGAGAAATCCCTTCTGCAGGCCTTCTTCTCCTACTCCAATATGGAACAGCAGCTTGTTCAGCCTGCAACTCAGCCTTCTTCCAGGGATATTCCCTAACTGCTCAGATGTAAGGAAGGAACCTGAAATGGTGGGTTAGAGCTCATTTTTCCAAATTTGTAACTAACAGACTTGGTTGTTGTCATTATCAATTTTGTTTTGTTCCCCTTTTTCTTGTCTGTTTTGTTTTTTCAGTCCTGGGAATTGAACCCAGGGGCACTCTACACTGAACTATAATCTGTAGCCCTTTTCTTTTTTGGGGGGTGGGGGTAACCAGGGATTGAATTTAGGGACACTCAACCGCTGAGGCACATCCCCAGCCCTATTTTGTATTTTTTTATAGAGACAGGGTCTCACTGAGTTGCTTAGGGTCTCGCTAAATTGCTGAGGCTGGCTTTGAACTCCTGTCTCAGCCTCCCGAGTTGCTGGGATTACAGTTGTGTGCCATCGTGCCCAGTGCCCTTTTCATTCTTTAAATTTTGAGATAAGGTCTTGCTAAATTACTGAAACTGGCTTAGAATTTGCCATCCTCCCGCCTCAGTCTTCTGAGTAGCTGGGATTACCAGTGTACACCACCACACTTGGTTCCGGGGTTCCTCCATATCTCCTTCCCTTTTGTTAGCAATCTTGTGTTTCCAAATCCCAACTCTCTGGAATTCTGCTGCATGGATTGGCTATGTCCTTTACTGCCATCTCCAAGAAGGCTTTTGCTTTTCACATTTCTCAACTCTTCTGACTGCTCAACATGCTTTCCATCTTCCAAAAGTTTCTGAAGTTTCAGGTCTGCTGTTGTCTCCCCTTCCATTCTTTTTGTCTTTGTGGTATTGTACCTTTTAAAAAAATTATCTTATTCTCATTTTAGAGGCATTTTAGGAAGGGAGTAAAGATAACACATTTTCTCAATTTGTCATGTTTGATTTGACACCCAGATTTTGTATTTGGAACTACGTGTTCTGAGGCTTTGTTCATTATAAGCTCCTTAGAGCTAGTGAGATTTGTGCTCTGGGAGATTTACAAACCCATCTCCTCAGCTGCCTTTATTGTGTACCACTGCCACAACAGAACTCAAAGACTGGAAGATAATTTGATGAAGCAAATAACACACTCACAAAAAGGTGAAAAAAATTTAGAAAACCTAACAATCATTGAAAATAGGTGGTAACATGTAACTTTGAGTAGGAGGTGACATCTGAGCCAAGTTTTGGTGCATAAATTCTATTTGCAGTTGCTGAAAGGCAGAGGAAAAGAATCTCAGAAAAACATGAGCAGTGACTTGAGTATGGGGGTGACCATGACATATTTATGGAACAGTAGAGAACAGTTTGTTAGAAAGTGGTTGAGTAGGTGGGTTTCCTTTAATGTGCTTTAGAATTTTACTTTATATAAATGGTGGGAGGGAAGAATTAAAGTACTGAGTAGTTAGATCTGAAATGACAGTGAAGACTAGTAAATACCAAGATTCTTTAATTTTTTACACTAATTAGTTATAATATTCCTCCCCTTAATTGCTTTTTGTTATGTTGATTAATAATTATTTCAAAAAGTAAAAACAGTATAAAAGGGTACAAGGGCACATCTTACTCCTATAAATCATCATCCACCTTGTGTTACCCCCACAGGCAGCTACTCTTAACTTTCATTTTATTCTATCCAGTTTTCTTTATGCAAATGCAAATGAGTTAATATCTTATTTCTTGCCTCCCTAAATCTGTTTCCTATGGCTGCCATGACAAATTTTCACAAATCGGATGACTTAAAACAACAGAAATTTATTCTCATACAGTTCTGAAGAATAGAAGTCTGATATCAAAGTGTCATCAAGATTGGGTGTGGTGGCCTAAGCCTGTAATCCCAGCAACTCAGGGAGGCTGAGGCAGGAGGATTGAAAGTTCAAAGCCAGCCTCGGCAATTTAGTGAGCCCCTACGCAATTTAGTGAGACCCTGTCTCAAAATAAAAAAGAAAATGGGCTGGGGTTGTAGCTCAGTGATAAAGCATCCCTGGATTAAATCCCTAACACCCCCCCAAAAAAGGTGGGTGGGTCACCTGGGCTGTGTTCCATTTGAGACTCTGAGTAAAATCCTTCCTTGCCTCTCCCTGGTTTCTGGTAGTGGATATCAGTCCTTGGTGCTCCTTGGCCTACAACTGCATCACTCTCATCTCTACCTCTGTCATCACATGGGGTCCCCCATGTGTCTTTATTTTTATGTAGGATTTTCATTCTCTTATAAGAACCTCAGCCATATTGGATTAAGGCCCACCTTAACTTGATTACATCTGCAAAGACTTTTTAAAGACATTTTTTTCAAATAAGATCATATTCTCAAGTACAGGGGGTTAGGACTTCAACATACTTTGGGGGGGCGTATATAATTCAATCCATAACTATTCATTTCTCAAACAGAGCTAACACCCTATATCTACTATTTTGCAGCTTACAATTAAAATATAACTGTGTATCTTAGGATTCTTCCACATCAGTGATCTTATTCTCTTTTTAGATCACAGCATGTTCCACTGTGTGGCTCTATTGTAGTTTATTGATCAGTTCCCTAAAAATGGACACCTGGCTTGTTTTCAATCTTTGACTATTTCAATGAGTAGCTTGTACATATATCATTTTGTGTGTATGTGGAAGTCCATCTGTATGATAGATTCCAACAAGTGGGTTTGTTAGGTCCAAGAATAAATGTGTGATTATGGCAGTATTTCCACATTCCTTTCATAGGTGTTATGCCATGTTACATTCCCACTAATGATGTATGAGAATGATCAAACCTTTAGACTTGCCAATCTGTGATATGAGAAGTGACATTTCCATTGAACTTTCATGTTTATTTTTCTTATTATGCACCTCCACATCTTCAACATCATTTTATATTATTATTTTGTATAAACTTTTAGCCAGAAAACTTGGCCAGGTAGAAACTTGTATTATAGTATAACATCAGTTATATAGAATTATAATTAAATACTTAGGTTATTTTCCAGAGTGGGCTTCTCCTGGGGAAATATGACTCATCCTTCTTACTTTAGTGACTCAAGTAACAGAAAAAATTAATTTTTCAGTTAGGTCAGATACAATTTAACAGCAGGGATGAGTGTATACCACTTCACAAAGCTTTATTATCTATTCAATGTTCTCTAAATAAGCTAAAGAAGTGTTTATTTAATGCCCACTATAGAAAGCTGAAAGGCCCTTTTGGAGAAGCCAAGTTCCATATCAAACACCCTCGTCTTTCTACCCTACTCTCCTATTCTTCCTAGTTGGCTGTACTTGCTTTCTGTCTTCTTGCAATTGTACCCCCCCCCTTTTTTTTTAATTCCCGGTGCTAAGAATCACATCCAAGGCCTTGTACATGCCCAACCCTTTTTATTTTTTTATTTTGAGATAATTTAGTCTCCTAAATTGCCCAAGCTGCCCTAGAATTTGCTATCTTTGTATTTCAGATTGCCAAGTGGCTGGGATTGCAGGCATGGGCCACTGTACCTAGCTTGTATCTTTTTTTGCTGGTGCTGGGGATTGAATTTGGGCCACTGTACCTAGCTTGTATCTCTTTTTGGTGGTGCTGGGGATTGAACTTGGGGCCTTGTGCACGTAAGGCAAGCACTCTACCAACTGAGCTATATCCCCAGCCCTTGTAGCATTCTTAATAAGAGCAACTTTCCAATCTCATGAGTAAAGTGTCAATGTGATTTGAATACTGCCAACTCTCTCATTGTCACAATCAAATAACAGATTGTTTAATGTTCTGACTCTTAGTTTTTCACAGTTTTCTTCTTACGAAGTATCTAGAGCCATCTATATTATTAAGTCTTGTTTCTTTAGTTATGTCCAAAGGCCATATTCCCTTACTTGCAGGTGGTACTGTGAAGGCAAGGAGCTTGAAAACTCCCCAGACATTCACATTGTCCAGGAAGGAAATCTGCATTCGTTAACCATTGCTGAAGCCTTTGAAGAGGACACAGGACGCTATTCCTGCTTTGCTTCCAACATCTATGGGACAGATTCAACTTCTGCTGAAATTTATATAGAAGGTAACGTAAAATACTCCTGAAGCTTAATGCATATATTTATAATAAATACATTTTTTAAATTTTTTTCAGTTGTCAATGAACCTTTATTTTATTTATTTATTTGTATGTGATGCTGAGAATTGAACCCAGTGCCTTACACATGCTAGGCAAGCACCCTACCAATGAGCTACAACTGCAGCCCTAAACAAACATTTATTGAGGGCTATTCTACCAAAAAAAAAAAAAAAACAGTAAACTTACATATTGATGAATGTATATTATGATGAGATACAGAAAACAAGTGAAATAAATATATAAAATATATAATATGATAGGTATATGTAACTAGAAAAATAGCAAGAAAGATGGCTAGGAGTTATATGTGTATGCGTGTGAGTGTGTAGGTGTGTGTGTGTGTGCGCGTGTGTGTGTGTGATTTTAGATAAGGTGGCAGTGAAGATTTCCCTAACCAGGTGACATTTGAATGGAGACCTAGGGAAGTGAGAAAGTGAGCCCCAAAGATAGTCAAGAGAAAACCACACAAGGCAAAGAAAGCAGCAAGTGCAGTGGCCCTGAGGTGAGAGTCTTAAGGTAGAGAGGAGCCAGCATGGCCAGGCTCCTCATGCCGAGGGAAAAAGTAATATGAGAACTACTAGGGAGGCTAATGCAGGAAGGTCACAAGGGGGAGACGAGTCTGGGCAAATTAAGGAGATTATGGCTCAAAAAAAATATATATATATATATTGTGTGTAGAAATATATATATATATTTATTTATTTCTACACACACACACACACACACACACACGTGTAGAATGTAGTTTGATGGTAGAGTGCTTACCTAGCATCTGTGAGGTCCTGAGTTTAATCCTTAACAGCACAAAAAGAAGAGAAATGAAAGGCAAATTTGGGGCTGTGGTGTAGCTCAGTGGTAGAGCACTTTAGCACGTGTGAGGCCATGATTTCAATCCCCAGTACCACCCAAAACAACACAAACCCCCCCCCCCAAAAAAAAGCAATAGAAGATGAGGTCAAAAGTACAAGATGGGGTTAAAGTAGAGGGAGGTAGATGAGCAGATCATACAAATCTTTGTACGTTGTTGCAAGGACTTTGGTTTTACTCTGAGATGGGAAATTCTGGAGGGTTTTAAGCAGAGAGATGGCATGACCTGATTTAGTTTTTAACAGAGTCACTCTTGCTTCTTGTTGAGAATATATTGCAGGGAGTCAAAAGTAGAAGCATGGATACCAGTTGGGAACCTTGGAAAAGCATTTATCTCAGTAGAAAACTTAGATGATTAATTTTAGGAAAGAAATCAATCTATGTTACTCCTGTATCTACTAAGTTTTGTTCCTATTTTAAGTCATCCTCTGAGTTTTTCTCTGGGGACCATTCGTCAGTACTTTTTCTACCTATTATACTTTAGGTACACCTTGGTTTTAGCACTTACATATTGTACTACTATGGCATAAATGTCTGTTTACCAACTAGATTGCAAGGCCAGTACTGTCTCATCTTCTTTACTTTTATCTCCAATACCTTACATAATACCAAGTGCATAGTGAATATTTGATAAACATTTGTTAAAGAAATACACTAGTAGGAATGTGTTATGTTTTTATCCTCAAATTCTCAGAGTATGATAAATACCTCCAGATTTAGCTCTGTTATATCTTCCTGGAATTCACTATCTTGAGAAGTAAATCCGGGATCAAGGCTGTGCTAACAGTGCTGAGATTGGATTGTTGGATTTTTTTTCTTTGTGGCAACTGGACTTCAAACACCCCCACTTCCAAAATGAAGTTTGACCTGCTAATATTAGGGCAGGACGGAAGAACATCCACCTACACCTACAATGTCTAGAATCCAATGTAATCCCTTCTTCTAGTCAATCTGTGTAGGCCAGAGCATGAGAATTTCTAACACCAGAGAATGGCTGCAAACTTGGACAGTCCAACGATATCAGGAGGTGTTTTACATTGTAGAGCACTTTGAAGTTGGACCAACTAGCTTGAACTCCATCACTAACTAGCTATGTGACTTTGAACAATTCCTTCAACTTTTAGGTGTCTTTCTCCTCATTTGTCAAATTGAATGTTAGTGTAGGGAATCACTGAGTTCATTTCTAAGTCTAAGATTCTTCAAATATCTAGAACTAGCTTAAAAATATTGAAATTATTGTCTTTAAAAGCTCATATTTTGTTTTTAATTCTCCAGGTGTTTCTTCTTCTGATTCAGAAGGGGACCCTAACAAGGAAGAGATGAATCGGTAATTCTAATTTTCTATCTTATAGACTCAGTATCCTCAGATACTAAAAAAAGTCCTAACTGGTTACTAGAACTTGAGGAGAGAGGCAGATTTGGAGAAGAATCTACTTATTTTGCTTAAGTCTTGCTTAAGATTAATTGGAATATTCTCAGTATTTAAAATATGAGGTGACACTTGTAAAATATTGTATTTATATCTACAGAGTATAAAAACCAATAACCCAATAGTTTAAAAAGCTCATGTTTAGATAGTACTATAAGAACACAAAATTTGGTTATCCTAAATTATATATGAAATATATTTTAACTTTTATATATTATTCATAATTTTATGTATTTTATATACATATCATTTAAAAATATTTACATCTCTTATTTACTGTGTGTATATATGTATAGATGTGTGTATATGTTCATATACATATATTTGATCTGGAAAAGTTATATCCTTTTTGCTAAATAGTTGTACTATATACTGAACAAACTTGCATCCATCCATTTGTTAGTTTCTGCAACCATTGACTGAGCACCTACATTACCCCAGGCACTACACTAGATGCAATGGATATTAAGAAAAGTCAAGGCTGGCATGGTGGTGCATGCCTATGATCCCAATGGCTCAGGAGGCTGAGACAAGAGGATCTTGACTTCAAAGCCAGCCTCAGCAACTTAGTGAGCCCCTAAGCAACTCAGTGAGACCCTGTCTCAACATAAAATATAAAAAAGAGCTGGGGATATGGCTCAGTGATTGAGTGCCCCTGGGTTCAATTTCCAGTACAAAATAAAGAAAGATCAGATGCTTCCTTCTTTCAGGAGGTTCACACCTAGTAGAAGGCAATATAGAGGTAGCAAGAAATGAATACCAAACATATAGATGATAAGAGTTATATAATAGTCTATGATGACCATGTGCATGGTGTACAGGACTTGGTACAAAAGAAGAGTTATTGGTTGGGGGTGCAGGGAGAGATCAAGAAAGGTTTTACAGAGTGGGTGATCCTAAACTGAACCTTTGAAGAACAGAAGGAGGATACCCCCCAAAAGGGAGAGAGGAGCATTCCAGCAGAAGTCCTGGGAATAGAAACAGACATAGTAACCATTCCTGAGGCTACCTGAAACAAACAGAAATATCTGGGAGCCTGGTTGAAGAGACGTAAACTGTGTTACCCCTATAGAGAGTAAGCTCCGTGAGGGCAGAAATCGTTTTACTCTTCAGAATCTTTTGTGTTTATCTACCTGGCAATGAGAATTTGCTTTCAGCTCCTGTGCAGGAACATTCAGGACCAGAGTCAAGGATGCTCCCTTTAACCCACTTCCTCATCATTCTCAAGGCCTTGCTTCAGTTTCTTCTTCCTGCTGGCCTTCCATGCCAGCCTCTTCCTTAGAGGGATGCTCCAGCCCTCTTCTCTCTTCTACGGTCTCCAAAGTATTACTGATTATTCTCTATGAGATCATTCTGCTCCTATCATTTTCCTTCTTTAAAAAAAAAAAGATTATCTATGGGAAAACAAAATAAGAAACATTAAAAAAAACTTAAAGCCTTATTCAGTGGAGGATCCACTAGTCTTACCTGGCCTCCATCTTGGGCTGTCTACACTGCTGACATCTCATTCAAAACAATGCATGGTTCATCTTTTATTTTTCATGGCAAACTCCTACTTATCCTTCACAACCTGGACTAAGTATTCTTCCTCTTGGGTTTCTGTAATCAATTCCTCTTCTATTACACACTCATCACTCCTTCCTCAAGGTTTCCCATAAATATGTTAAAAATTTAATGGTATGAATTTTGATACATTAATTCTGCAAGAAATAGTTCATTTATTTATTTGCTATAAATCTAATTGTATTAGTTAAAATTTAACTTCAATTTTATATAATAGAAACCCAAATTAACTGTGATTTAAATGAGATAGATAGTTCTTATTTACATAAAAATCAGGTAAATGGCTTCGCATTCTAGTAGGTTTCAGTCTGCTACCAGGTTTCTGCTTCATCTCATGTTAAGGTACACCCTCATTTTCTTAGTTTAAGATACCAAGGAATAAAGGGTATGTCCATCTCCTTTGTAAGGTCAGCTCTCTAAATAGCATATTTCACTATCCCTCATATCCCATCACTAAAAAGAGCCATTTGGCCACACCTAGTTGGAATGAAGATTGGGGCATGTAGTCTTTTGGAGCAGTCATGTAAGGAAATCAGGGGTTTTGTTATTGCAGAAGAAAACCCATGCTTTAGAGACAATGATAGGCTTTGCATCACCATGTAATTCTGCTTCTTAGACTCCATCCTGCCTGGTTAGGATCTGTCATTATTGGGTGTCTCTTCCCCCTCCACAGTTATGCAAAGATTCCTTTGATAAATATGGAGCAGTATGGGAGCAAGCATCACTCTTAGCACCTGGCATGAATTATCTAACTCTCACAAAACCCCTGTGGAATAAGAATTACTATTCCCCCATTTTAGAGTTGAGGAAGCTGAGACACAAGAGAGGTAACATTCAGACCAAAGACAGGGAAGCCTTCTGTCAATGGTCATCTCTTCTCCTGGGTTACAGGTGAGAGGCCCATGTGCTAGATCTCAGTCTTTAAGTCCAGTGTTGTTTCTTCCCGACATGCTTCAGGACTGATGTTTTAGCAAGACTGGAACCTTCCACCTTTCCTCTGAATTTAGGTTCTTCCCCTTGCCAGGCTGTCTGGCCAGATCCACAGATCTTTCTGCCTTCCCCACAAACCAAATAATCTTTCCTCCACAACCTTGTCAAGAATACTTCCTGGTTCTTTTGACCTTAAAAAAATCCCTTCAATTTATGTAAACTTGAAGATTTTGGATTATTATTGCTTTCTGCCATGTCACAACCCCAGAGGTAACAATATACAAAGCTTGGCCTCTTACTTGGAACAACAAGAGGGAAAATACAGACAACTTGTTGTCTAAATCTAAACAAGATATCCTCTGCACAGGGTTCTGTCACATCTTAGATCTCAGGTGATTTGACTCCCTGGCTACACTGAAAGCAAGTGACCCAAGGACAATGGTGGCATATCCATCTTCATATTTGCATTTCCTAACAAACTGTATGGAAAGGAAACTCTCGGTAAACATTTGTAGAATATTGTCAAACAAAGATTTGTATTACATCCAACTATAAGGAGTGATGACATTATTAGTTTTGCTGACAGACTTTTCACACACATTTATAGTTCTGATTTATAATCTATATTTTAAAAATTTCTCAGAATCCAGAAGCCAAATGAGGTGTCATTACCTCCTACTACCTCTGCCGCCATTCCTCCAGCAGTGCCCCAAGCTCAGCATTTGGTGACCCAGCCCAGAGTGTCAACCATCCAGCAGGTATAAGAATCTAGGTGAAACACAAGTGCCATTGACCGTGATGGACATGCACTGTGACCATGAGCTTCTTGTATAGCATGATCATACTCTTCTTTGTTGCAACTAGTCATCATAATAATCACTTTGGGGGCTGGGGGTGTAGGTTAGTGGTAAATAACTTATCACTGTAGATTTGTTACATTATCTATCCATGCACAATCAAAGCCCTGAGTTCAACCTCCAGCACTGCAAAAAATTAAATTTAATTTAAAAATAAATTCAACTTAAAAAAACATACAAAATAAAGTTACATGATAATTAATTTGTACTTCCCATGTATGGGGAAAGTGGTTGCTATTGCTTTGTGAACTTCTTACCTAGTTACATGGACAAATATCAAAGGAAAAGAAGCTCTTTATGAGCTTGTCTCTGACATTCCAGCTTTTTAAAGAGGGCTGATTGCATATCTAGTGAGCTACCAGCTCTCAGATTGACCCAGGACAAACATTCTATACTGTAAAACTTAGTTTCATGGAGATGCAAAGAATTCTACTTTCTGAGTAAGCAGGTACAAAATTATTTTTTAGAAAACAGCAAAAAGGCTCTTTTGAGTCAATAAAAAATAATAATAATATATGCTTATAGCCACACATGGTGGCACATGCCTGTAATTCCAGTAACTCGGGAGGCTGAACCACTAGGATTGCCAGTTCAAGACCAGCCTCAGCAATTAGTGAGACCTTGTCTCAAAAGAAATAAAAAGGGCTGGGGATGTACCTCAGTGGTAATTTGCCCTGGGTTCAATCCCTAGAACTGTAGTAATAATAACAACAACAACAATAACAAAATGCTTATTGTAAAAACATTTAAAAAGTACAGACATATACTGAATAAAAACTTTGGCCAACTTTCTACCTCTATGCCCCCTCTTCTCAGAAGTACCTCTTATTAATAGTTTCTAGCAGATAGTTCCAGGCATTTTCTAGGCAAATATAAAAATAAATATGTATGTGTATACTTTAAGACATATAAAATCATACTATCTAAATATGTTGGTAAGATGTTATAGATATGTTTGTTGACCAATGATAATATATTTAAATGTGTTATCTACAACCTTTTTGAAAAAAGTTAAGAATGTCTTCTCTAGCCCATTTAGTAATGCACAGAGATCAAGTTTTAGTCCTAATCCACTGGTTTTCAAACTGTGATTGAGGCAGCCCTAGGGATTTTATGGGACCTCTTCAGGAGGTTAGGTCCAATTACATGCATCCATGTGAAGGGGCTGAAGTAGAATGGACACCACATATTTTACAGCCACTGTGACCTAGAAAGAAATGCAATCAATTCAGACTAAAATCTGAAGTTTATGATTCATAAACTAAGAAAGCATGTCTTTTGATTTGGGATTAATTTTACACATCAAATTCTGTAGATTTGTTGTATTATCTATTCATGTAATGATTTTAGTGACCATGACTCTATTGCTTGTTCCCTTCTAACAGTGTCAGAGCCCTACCAACTATTTGCAAGGATTAGATGGAAAACCTATCATTGCAGCTCCTGTGTTTACAAAGGTAATCAAAATATGGCTTCCTTCTGTCCTGGCTTTAGAGACACTGCAGCATCCAAATGAAGTTTATGAAACAAGATTTACTGATTTTATCTCAGGACTTTGGTCTCTTTATAAGTACAAATAAGCTTTAGGGTTTTTTGTTTTTGTTTTTGTTTTGTTTTGTTTGTTGGTTGGTTGATTTGAGGTAGTTGTCCAAGTATCATTCCCAGTCCTTGATTTCTAATATCAGTTTTTAC
This sequence comes from Spermophilus citellus, assembly GCF_964194105.1. Taxonomy (NCBI): domain Eukaryota; kingdom Metazoa; phylum Chordata; class Mammalia; order Rodentia; family Sciuridae; genus Spermophilus; species Spermophilus citellus. Next base: position 42,515,397 of record NC_138195.1, read on the forward strand.
ACTGATCCTGATGGTCACACCTGAGGATCAGGTGATAAGATTCTAGTCACTTACTACTCTAGAGGTTTCTCTGGACTTTCAGAAGAATCTAGTTGCAGGTACCTGGTTTTGTGCTCAAGGAGATGAAGTTAAATGCTCTTGGGAGGTTGAATGGAAAGCCTCACTCAAGGACAAAGAGCCTTCTCTTTCTGTTCCATGGTGTCAGCTATTGTGGAGTCATCAAATTCTGAGTCACATAGTCTTTGTATTTAGAACTGGAAAATTCAGTTGGGCACTTTCATTTACAAATGAAAAAAACCTCGGGAAAGCCAGAGAGATTAAGCGATTTGGCCAATGTCACAGGACTAGTTAGTAGCAGAATGAGGATGAGAAACAGGTTCTCCCGCTTCTCAGCCTTTCGTTCTTTCTTTTATATAACAAACTTTCTTTTATATATGTTGCCCCAGACAGTAAGTTCAAAGGTGAAAAAGTTGAGTCACATTGCATTTTTCAGTATTCTGAAGACCAAATAGGTGCAACCTATGCCTGGATTTATGTTCATTGTTTGTATGAACACCCACCTAGGTCTCAAAAGATTTTATCTTCTAAGATATAAGCATGGGTATTACAGAAGTGGTTATCAATTATGGTTAACTCTCTTCTCCAAGGGTCCATTGGTAATGTTTGGAAACATTTTGGGTTGTCACAATCGGAGGGGGGCTGCTAACATTCTATACTGAATAGGATGGCAGCCCCAAAAATAAAGAATTATCCAGCCCCAAGTGTCAGTAGGGGTGAAGTTGAGAAATCCCAATTTCAAGCAAAATGGTCAAAATGGTCTCTTGCAATGAGTACTAACACTTAAAAGAGCTAAGTTCACAACTTCCACAGAAGCATTCATTTCAAGGAAATCCTGACAAATCATACTGACTCATGCAAAATGGTTTTCCAAAATCCATCATGAAGTCTAGCTGTGACTACCTATATCTATATCAGTTAGGCACATTTTCATAGGTAAAACAAGATGCCTCTCAATTTTTCAGGTTGGTTTACTATAACCTGCCCTGAGGTTTCAGTTTTACTATTTTCAAAGACTTGAAATAGAAAAGCAATGTGTTGTGACTAGTGGATACAAGACTTTGAGGAGGAATTAAAGAAGGACCTTTGTGAGGGGGGAGTGTATGTATGTGTGCATGTGTAAAATATAGCTAACAGAGCTTTTTCTTGTCATCTCTTATTGCCACTGCTAAATCACCTAGTCTTACGATACAGCGTAAGTGCCACAAAAATGTTCTCTTTATTTTAATTTGCCATTCCCATTTGTCATACCTTAGAGACTGCTGACTCTTCAAGGCACTAAACCACCAAGGAGTTTATACCTGGTCTCAATAAAGTCTCCTCTCTTTTGTTCTGCAACACCATCTGCCTCACCAGATAGTTGACACCAGAGAGGTGTCCTTATCTCCACTCAATTTCAAATCTTAGGTGCCCTAGTTCCAGGCATTCAGATCACCCAGAGCACATGTGTCTGGTACATTTATCAAAGATAAAGTTGTTTACTCTCTCTTTCCCAATCACCTTGAAAGCTCCCTGTAATGAATAGATAGGAGTTCATAAGGTAATAATACGTCCAAAGCTATTTTTATTATTTTAACAAGTTTGATAGGAACCTTTAACATTAATTCTTTACACTTCATTTTCACAGGTTGATGAACACATCAGGTTTAGTTGCTTTTGTGTGGTGACTGGTCACCTCCTAATTAGATTGGCAGATACATATGCCTTTAATAAATAAAATGGGAAAATGAATTAATCATTAGATAAGGCATTTGTTAGGTAAAATCTCTGTATGCATTAGCTTCATGGTGGGAAAATGGTCCCTAGTACCTAAACTCTGGGCAGGCTTTCTCCGCCCTCTGGACTTGTGATTTTGCCTCCATAAATGGGATGAGGATTGTACAGACATAGGGCACTAGGATAGGCTGTGGCTCAAATTCCAGAGAGACTTATCAACCACAGTGTGCTTGCGTTAGTTTCCGTCAGCCAGGGCAAGATTGAGGTCATAGTCACTGCCAGTGTCATTAGCGAATTTCTGAGTCAGAGCTACCAAGGATGGTTTCACGTGGCCATGAGCAATGATAACAGATCATTTGCATATGTTTGTTGGGTTATCCCTGCTCTATTTACTTCTTTGGGAACTTCCGGGAGCTCCAGCCCCTGTGACTCACTTTCTATACTGCCCAACAAAGCATTTCCTCACCAGTTATGACAAGAAGGCTCGTTTTGTTTTAAAGCAATGATTAGAGAGCAGAGTTTTATTTAACTCCTTTGGCCATGGAAAATTACTTTCTAAACAAGGTTAAAATGAAAAGGAGAATGGCCCAGAAAAGCAGTGGTAGAGTTTAAGAGAAGGTGATGGAATATATATATACTTGTTCACTGATCTACTTAAGAGAATTTCTGTGTTTTTGTTTGTGGTACCAGGAGCCAACCAAGGACCTCATACATATTCTGCAAGTGTTCTACCTCTGAGCTCCTAGCTCCCCAGCCCTCTTAGGTTTTTAAATGCTTTTAATTGTGGGTAGAGCTAGACTATCCTTCGTTCTCTATGCAGCATCGAAAATATTTTCACTTTGCCATGGGGGGAACAGGACTCACACTTCTTGAGCAGGAGAGAGGGAGGTGATCAAATTAGAATCTTGCTCCTATCACTGCTCCCACTCAACAGCAGCTGCTCTGGCAGGCTTTCAAGGCCGCAGCGGCTCTGGCTCCAACTACTTCAGCAGTAATTTGAAGAGTGCAAGGGGGCAGGGGAAGTGAGAATTTGAAGAGCACTTCATTATATAATAGCAGAGGAGGGAAACCCTGAAATCATGGGGCCCAGTAGTTGAATCCAGACTTCTGAAGATTTCATGGGCTCTTCTCCCTAGCCCATCAATTCCAGAGAATTTTTCACAGAGCACCTGTGACAATCCAGGGGGAAAGGACTTTCAATAAGTTTTTTAATCTGTAAAAACTGCTCTGATCCAACTCCAGCCTAAAGTGCTGTACACATACACTTGCATCATGTCCCAAGGTGCAAAAATATTGACTGGGTTTAAAAACAAATAAAATGATAAAGTGAACCTTGTAGCTGACATTTTTTAAAAAAATATATTCATATTTTTTAGTTTTAGGTGGACACAATATCTTTATTTTATTTTTATGTGGTGCTGAGAATCAAACCCAGTGCCTCATGCATGCTAGGTGAGCGCATTACCACTTGAGCCACATCCCCAGCCCCTAGCTGACATCTTTTAACCAATAAAGGAAATGCTCCTTCTCAAGAATGTCCCTAAATGCTATTTGTGGGAAGAGATCTACCAAGCAAAAATTGTGTCTTTTCAACTCACATTTATAGCATCTGGTACTGTGCTTGGCACAAAGCAGGCACATTGTAATATTTATTCTGTGGCAAAGAACTTCCATTTCAGTTAAGAAAGGATTCTTCTTTTTTTCAACATTTTGTGGCTTTAGAGCAGAAGGGAAAAAATTCAATGTCAAGTGACCATGCTTCTCAGGGTTTTGTGTTGTCAAGTTATTTGGAAGAATGTTCTCCCAAATGATCAGTATGATGATGACACACAAGACAGAGTTGCACTTTGGACATTGTTTACCTCTGTAGACCTTTGGTTTTGGGGCCTTTAGTCCAGATCCATAATTCCTAGTAAAGATTAACTTAATCTTTCCTAGGCCATTTCATTTGTCTTATTCATCTGTAGTGAGGTTAATATGACTGTGACTAAGCATGTACATATCCTATGTTTTAGTCTGTTTCCTGTTACTATAACAAAATACCTGAGGCTGGGTACTTATAAGAGGAAGAGTGTATTTAATTCACAGTTCTATAGGTTCAAGGGCATGACACTGGCATCAGCTTGACTCTAGTAAAAACCTCATGATGGATAGTATCACAATGATGGGTTTGAGAAGGAGAGAACACATGGCAAGAGGGAAGTCAGAGTGAGGGGAGGGGCCGGTAACAATTTCCCATCAGGCCCCACCTCTTAAACATCCCACCATCTCTTAACATCATCACACTGGGGACCAAGCTTTTAACAAATATACCTTTAATGGGAGCACTTGAACCATATCCAAAGCACATCATCTTTCCATTAGGAAATAGCCTAAGACCCACTATGACAAACAACTGACTTGGACCCTGATATATGCAATATGACCAGCCCCCCCCCTTTTTTTTTTTTTTTTTTGGTACCAGGGATTGAACACAGGGTTACTTAACCCCTGAGCCAGATTCCCAGCCCTGTTTTATATTTTATTTAGAGACAGGGTCTCACTGAGTTGCTTAGGGCATTGCTAAGTTGCTGAGGCTGGCTTTGAACTCACAATCCTCCTGCCTCAGCCTCCTAAACCTCTGGGATTACAGGCAGGCACCACAGTGCCCATCCTAGCTCCTTCTTAAGAGACTTTTCAGAAAGAACAATGTTCAGTGGTAACAACTATTACTGTCCTTATAATTACGGCTTTCATCAGCTTTCTCTAAGTGGCTTGTAAGAAGACCTTTGGCATCTTTTTTTACTGAGTATTGATTCACATTGGAACAAAATTTCACCTCCCATCATGGACATTAGTGGGTTTGTTCCATACACTGTAGCTCAAAGGTATCTTGGCTGGCCTCTCAAATAGAACAAAGGTCTTAGTTTTCAGTGACAAATGAATAATAACAACCAGCCAGTGTTGGTCTAAATCATAAGTAACACAATTTCGCAAGGAAGTCCTTTTTCAAGCAAGGCTTTAGTATATCCTCTGTAGATTGAGAGTTGGCTTACATATCCAAACTGCAAGCCATGTTGAACATATAGATTAACCTCATTTTGCTCACATCCATTTTGTAAATGTGTCATATTTCATTTAATCCCTTCTGTCACCACCTTTTGTACTGGGGGGATGGTTGGGAAGGGATGGTTTTTTAATGTGTTTGCTTTAAGATGGAATGAAAACTCCACTATGTATGAAATCCAGAGAAATGTCTGATACTGCTAAAGTTTTCCATAGGCCCCAAGGCTCCCATTTTAGCACAGAATTTGCTCAGAGGTCAAGGTGAAGGACATATTCACCTGTTTGCCAGGAGCAGCCAAGACCCATTGATGCTTCCAGCATTTCATTCTTGTCACTGGATGAGGTAGACAAAGAAAAAACAAATTTCCAATAAAATAGTTCTTTATTAATTCAGAAACCACCACCCTGTGCTAATTCCATCATGAATCACTTCAACAAGCAAATTTGGGGATGGGGGAGAGAAAAACACTAACGTTGAACTACAGTGCCCCCTGGCTGTCACAATATCAACATACACACACCCCTGAGGTAAAAGTGCGGTTAAAAGCTTGTGGTTCCTTACTTCTTACTCCCCACCCTTGTAGTCCTTAGACAAATGCTATAAATGTGAAAGGCCTTGCACAAAATATTCTAAGTTGTTCGAACAAAAGCTGTAAAAAACACCACAAATTATTTTTAATAGTGAATGACAAAAGGAAGAAGGAACTACTGACTTTCCCTTTCTCTTACGTAAGAGCCAATATTTCCTAAATGCAGGTTCAAAAATTGTAATAACAAAAATCCTTGCAGCCTTTGGTACTTACAGAACTTAGAGAAAGTTTAATCAGAATATTTCCATGTTTATAATCTTTAGGCCAAAATGGAAAATAAAAATATGCTCTCACACATGCCAAAGAAACATTTCATAATCAAACGGAATACCAACCACACCAAAGAAGGTGTGATTTTTAAGCTCACAAATCATAATGAATGAGGATGTAGTTCTGAAAGAAAAATGTGCATTCCATACTCCCATAGAGTCTAGAATCGACTTTACAATTACAGTATCAACTTTACAATTCAAAGTGAATTTTGTAAACCTTTTATCATGGAGGTGTCGAAAAGCATTTCACAGAATTACAACATATTTTACAATGACTCCATGTGTGACTATGATTATATAAAGGTTGTCATTGTCTATATGCCTCAATAGATCAGTGAGACTGTACTTGTTAAGACCACATAAGGAAAACAAAACAGCAAGATAAAAAGCAATTTCTAGAACAACAGAATGTAAACTAAACAAAGCCTGCAAGACAAATCAGTTACTTGGCCACAGAGCTGTCCCACATCCTGAACAACCACATTTCTTTGTGGAATAATACTTTACTTCTGTGTTGAATCACCTAGTATATATTAACCACAGATTTTTAAATTATTTTCATTATTGTTATTTCTTCTGAAAACCAAATTCTATATGGGTGTTTACAAACAGAAGTATTTTACTAAAAATTAGCTTCTTTACTCAAAATGTTTTGCAGGATATTTAATAGATTAACTTAGCACAGCAATAGCTGCAAAAGGAAAAATAGTGGGGAAAGAGCTTTATAGAGGTCAGTGGCTCCATATTAAAAAATAGACTCAAATGTACATCCACAGACTCAAAATTGTAGAAAATTTGGGAAAAAATCCAAATATAAAAGAGAGAGTGTCTTTTTTTTTTTTTTTTTTTTTTTTTTTTTTTGATACCAGGGATTGAACTCAGGGGCACTTGACCACTGAGTCATATCTCCAGACCTATTTTGTATTTTATTTAGAGACAGGGCGTCACTGAATTGTTTAGCACCTCACTTTTGCTGAAGCTGGCTTTGAACTCATGATCCTCCTGCCTCGGCTTTCCAAGCCACTGGGATTACAGGCATGTGCCACCACGTCCAGTGAGACAGTGTCTTTTTCTAAAATTCAACACTGAGACTACATTCCAAAGATATATTCTTTTTGGTTCTAACAATATTCTTCTCATTCTAGATGCTACAAAATTTGTCAGCCTCTGAGGGTCAGCTGGTTGTCTTTGAATGCAGAGTAAAAGGAGCTCCATCCCCCAAAGTTGAGTGGTACAGAGAAGGGACCTTGATAGAAGATTCTCCAGATTTTAGGATTTTACAGAAAAGTAAGTTGTTGCTGTAAAACTATTTTTCTGATAATTTATTTTTATAAATTGGTTATATGTTTATTTTTAAAGTTTTAGCAACTAATTAAAAATATACTAAAAAACTAAGTAAAAAAATCACCTATAATCATATTCCACAAGACTAAACTCTATTATTATTTGGGTGTATATTCCCCAAGAATTTTTTTCCCATGCATATCCTTTAAAATAAAACTGACATGCTCTTTTTTTTGGAAATGTATTTTTTTACTCAATATTTCATGGGCATATTTCTATGTTAATACAGAACTTTATTAGTCTCAAAAAATATCTATTTCATATTTAATCTCCTGTTGAAAATTTAAATTGTTACAATATTTTACTACTATAAACTAGGCTTCAATGATGCTAACAGCACAAATCTTTGTGATTATCCATAGTTGTTACTTTACAATAACTTTCTAGCACTGAATTGCTACTGTCAGTACATAGTTTTTAGGCTTTTATTATATGTATTGCCAAAATGCCATCTCAAAAAGTTGAGCTAAATTTAGACTGATTATACAATTGATCAGCCAAATTGAGACCCTTTGGGATGTGCAGGGACCCCAAGTATAAACTAGGTCTGTCCCAGACACATGTTGCCCTACCTAGCACAACCAGCAATGCAGGGAAATGCCTTTTGCCTCACATGTTCACCAACAATGGTTGCTAACCATTTTTTTAAATCTTCACTAATTTTATATGCCAAGTATAGGAACAGTTATTTTAATCTGCATATCATTAATCAGATATGGGAGGGTACTTTTTGTATTTATTTAGGTTTTTTATTTCTTTTATTTCATGTTGGGTTTTGATTCTTTTTATTGTAAGAAAGCTTTATATAGTCAAGTGGTTGATTCTTTTTTTTTTTTAATCACATACTTTTCAGCTTGTTTTCCAATGCTTTCTCTTTGATCCTTTGCAGTCCCAAAATAAGTTGCAACTTACTTGCTCCTTTGGTTAACTATACAGAACAATCTACTATAGAAAAAACTTGAGAAGGAAATTCGCTAAAATATTGGTAGTCTTTCTCTGAGCAGCAAGCCTAGGATCAATTATTTTGCTTCCACTTGCATTTTTGTGTTTTTCAGTTTTTCTGTGATGAACATGTATTACTTTTGTTTTTAGTTTTTAGGGGTTTTGTTTTTTTTAACGGAGAAAAGAACATACAAAACTTATTACATGCCTAAAGACATGGGAGTATTAGACTTCTCTTTATCTTTTTGATGAACAAAAATTATATAAACTAGTCATGGTGGTGCACATCTGTAATCCCAGTGGCTCTGGAGGCTGAGGAGGAGCATCACAAGTTCAAAGTTAAGCCTCAGCAATTTAGCAGGCTCTGAGCAACTCAGGGAGACTCTGTTTCAAAATAAGATATAAAAAAGGCTGGGGATTGGCTCAGTGGTTAAGCACCCCTGGGTTCAATCCCTGGTACCAAAAAATAAAATTATATAATTTATTTTATACAACATGATATTTGATATATGCATACATTGTGGAATGACTATACTGAGCTAACATGCATTACCTCACATCACCCCCTCCTTCTTTCATGGCTGAATTATTTGCTTTTTTTCTTAATCTGTTTCTTCCAATCTCAAAATGGTATTACTTTGATCAGTATGAAATATGAATAAGAACTACTCCAGGCTTTAGGAGTAATATCAGAAACAGTAATATATTCTAATACCATTTAAACTGAGAGGAAAAAAAAAACTCCAATAGTTCTATCCATGTAGAATATTCTAAGTTCAACAACAATTTATGGAGTGCCTGCAATTCTATAAACATTCACTGAACTCCAGTATCTGGTTCTACAGTGGGCATTTTCAGGTAGGCCAAGGAAATTTAAGATATAGAACCTGTTCTCAAGCATTCTATTATCTATTCTGAGGCTCTTGATCCTAGAAACCACAGAGCAAAATGTATATTCTACATTTTACATGATCTCAGTCTTCACGAGCTTTTTTTCAGGTAAGGCCGAACAAGCACCAATCAAAGCAAGTCATTTCAGAGTCCCAGCCAACTCAGGAACTTTTCCTTGCCAAAGGTTTATGTACCCCAGTGGACCCAGGTGTGTTCCAAGATGCAGCAACATCATTTAGATGCTCTCTTGCTGCCCTTTTCTGTCCCTATTGAGGTTGTGGGTGCTTAGGTCATCAACATCAATAGATTAACTTTATCTAATTACTCCTAAGTATGCAAGAGACTACTAAATACTACAGGAAACTTCTGATTTAAATTAAACAAATGCTCAGAATTTTTTTCTTTCTTTTTCTTTTAGAACCTCGATCCATGGCAGAACCAGGTAAAGATCATTACAACAGGGGCTGGGGATATAGCTCAGTTGGTAGAGTGCTTGCCTTGTATGCACAAGGCCCTGGGTTTGATCCCCAGCACCAAAAAACAAAACAAACAAAGATTATTGCAACTTTAATTTTTTAATATGTAATGAGTGATTTGATATAGATAAGAACATGTTGAAATTACACTGGTGTCAAGAGAAAGAGAAAATTAAAGTTTTAGTTTAAAAAGATCCAAATGATATAAAGAGAGCAACTAAGAACAGAACAGGAAGGAAGAGCATGAGGGAAAGACTACAGTAAACAAAGACGAATGGGGGGAGAGAAAGGGAGAGAGAAGGGAAAGCATATGGAAATGGTAGGAGACCTTCAATGATACATAAAATTATAAGAGGTTATGAGGGGCAAGGGGGAGAGAAAAAAAAGGGAGAGAATTGAATAACAGCAGAGGAGGTAGAGAGGGAAGATGGGAGGGGAGGGGAGGGGAGGGGGGATAGTAGGGGATAGGAAAGGTAGCAGAATACAACAGTCACTAATATGGCATTATGTAAAAATGTGAATATGTAACAGATGTGATTCTGCAATCTGTATTTGGGGTGAAAATGGGAGTTCAAAACCCAATTTGAGTCAAATGTATGAAAGATGATATATCATGAGCTATGTAATGTTTTAAATAATCAATAAAAAAAAGAAAAAAAGAAAAAAAAAAGATCCAAATGAATCCTAGCTATTATAAGAAAATATAATTTGCAAATTTTGAATATATATGCAATACCTGGTATTAATGCAGTGAGTTCTTGATTTTTTTAAATATTTTTTTTTAGTTGTAAATGGTCCTTTATTTTATTTATTTATTTGTTTGTTTATTTATTTATTTATTTATATGTGGTGCTGAGGATTGAACCATTCCAGGCAAGGCTCTACCACTGAGCCATAACCCCAGCCCTAGTTCTTGAGTTTTGAGGATTATTTCACAGGAATTATTTCCCCACCATCCTTGGCCTCCAATCATACCTTTCTTAAACTGGGCAGAGCAATTTTTCTGATACCAGATCAATTCCAGTTCCACAACCTATGTGCCTCAAATTTGATGCATCAAATTTTGAAATTTGCAGAGACGCAATAAAATGTTTAGTTTGATGCTATTATATTTAGTTGGGGGAATACTAGATGAGATAGATGAAAGTGACAGTAGGTGAAACTCTTACCACTAGAAAATACAAGTCATTCACAAATCAGGATGTGAACATCTGAGCACCCTCTCCATAACCACCTGGAAGAATCAGATTGTTTGTATCCCTGGGTGAGAAAGATGGTTTGGAATTCCATTATCATAATTCTTTTTTCTGACAACTGAATGGAAATGAATTTCACTCAAGAAGACCTTGAAATCCATGTTACTTGACCCTACACTAAGGTCTTAGAGATATTTGGCAAAGACAAGAAGTGGATTTACTTTTTTTTGCTTATAGTGGAGTGGTACTTTGCCCTTCAAAAATGTTCGGGCCTTTTGTAACAGGAAAGCAGGCAGCTAAAACTCAAACCTCGATTCTTTTGTTCTGATGAAGAGAAAATTTAAAGTCAGATAGCAAACATCATACAAGAGAACTTTATGGGAAGTGAAAATGAGGGGGAAATAAAGTAAAAGAAAAGTGAGGCTTAAGCAAAAACACTCTCAAGAGAGAGAATGGGCCGTCTCCAAGTAGAGAACAAAGGAGACAATACTGTCCCCAATTTTATTACCACTGTTTGATGTTTACCAGAAGTGGGGACCACCTTCTGTACTTTTTGACAATCAGGTGTTCATCTCCTTCTTCAGTGTGGGGGGGGGGGAGTTTTTTACTTTAGTTGGTCCTCTCCAGAACTGTCATGGTGGCCTTCCTATTTAGGTGGCTTCATTTACAAGTCAATCCCATGTTAATGTGGGCATGGTCCTTAGCTGGTCAGAAGTTACCTTAGTGCGAAAGGAATCTTCCTTCCCAGATAATTGGAGACACTGATAGCCATAATTCCTAGCTTTATGTCAACGTCAATGGACCCTGTCAAGAGTTAGTACCATTAATCCTTTTCTCTTGACATATTTCCCAATTAGCTCCTTTTGCTTCTATTTATTTTTTTACAAATTAACTACCACCCTTTGCTTTCTTGTCTACTTTGGAAGTAGTTTAAAGAAGAACCCTAAAGTAATTTAAAGAACACTTGTGACCTTGCCTGCATTTCACTGCTCATTGCTAGCTACTATCAAACCCCTTGATACTTCCGATCAGAGTGGGAGTTTTCATTAGGCAGTCAAATACACAAAATAGCTTCGGAATCACCCCCAAAATATACCCAAACAGGTCCTGCCCTTTTCAGTTCCATGACTGAAAACTCCCACATTGTATAATGCAAATATATTTGGAGACAGAACACAGGCAGAATATCAGGCAGGTATAGTGTCCTGTGAATAACTTTATAAGATCATTTTCTGAGAATGGATTGCTGAAAGATAAAGAGTGTGAATGTTTGGGAAAGGGAACAGAAAAGGCAGCATAGGCCAAGGGTTTAGAATAAGGTCTGAGAGTCACCAAAATCAAACTTTGCTTCTACATGATTTATGATTCTTTAGACAGCAAGTAAAGAAGACTTAAATAAAAACAGCTTAAACAATAATAAAAAAAGGTATTTTCTCACATAATAAGACTCCCTAAGAAATGGCAGTCCTGGTATTGATTACTTTAGCAGCTTGGAGATCATCAGAGGCCAAGCCTTTTTTCCATTTTGCATTCTGCCATCAGCAAAATATTCTCTTAGGCTGCTTCTACTCTTGGACCTAAGATGGCTGCCACAGTTCCAGGTATCACAACCACATGACAACATCCAGAGACAAAAACAGGAAATTGCACTAGCTTCTGTTCCCTTTAAAGGGCAAGGAAAACTTTCCCAGAAACTCTCTAGCAGATTTTCCATGACATCTCATTGACCAGATAGTGTCACATACTACCACTTAACAAGAATAGTTAGCATGACTGGTTTACCAATCATGATTTATCACCTGAGGTTAAGAGGAGCCAGCTTACCTTAAAGGTGCTGGGGATCAAACCTAGGGCCTCATGCATGCTAGACAAATGCTCTACCACTGAGCCAAGTCCCCAGCCCCTTTTTACTTGTATTGACTTTTGTAGAATCATCTAATTGATATTAGTAAATTCTGTAATTTCACTTTCATGATGAAATCAGTAATAATTCTGTTTTATTGACTTGTAGAGGAAATTTGCACTTTGGTCATTGCTGAAGTGTTTGCAGAAGACTCTGGCTGCTTCACATGTACTGCAAGCAATAAATATGGCACAGTGTCAAGCATTGCACAGCTGGACGTGAGAGGTAAGGCTTCTTAAGTGCCAGAACAGTTTAGACTGAGTTGGAGTGTGAGTGTGCAGAGTTTGTCATACTTCCTTAGTGTTTCACATATGAATCAAAAAAAGAATTTAATTAAGAAAAATGTTCTTGAATCATGTCCAATATTCAATTTCTTATTGTATTTAAAGCCACCACCTGTACCACCTCAGTTATTCAGCTATTGCTTTCATACTTCATAAGAAAACCTCTCCTTAGGGTTTTTTTGTTTGTGTTTGTTTTGTTTTGCTGTGCTGGGGATCAAACGTAGGGACTTGTGTATGGTACGCAAACTCTCCATCACTGAACTACATCCTCAGCCTTCCTTGGTGTTATATGAATGACTAGACACCTAAATTTTTATTTATTTATTTATTTTTATGTGATGCTCAGGTTCAAACCCACGGCCTCACGCGTGTGAGGCAAGCATTCTACTAGTGAGCTACAACCCCAGCCCTAAATCTTTTTTTTTTTTCATCAGGGATTAAACTAATGGGCGTTTAACCACTGAGCTATATATCCCCAACACTTTTTTTTTTTAATTATTGGTTGTTCACAACATTACAAAGCTCTTGACATATCATATTTCATACATTAGATTGAAGTGGGTTATGAACCCCCAATTTTACCCCAAATGCAGATTGCAGAATCACATCGGTTACACATCCACAATTTTACATAATGCCCTATTAGTAATTGTTGTATTCTGCAACCTTTCCTATCCCCTACTATCCCCCCTCCCCTCCCCTCCCATCTTCTCTCTCTACCCCATCTACTGTAATTCATTTCTCTCCTTGTTTATTTTCCTATTCCCCTCACAACCTCTTATATGTAATTTTGTATAGCAATGAGGGTCTCCCTTCATTTCCATGCAATTTCCCTTTTCTCTCCCTTTCCCTCCCATCTCATGTCTCTGTTTAATGTTACTCTTTTCTTCCTACTCTTCCTCCCCAACACTTTTTGAATTTTGAGACAGGGTCTCGCAAAATTGCTTAGGGCCTCACTGAGTTGCTGAGGCTGGCTCTGAACTTTTGATCCTCCTGCTTCAGCCTCCTGAGCCACTGGAATTACAGGTGCATGTGCACCACCATGCCTGTCTTAAACACCCAAATTTCTTTCCAAAAAAATGCTTATTTTTCATTTTGTTTTGTTGGCTTTTTGTTTTTGTTTTTAGTGGTGCTGGGGATCAAACCCAGGGCCTATAGACTACTAAGTATGTGCTCTACTACTAAGCAATATCCACAGCTAAGTACATACATTTTAAATTTATTATTTTCCTGCATCCTCACCTTTCTTTAACACCCCAGATTCTGCTGTGTTTTTGTCAAACATTTTTCCATTGTACACTTACCTGGTTTGATTACTGTCCCTTTTGTACATGTGCCCCAACCTGAAGTTACAATCCCATTCAACCTTGTTGGGTAAAGCTAACAATTCAGGTCATGTGATTGTCCTTTCAGGAAATGAAGACCTCAGCAATAATGGGTCTCTTCACCCCGCCAGCTCCACCACCAACCTGGCTGTTCTTGATCAACAGCCATCCCCACCCAACCCAGAGCCTCCTTCTGTGGAACAGGCCCCCAAGCCCAAACTAGAAGGGGTTCTGGTGAATCATAATGAACCCCGGTCCAGCTCCAGGATTGGGCTCCGTGTACACTTCAACCTGCCTGAAGATGACAAAGGAAGCGAAGCATCCTCTGAGGGTGGAGTTGCAACCACCAACCAGACCAGGCCCAATTCCTTCCCGGAGAGATTCAACGGACAGGCCACAAAAATCCCAGAGCCTTCCTCACCTGTCAAAGAGCCCCCTCCAGTTCTGGCCAAACCCAAACTGTAAGTAAAAAAATTAGAATGAATAACCAAGAGTATCTGTGAGTCTTTGTTGAGTCTGATCTTCTTAAAAATGATGGATTTGGGGCTGGAGTTGGGGCTCAGTGGTAGAGTGCTTGCCTGACATATGAGGCACTGGGTTTCTATTCTCAGCACCACATGTAAATAAATAAGTAGAATAAAGGTCATGAACAACTAATATATATATAAATTTTTTTAAATGATGGATTTGGAAAAGGGAATTATCAAACAAGAAAATATGCATCAAGTGCATTGTAAAAGTACATCCTTGCGGTGGTGCACACTTATAATCCTAGTGGCTCAGGAGGCTGAGACAAGAGAATCTCAAGTTCAAAGCCAGCCTCAGCAACGTAGAGGCAATAAGCAACTCAGTGAGACCCTGTCTCTAATTAAATATAAAATAGGGCTGGGGATGTGGCTCAGTGACCGAGTATCCCTGAATTCAGTCCCCAGTACCCCAAAAAAAGTATATCCTTACATCACTGTGGATTTACTTTCACTATCATCCATATTATTAATGTTCTACCTCAAAACACTGTTCAGAAAGACACTTGTCTAAGGTCAGAGTTCTCTGGGTAAATGTCTATACTCTTATTTATTTATTTTTCAGTACTGGAGGTTGAACCCACAGGTGTTCTATCATTGAGCTATATCCCTTTTTGTTTTGTTTTGAGACAGAGTCTCACTCAGTTGCTGAGGCTGGCTTCCAACTTGTGATCCTCTTAAATTGCTAAGATTAGAGGCGTGCACCACCACACCCTATTTGTGCTCTTTTTCTAAAGCCCTTTCTTCTGTCTAGTAACATTGATAGTCTGTGATTTCAACCTTGTGTTTCCCATTTCTGCTTCAATTTAAGCTTTTGTAGTGATTATGGAAAGCTATTTAGTTTTTTTTAGATAGTTCTTTGCTATTGCTGGATACACTATATTAATTACAGTAGGTTTTATATAAATATCACTGGATGAAAGAAGTGATGGTTTTGTGATTCAACCCAGAAACTGTGGTTGTACCATAACTCTCTAGAGAACCTCTGTCAGAGCTGTGTGGCAATGTTTGATGATCATCCAAACCAAAGCAAATACAAAGAATAGCTGGGTGCAGTGGTGCACTCCTGTAATCCCAGAGGCTTGGGAGGCTGAGGCAGGAGGATTGAGAGTTCAAAGCCAGCCTCAGCAAGGAAAAGACACTATGCCAACTCAGTGAGACTCCGTCTCTAAAAAAATAAAAATAAAAAATAAAAATAAAACAGGGCTGGGATGTGGCTCAGTGGTCCAGTGCCCCTGAGTTTAATCTCAAGTACCATTAAAAAAGAAAAAATACAAAGCATGATACTAGTATGTTCAGTTTCATCTACACAACAAAATGATAGAAATTATGTTTATAATTCCACAAAACTTTTTAAGTATCAACAAGAACATCTACAGCAATAGTGTTCCCACTATGAATTGCTCACTACTAACCATGAAATGTTCATGGGACACAAGTCATGCTGTTTAGTTTTGTTACTGAACCAGGCAGGCCCATGTTGCCCACCACACAGCATGCCAATCACTGAAACCAAGAGTTTTGCAAAAGAGAGTTCATTCATGAGGTGTGCAGATGCGAGATCAAGTCTAAATCTGCCTCCCTAAAAATAAAGTTTGGGGATGTTTATTGGCTGAGACGTGGGGAAGGGTGATCAGATCAAAATTCATCAACTGTAGGGGCTGTGGGTTTGGCTCAGTGGTAAAGTGCTTGCCTAGCATATGCAGGGCTCTGTGTTATACCCAGCAATGCAAAAATAAAAATAAAAATAAAAAGGAGAGAGACAAATGTCATCAACTGTTACCATCATGAGAAACAAGTAACTAAGAGCAGGTGAAGGCTAGAAGGTTTATTCAGGAACTAAGAGAGAAGATTTATTTAGATCATCCCTCTGTTTCAGTTCTATATTCTTAACACATAAGGCAAAATTCTGGGCATAAAATTCAATTTTATAAAATGTGTCTAAGCAAGTCACTTCCACAAATGTCTCAGTGCCCTCAAAGTTCTGCCAGTCTCAGGAAGCAAAAATCCACTTAAAGTAAAAAGAAGGGAGGAGATTATTGAAGGGATATAGACAGGAACAGAAAACAAAACTCTCCCTGCAAAAGAACTGGAGAGCTGGGAGCTAGGCCTCCTGGCCTTGACTCACTGAAGCTCATCCAGCTGACTCACCTTCTGTCTGGGTGTCTCTTTGTTTTTCTTTACATATCTGCTCTATTCTTCAACATTTGCAGACTTATCAATTCTTTTGTGACCCATCATGACTAAGTTCCCCCTCTCTAACATGATCTGTGCCAAATACCACACCTGATTTACTTGTTCTCAGCAGCTTGATTCCAAATTCTAATTGGTCCAGACTGGTCAGGTGACCACCCCAACCTAGCTGTGCAGAGGATTTGTTTGGAAGGAAGAAAAGTTACATGGGTCAGATCAGGAGCCATGTATGGAAGTACTCAAAGGAGGGAGTTGGGGGAATAGGTAACCCCAAACAACATCCTTGGGGATTGCCTTTGTAGGGATTTCTTTTACCCAGGGACTATGTTAGGGGCTATTAGGTATGTTGGTTAGGGTTAAATGGAGCTTCATATTACAGAAAGCCAAAATAAACACATGAGGGTTTATTTTCTCTCACAAAAAAAGGAAGTAAATAAGGCATTCTGGGGCTGTTTTGGTAGTTACATGGTCATAAAGAACCCAGTGTCCACCAGTCATGGAGCACTACTTATAATCCCAATGACTCTAAGTCTGAGGCAAGAGGATTGCAAGTTCAAGGGCAATTTAGTGAGAAACTGTCTCTAAATAAAAAAAAATAAAAGAGCAGGGGGTGTATCACAGTGTTGGAACTCTCCTAGGTTCAATTCCCAGAACATATACAGGGGGGAAAAATCTCCTATCTTTCCCATCTGCTATCTCCAATGATGGCTTCTCTAGGGACCTTCTGTAGTCCAAGATAGCTGATGATCATCTAGTCATCATGTTTGCATTTCAGGTAGCAGGAAGAGTGAATGGGCAAAAGTCACGTTCTTTTTTTTTTTCTTTTTTTAGTTGTAGATGGACACAATACCTTAAATGAATGAATTAATTAATTTTTATGTGGTGTTGAGGATTGAACCCAGTGCCTCACATGTGCTAAGCAAGAGCTTTACCATTGAGCTACAACCCCAGCCCAGGAGTCACATTCTTAATGTCAGAAGCCCTTTTAAGGAATCTTTTTAGAGGTGTCATCAAAAATTTTCTGCTTTTATCTCATTGGCCAAAATTTAGGCATATGGTATAATAATTGCAAAGTTAGCTGCACATACTGCCACCATGAATAAAATCAGGTTCTTTATGAAGGGGAGAATTAAGTAGACATATGAAATTTCTAATTAGTTAAAAAAATTCTTTCTGTTAATTTATGTAGTGGTACCCTCTAAAAATATAGTCTTAAGCTCTATATACTTCCTTGGTATTTCTTGATTTCCTTAAGTCTTCTCTTAATTGTGTGTACATATTTTACACTAGTATAAGTGTGAATGTATATGTATGTATCTTCACACATACACATACACACCTTTTATAAATC
This sequence comes from Spermophilus citellus, assembly GCF_964194105.1. NCBI lineage: Eukaryota > Metazoa > Chordata > Mammalia > Rodentia > Sciuridae > Spermophilus > Spermophilus citellus. Next base: position 42,533,506 of record NC_138195.1, read on the forward strand.
CATATGCCTATAACTTTTCTTGCCAGTTTTTTAAAAATTGCCTCAGAATAATTGCACATATTTATGGGATAAAGTGTGATATTTCAATACACGAATATAATGTATACTGATCGAATAAGGTAATTAGTATATCCATCACCTCAAAAATTTGTCATTTCATTGTGTTGGAATTTCTCTTACTAATTTTAATCCCACTGGTTTTAACCTCACAAGTTTTGCATTAAAAATATATACTCATTCTTCTCAAGGATATAGTGTTTTGCTTATTCCTTCAGTTTGTCATTCATATGGAAAATAGAGATAATGTCAATTTTAAAACTGCCCCAGGAATGGAGGCTGTCATTCTTAAACACCATATCACCAAAGCCTAGATAAGTCTGACTTTGAAATTTTCTACTTGAATATCAAGCTGTTCAAAGCAGTGATTTTTCATCCTACTTACACTCTAGAATAAAATGTGGAGGTTTTTTTTTTTTAAATTATGCTTTCCATCTCAATTGAACCAGAATCTCTCCGTGGATTATTTTAATGTGCAACCAATTTGGAAACCATTTGTTAGAATTAGAGAAATGACCTGAATTGCTACCTTCCATACCCAGGAAACAAAACAATTGTTAACATTTAAAATGTAAAATGTCAGACAAAAGTCAGGATATACTGGGAAAGCCTATGCTTTGGGGACAAGTGTTTCTGTGTAACATTGGTTCTGAGTCCTGGATGCATATAAGATCACCTATGACCTTACAGTAAGAGCATTACTCTGAATTGGACACGGCAGGCCTAGAGTTCGTGTTTTAACCAGCCCTACAGGATATACTAAGTCTGGCTGAACTTTAAGAACAACTGACTTACATTCACAAAAGATAATAATAACTGGACCTGGATCCCTTCCCATTCCAATTAACTCTCTGGGTATTGGTGCCTAAATCAGTGAGGTTTGTTTATATTTTACAGTTTCCAGGTGATATAATGTGCTACCAGTCAGTGAGCACCTCAAAAACCATAGCCCATCTACTTATATTACTCAGTGATGTCCTTGGAAATGTTTAAAAACTGACAGGGTGAGAAATCCATAATGTTTAGCACTTGCCAATTTCCTTCCACCATTGCAGATTTCAAATTACAAAAGAAGGACACTGAATCAGTAGTTCGGAGGAGATGCACTCTAGTTGTCTTTCTGAGCCAGAAAGAGCTAACTCTAGAACACACTGCCCAACATTGATGCCAAAAAGGCTTTCAAAAGTACTTAATACTCAAGTTTGTTGTGTTATGATTATGTGACATTTTATCTCAAAATTTCAAAATTCCTACTGTGCATGGTGGTGTACAACTGTAATCCCAGTAACTCGGGGGAATGAGCCAGGAGGACTGCAAGTTTGAGACCAGCCTCAGCAACTTAGTGAGGCCCTAAGCAACCTATCAAGAAATATTATTTAAAAAAAAATAATAAGGGCTCAGTGATAAATGACCTCTGGGTTAAATCTCCAGTGCCAAAAACAATTTTTTTTCAAAATCCCTAATAAATTCTTTCATATCCTTATCATTCTGAAACACATATGTTCATTCTTACAAATTTTGAAAGTTGACTTTTATAGTCACACATACACACACACACACACACACACACACAGAGCCATCACTTCTCACAACAATACTGAGATATTATTACTATTTTACTTATAAGGGACTCTGGATCAGAAAAGTCCTGAGACTACCCAAAGTCACACACATAATAGGGATTGAGTCAGAATTAGGACTCAATATGTCTTTCTATCCATCTATTTAAACTAAGTAAGAGAAGAGAGTTGATAAATATATGGCAAGAAAGCCTTAGTATAAACCTGATATCAGAAATCTGCATAGCAACTAGAAATGAGCAGCTGAATTTATAGCAATTTATTGGCAGGGTGTTACTTGGCACAAGAGGAATCACTCAGGATTTTTGAACTAGTATGTATGGTAATTCATCTTCTCTTCTTTCACTCTTTCATTGCATTTTGCGCCTTCGTTAGGAAATGACAGATTCCAGATGTTATTTGTAAATAATCACTGGTTATTATATGTCAGCATTGGATGGATGGATGTCCCACTAGATTTGTCAGTACTCAAAAGCTCTCAGGCATATTTATATCTTCAACCTAGCAAGGTAGACACTCAGAAGACTCAATGAAAGTTTTTGAGCTGGGTGCTGTGGTACACACCTGTAATCCCACTGGCTCAGAAGGCTGAGGCAGGAGGATTGCAAGTTCAAAGCCAGCCTCAGCAACTTAGCTAGACCCTAAGCAACTTAGTGAGACCCTTTCTCTGAAAAAATAAAATAAAATGGCTGTGGATGTGGCTCAGTGGTTAAGGTTCAAACCCTGGTACCAAAAAACAAACAAACAAACAAAAAAAGATTGGAATCAATTCCTTGTCCTGATATAATGAATAAGCTAATTCAAACAGCTGTTTAAAGACCTCTCTGAAATAAGATGAGGTTCTTTCAATGAAAAAAAAAAAAAAACTTTTGAAAGACATAGTCTCAACTGAATTCTTTCAGAATCTCAATCAAAATAATTTGACCCTAAATCCTATGTATCATTTTATTTAAGGTTTGTGAACCTCTCTAACCCAATAAGGTCCACTGAACAGTAGAGGCTAACAGGCCATTTAAATTCTTACTTGTAGGAGAAAACTGGATCTTAGCTTTTATTCAATGGGAAATAAAGAAAAATAAGAGCAATTCAATACCAAATGACTTCCTGGCCTCTCCTTATCATCCTTTCCTCACCTAAGATAATTATTCATGCATTACCTTTGCAATTCTTATAACCATACTACAATATTTCTGCAATGTCATCAGATTAAAATTTACTTAGACTACAAACATGTTCTGAAAACCACGTAACACTTTATTCTACAGCAATCACAATATGACCTGCCAAATATGAGATCCATTAAAAATTAGAAGGTTTTTTTATACTTTCATATCATCAGAAAAGTCAATACCAGCAGAAATGATGTTTACTGTTAATATTTTTCAGAGGAAAATACAACAGAGGTATTTCTGCTTCTTTTGATTGCTTAATTTTTCAATTATGAAGCAATGAAAAGGTTTAATTAAATTTTAATTATACTACTCTCTTGGCTTAAGAACTCACTTATAATATGAGGGAGAGGGGGAGGAAGCAGAGAAAGTTACTGTGCCAAGGAACCAATGCTCTTGAATTCTTAGTTTTATTTAAAACAAAGAGTTTTTTTTCATAGATGAGCAAAGGATTACTCAATTTGTAGCACTCCACAGCAGTAATGAAAATAGAACTCAGTCTTTATTTTGTGAAGTCACCCTTTCCACCTATGATATATTGGAAATGTTAATGAAAAGAAGGAAAAAAGGTGTTAAACTCCAAAAAATTTAAGAAAAATCAAGATGTGAGGGTTGTAGCTCAATGGTGAAGTGTGTGCTTGGCATGCACAGGCCTTGAAAGAAAAGTGATTAATACAGCATATTGTCTCAGAGAAATCAGCCCTTGCAGGAACTCACACCTGTGCATAGCTCAGCGCCTATCCAAGGTTGGGATAGTAAGGAACATTGTCTCTCTCTCTCTCTCTCTTTTCTAATTTATAGACATTCTATGTTGCACAACTCCAGGGTCACAGCACAAAGAATACAATGTGCCATAAAGCCCTTAGAGGAAGAAGGAAAGACAAACTCACCAGTAATTGATGAGCTGATTTCTTGCTGCTCTGGTTGTGGGTTCATAATCAGCATCAGGATATAAACAGTCCATATACATTTTCTGAAGGGTGAGGCTGATGGTAATGCTTCTCTCCTCTCTCTCCACTCTTGTTTTGTGTGCAGTGATTCCACTCAGTTACAACAACTTCATAACCAAGTTCTACTAGAACAACAACATTTGCAAAACCCATCTCCTTCATCGCCTAAAGAGTTTCCTTTCAACATGAGTGTTTTGAACTCCGTGGCTCCCCCGGCAGTGACCACCTCCAGCAAGCAGGTGAAGGCCCCTCCATCACAGACATTCAGCTTGGCCAGGCCGAAGCATTTCTTCCCCTCTTCGAATACCACAGCAACCACTGTGTCCCCATCCAGCTCTCCAGTGTTCACCTTCAGCAGCACTTCCCAACCCATTCAGAGGACAGTGAGCAAAGAAAGCCTCTTACTTTCTCACCCCTCTGTGCAAACCAAATCTCCAGGCTCCATTTCCATCTCAAATGAGCCACCCCCTCCAGGTCCAGCAGAGCCAGCACCACCACCACTTGTGTTTTCCATCCCTAGTGGAAACCAGTTTCAGCCTCACTGTGTGTCACCAACTCCTGTCTCTCCCACCAACCGGATTCAGAACCCAGTGGCTTTCCTCAGCTCTGTTCTGCCATCTCTCCCTGTCATCCCACCCACCAATGCCATGGGACTACCTAAAAGTGCACCATCCACGTAAGTGTCATTAAAGTTTTTTGATGGAAGAGTTGCCAGTTAAGTGGGAACCTATGCCTAGAATAGCCTGGTCTGGAGCAAGAGTCTTGTTTAGTGGATTCCTAGATAAATCCTCTCTGTTAGACAAAAAATGGGTTTCAAGGACCTTGAACACAGAGCATGATTGCTTTGAATGATTTTTTTAATTCTATAATCACAATTAAATCTTTATTTTTTCTATAGATCAAGTCTAAACATTTTCAAAAGCAGTAAATTATATTGGCACGTTATTATTTTGTAAACATTATTCACCGAGTCAAAAGATTTAGGTCTTATTAAGTATTTCCCTGTGTCTCTAAACATGTCTCACTTGAAGGATATGTTTCCCACCTCAAGTTGAAGCTGGAAATGTGTGATTATACCGTGTTTATGGGATGTCTTTTCCATTCTGTCATTCAGGCACCCAGGACCCCTCCATTTCCCAGGTCTTTAAGAGTCTTCTTCATTTGGTTGGTGGAAAGAGAAAGAGGGAAGATAGCACACAGGAGAAGTTGGAACACATAGCCGAGAAGTTTACATCCCTTCTGTCAGGCCTATTAGCTATACCTCTGTCGGCATGTCTGTCTAATTACAAGGAGCCTGGAGATGTATTTGTTTTGTGCCAAAGAAGAGGATGTGAATGCTGGCAGGCACTAGCAGTTTCTGACACTGACTCCAAAGTAAAATAGAAATTCAGAGGGCTCCACAAGAAATTTATTTAAAAAGAATTAAATGACTTCCATATTTGGAAATCAGAAAATTTGACTAACATAGGTCAGAAAACACATATTTCTTCCATCCACAAGAAAAAAATAATGTAATAATAACAAAGAAACAAAATGACTTAGGAAAATTATTTAACAATGAAACTAGCAAACTCAGTGGGAAATAGAATCCTACAAATTGGTTGTGTTCTAAAAGTAAAGCAAATTATAATCCTTGTGATTATAAGGAATTAATAAGGTTTACAAAAAAGAAAAACTTCAACTTGAGCTTTGAATGATTTTTAATAACTAAAAATTTTTAAAAATATCTCTAGAAACAGATTCTCTGTATAGTGCTTAATCCCACAAGTGCCTAATAACTACTGGTATCTGATTTCTAGGCCTTTGTACAATGCTTCATGCTCTTCATGATGTGTTCTGTGTGAATTTATTTTATAGGCCCTCCCAGGGATTAATGAAAAAAAATACAAAGTCTCCTCAACCAATGAGTGATGATTACATTCGTGAAGCTAAGAATGCAGTGATTCTAGACTTGGGGAAAAAAATGAGTTTCAGCGATGTCAGATCAAACCAGCAGGTAAGATTGTTGGATTCTGGTAGTTTGAATGGAATTTTATTGTAAGGAATGTAATTTTATTTAATTCAGTCCTTGCATACTTAGGTCATCTGACCTCAGTGAAGTTGATGCTACAGCTTAGGTGGTAGAACACAAGCTAAGACTCACACAGGAAGCTCACGTGCAGGAATCTGCAGTTCTTGATTACCCCATTGTTAATTCATTTTACATGTTCATGTGTTTGCCTAGGATAGAATATACAGTAGTCTCTCCTAATCTGCAGGAGATACTGTCCAAAATGCTCTGTGGATGCTGAAACTGCAGACAGTATCCATCCCCACATATACTGTTTTTTCCTATATGTGCATAGCTATAATAATGTTTAAATTGGGGGGGGGGGGTACTAGGGATTGAACTCAGGGAAACTTGACCACTGGGCCACATCCTCAGCCCTATTTTGAATTTTATTTAGAGACGGGGTTCACTGAGTTGCTTAGCACCTCACTTTTGCTGAGGCTGGCTTTGAACTCACAATCCTCCTGCCTCAGCCTCCTGAGCCACTGGGATCATAGGCATGCACTATCTATCGCACTGGGCAACAATATTTAATTTTAAAATTAGACTCAGTAAGAGATCAACAACAATAACTAATAATAAAATAAAATGAACTGGATATGGTAGTACACACCCGTAATCCTAGGGATCAGGAGGCTGAGGACAGAGGATTCAAGTTTGAGGACAGTCTGGGAAATTTAGTGAGACCCTGTCTGAAAATGAAATGAAAGGGACTAAGGATGAAACGCAGTAGTAAAGTGCCCCTGGATTCCATCTCCAGTACTGCAGTAAAAAGATGATTATAATAACATACTGTTATAAAATGTATTTAAAACTTTTAAATTTAATTCTGGGGAATTTTTGACTTAATATTTTTGGAACCCGATGACTGCAGGAAACTGAAACTGTGAAAAGCAAAGTCATGCATAAGAGGGAACTACAATATTCAAGAAGCAGGGAGAGTGTCTGTTGTCTATTCCAGCAATCCTCAGCTCAGCTTAGATAAACACCATAACATCTGAGATATATTGATATCTGTGTCTTGTTGAGACTTTTAGGAACTTTGAGTTTTAAACTTTCACTTGACATCCTTCAACTTATGTACCCTGAGGTGTGACCACAAGTTCCTCTCAGTTTTTGTATTGAAACAGCCATCAGGCAACATCCTGTTTCACCAAAGAGAAAAGGAAAGCCTGTGAGCATCATGCAAACAGAAGAAAGATACATTATGTGGTTATTTGTGGTTTTGATAATCAAGTGGTTAATATTTAATGCAGGCTTGCATTTCAACTCTTGGTTTATTCCCCAAGATGAGAACTATTAAATCTATTTTGAAATATAACAAAATTTCAGTCAAAACAATATGCCAAATATTGCAGAATTTGTTCCATAAGGGGCAAATTAGAAACAAAGCTCCAGATTTTCCTGACCACACGCTGTTTTCTTTGGTGTTTCTCTTACTTCCAATGGAGTCATAGATATGCAATATTTTGCTATTGTGTTATACATTAGGCAACTTAACTGAGCAGAATCTTTTGAAAATATGCTACTTAAAACCTTTTAAATTTTTATTTTTATTTATTTATTTATTTATTTATTTATTTATTTATTTATTTATTTATTTATTTTTGGTACTAGAGATTGAATCCAGGGGCACTTAACCACTGAGCTACATCCCCAGCCCTTTTATTTATGTATTTATTTATTTATTTATTTTAAAATATTTTTTAGTTGTCAAGGGACCTTTATTTTATTTATTTCTATGTGGTGCTAAGACTCAAACCCAGTGCTTCACCATTGAACCACAACCCGAGTCCCTAGCTCTTTCATTTTTTGAGTCAGAGTCTCACTAAATTGCTTAGGGCCTAGTTAAGTTGCTGAGGCTAGCCTGGAACTTGGTATCCTTCTGCCTCAGTCTCCTGAGACACAGGGATTACAGACACGTGCCACCCCACCCAGCTTAATTTCTGATTTTTAAATTACTGAACTGAAGTAGACTATTTAAATTTCTCTAAATACCTTTCTCATATATTATTTCTGCAAATGCCAAATCAGCTATTCTTCCCTTCCATCCCCTAAGTAAGAAACTGAAACAGTCGTCAAGTGGTTAGTTAGTGGTGGAACTAGAACTAGATCCCTGTTTTCCTGGAGACTTATCATTTTCCTTGAAATGCAACAACAGCCTTTTTCAGTTTGATGACAATTACTTTCAAGTCCCACAAATGTTGCTCTGTCAAGCACAGATTTGTTTTCCTATGATGCTGTCATCACATTTGTGGTTGTTAATCCTTCTAGGTGTCATTGAAATAAGAGCTGTGTTCAGCCTATATATTTTACAAGACAGAGAGAGATCAATTAGAATCCTGTAAAAATGACACCAGCTCACACATCAGCTGTTTGATTTTACTTTTTTAGTTTCTCTGTAGGTAAATCCAGGCGAATCCATTGCCCAACTCCCAGGAAAGTAGGATGTTTCTCTTAACTACCTGAGATGTGAGAACATGTAAACATGATCTTCCACAAGTTGAATACCAAAGACCCAGAAGAACTCTCTCTTAAACCTCACTGTGAACTAACTTCAGGGTCCACAGCAAGAACTAGGAAGTCCCTGAAAGCCTCTCAGTCCTCTCTATCTAATTGTCTCTGATATACACATCAATCTTCTTCTGAGAATCATTATCCTGGGAATTATGATCACTTCATTACAGAATTGGTTTTAGACTTCATTCTATACTGTGGACAATGAAAGCCAAGCTATATAAATGAAATTTATGAAACTAAGAAGCTATGTGAGATAGAATGTTTGCATTATGTTGACAGATGTCAATCCTGAGAAAGTTTGAAGAAATTAAATGATGACCATATTATGGTATTGTTTTGTGCATTGCTGCCTTAGGAAATGATGATGAAAATGTCATGGAGAATTGTTAAGGTTAAGAAAGTTAACTTAGAAAAGTGTAAGAACATGGATGATTGGAGAACAATCATAAAGAAATATGTGAATTAATAGCTATTTACACTTGCAGTCTGGGGACAAAGGAGTCAATCTGTTTTCTCACTTTCCTATTATATGGGTGGTGGTGAACAAATGATTGCTTTAGAAGAATATGCATTTGTTTTTGCTTTATTTTACTTTGAAAACTTTTAGGTTGAGATAGCTGGCTTCTCTTGTCCTTTTAACATAACAAGTGAATAATAATAATTATTCTAGAATGTACTGTGGTCTAGCATTACCACATTGTGCTGAGCATGAAAATAAATCAGAAGTCCTTGCATGATGAATGTCACTCACTATAAACAATCTCCTCCCCTTTCTTTGATATATCCACCACTTTTCTTTGATATATCCACAAAAGTATTTCTCTTTTGTTACATTTCAGAGTCTGCCTGCTCTCATTTTACATCATCTTTCCAATTAACAATTAACATTTGCCATTGATTCTTAGAACTTTGTGAAATATAATGGTGTCATCCTTTTAGGTGTTCATATTTACTAAAATTTTTAGCTTTCTAAACTGACAACCAAGTGTCTTTGTGCAATGGGTAAGCCAAGAGAGGGGTGCCCTGATTTCTTTTTAGGCTGGATCATTTCTTCCTTTTGGGTAGCATTCATCACTAGTGGATCTTGATTGGCCAGCCACCAGTTAAATCTAAGTAGTTTAAGTTAATGTGGGGAATCTTAGAGGTCAAAGAAACCCAGGATTACAAAATGGAATGGAGCCTTCATGACCAGTGATTTTAATTCACTCATGACTCAGCATGATGTTCTGCAACCAGCAAATACCATTGATTGTTCATTTCTAAATTTTTGCCCACCCCCCTCATCTAATGTTATATTTCAACTTTCAGCTTTCTTCTCTGGCCTCATTTCTCTGGAAACCATCTCATCTCTTTATTCTGTTCCCCGCACCCCTACCCGTTTCATTAATGCTTCTTTAGAAACTGTCTGTAATTCCCAGATACTGCCCTGGAGGATGGGGGAGGGGAGGGTAAGTATCTTGATGCTTATTCTGGCTTTTTGCTCCTCTGATCTCTTTCTTCTCTAAGCTGCTCTGTCTTTTCCTCTATTTAAATCTTACCTCTTTCATCTCTTATGGTGAATTCTTTATGGCAATCCTCTTTTGTGAGCAAATAGTCATGACATCCATTCCGTTTCTAATAAGAATTATTATATAGTGGCCTTCTGGAACATACTGTAAGGCCATTGGCATTGTAGAAGTCTGGCTGCTGGGACAGTGTCCACATGTCCTCTGCCATGGGCTCATCCAGGAGGCACCAGTTATGAGCTCCCTGGGTGCTGTGATTAGGGGTTGTCTTGTCCATTGTTACATCCCTGTTAAGCCTGGCACAGAATAAGTATTCAGTGGGTATTTGCTGAATTAACCCACAACTATGAGATTCTCATTAGTTTCAGGTAAGATATGAAACCTTTAACCAAATAGAAAAGTTTGGGTTTATTGCATAACAATGGAAAAATCTTCACTTGACTACATAGATTCTGATTGTAGATAGTACCTGCTATGGTAGCAATGCATTTTATTTATTTATAATATTTTTTTTAGTTGTCAATGAGCCTTTATTTTATTTATTTATATGCGGTACTGAGAATCAAACCCAGTGTGTCACACATGCTAGGCAAGTACTCTGCCACTGAGCCACAATCTCAGCCTCTTATTTTATTTATTTTTTTTAATTTTTTTTTAGTTATAGTTGGACACAATGCCTTTATTTTATTTATTCTTATGTGGTGCTGGGGATCGAACCCAGATCCTTGCACGTGCTAGACAACCACTTTACCGCTGAGCCACAACCCCAGCCCCCTTTTATTTGTTTTTTAAATATGGAACACTTCACAAATTTGCTTGTTATCCTTGCACAGGGCCTGTGTTAATCTCTGTATCATTCCAATTTTAGTATATGTGCTACCAAAACGAGCATTAACAATCCATTTTAATCAGCTGATTAAAAAGATGAAAACTTAGAAACATGCAAAAATTAAGCAAAACTCTGGTGTTAACTTGAACATTTAAATATAAAATAAGTTTGTGCATCTTTCAGGGATTTATTCTTAAATATACGATTGGGATTAAAAGTATTTTTATACAACCTCCTTGAAGGCGGAGTCTGTGTTTATAAAATGTCACATTTTCCATATTCATCATAGTATTTAGCACATAGCAGGTGCTTGCTAAGAATTTGTGAGCAGGGTCAGGGAGTTGGCTACAAACACTGATTATTTCAAGGAAGGGAATGAGTGATTATTAGATAAATAGTAAAGAAATCATTCTCTATGTATGTTAACCTCCAAGTTTATCTAGGAACCTTTGTTGTTCCAAATCTGCCTATGTGTGGAATGGAAGGGAGAATACTTTCTCCAGCACATAAGATTTTATTTAGGCTAGGGGTTTGGCTTGGTAGTAGAGCACTTACCCAGCATGTGTGAGGCCCTGTGTTCTATCTTTAGCACCATTAAAAAGAATTTTTTCTTTTTGTGGGGATGGGGGGAGCCTACCTGGGGTTGAAGTCAGGGGCACTCAACCACTGAGCCACATCCCCAGTCCTATTTTGTATTTGAATTAGAGACAGGGTTCTCACCAAGTTGCTTAGCATCTCACTTTTGCTAAGGCTGGCTTTGAACTCATGATCCTCCTGCCTCAGCCTTCCAGGCTGCTGAGATTACAGGCAGTGCCATCGCGCCCAGCTGAATTTTTTTCTTTTAGTACACATCATACCCAAAATACATGGGGAACCTTTCTCAAGGTTTGAACCTGTTTCATTATTTGCCCCTGCAGTTCAGACTCAGAACTCAGAGTAGAGGAAGGCTGTAGTGAGCTCGGGCAGTGAGTGCTAGATGCCAGCCCCTATCTTAACAATGTCTGTATCTGATTGGGATGTATTGTTCTCAACAGAAGAAAAGTGCCTTTCCACAACTCTGCCAATTTGAAAAAACTTCTGAAGTCTAATGTTTCAAGTAGTCAAATTATCATCCTTAAGAGGATTATATTTAAAGAAAAGAAATGAGGCTGTGTTTTCAAATGTCATATTCTTCTGAAATAAATTTAAGTTAGCTTTTCCATCACTTTTATAAAGCAACTAAAGATTTTCTTTAGGCTAGGGTTATAGCTTGGTGGCAGTTCATGAGCCTGGAAAGGATGGGTCATTTATCACTGATTTAATTTCCATACTGGCTAGATTCATACAGGAAAAAAAAAATTCTCTCCTTTGGGCACCTACAAGCAGCTGACACAGAAACTCCTGTAGTTACTCAAAAACGGAATGAGGCAAGGAAAAATGAAGACCACAGCATAAACCCAGTACTGGGAATTTAAAACACATCCAACTGACAGTGGATCAGTAGTGCAACTTTTATGCTGGACGTATGCAGAAAGTTTCTTTAAATTTAACTTAAACATATTCTTATTTTTTGCAAATTTCCTGATGAAATTTGACTCACAGTGTTCATAACTAAAAATGACAACTTGAATTCAAGTGTAGTATAGATAGAGCCACCACTTTAATAAAATTTTACCCTTAACCCAAGTACATTGTTCAGATTCCTCAAAGATGTGGTAAGGTTGAAGCAAGTGATGACCTTTATGTCATTTATGTATTCAGTCATTCTTCATATATGTATTGAACACCTGTCAGGGGGCAGCATTATTCTAGGTGATATTAATAGAGTGGGAAGAAAGTCATCCAAGATCCCTGCTCTTGTGAAGCAAACATTCTGACACCTAGATAGTCATTCAATCAATAAATAAGAAAAATACCAGCTAGTATAGTATCACTATATGGGGAATTAGAATGGAGAGTTAGCTTAGATGAAGTGACTGGGAAGAGTTCATTTCAACTTGACAGATAGGATTTAACAGGGAGAGAGAGTAAGAGGAATCCAGGATAAGTCTTAAAATTAAGGTTTAGCTGAGTGTATTCAAAGAGTGTCCCAAAGACCTGCGCCAAACTTCAAACTGTCAACTTGAGATAACTACAGAAATGGAAATTAACCATTAAGGAATTTTTATAGCAATTTAACAGGGAAATATTATGTGCATAAATATAATAATTTTGTTTTCCTTGTTAATTTCATTTTGCTAGTAATTCATTTTGTTTTTATTTTACAAAAGTACAAATTAGAAAATTTTCAAAACCTGGTTTTTACCATAGACAGTATGAGAAGCTCTGGTTGAACCATTTAACCAAGTATATGAATCTCAGTGGCACCATTTCCTGAGATGAAGAGCAGGCTAGGAGCACCTCTGGGAGACAGAAATCAGGTGTGTTGTTTGAGCCAAACTAATTTTGAGGTGCCCATTGAGCACCACAATGTAGAATTAATCATTGGGTATATGATTCTGAAGTTCTAGAGAGGAATCAGGCTTGGAAATAGGGCTTTGGGAGTCCTCAGCATACAGAAGCTGTCTGCAGCTGTGAGATTGAATGAGATCACCAAGAGCAGAGGATTAGGTGCCAGCAGAGGAGAATGATCAGATGCTGCTAGAGAAAAAGAAGGAAAAACAGTATAGTGTGTCATGAAACCCAATAGAAGAAAATGTTTCAAAAAGGAAAAGTAGTCAACTCTGAGAGGTCAAGTAAGGTAAGAACAGAAAAGTGATGATTCCATTTGGCTAATTTACAGACCCTAACAGCAGCATTTTCAGTGGAACAGTGAGAACACAAGCTTAATTGGAGTAGCCTACCAAAGTAGGCAACAAGAAAGCCATCTGGTAACAATAGAGGTGGGGGTATTTCATTGCAGTTGCTTTTTTTTTTTTTTTTTTTTTTTTTTTTGTGGCACTGGGGATCAAACCCAGGGCTTCATGCATGCTGAGCAAATACTCTCTCACTGAGCTGTACCCCCAGCCCTACAGTTACTTCAAATAGTTCTGTTGTTAAGGGAACTGAGAAATGTAGTGAAGGCCATCGCAGAGCTAGGAGAGGTTTATTCAGGACAAAAATGTCTAGAAGAGACAGGAAGTTGGTGATGCAGGCATGTATCAGAATGCAGGGAAGAACATCTTTGCCAAAAAACTCTATAGGCAGTTCTGCATATTTAAATGAATGTTAACTGTAGTTATAGAAATTATATTCCATTTTCACTCTAGTCCCTACAGAATTCTACTGAAGTTCCAATTTCAAGGTAAGAAATCAGAATTCACTAAGGCAGTTTGGGATTTTAGTAGAAATACTGAAATTTCCCTTTATGCTCCATGGCAAGTGGCTGGCAGTGGGACATGCCTGCTTCATTGAGTTTCGTAGTATAAATCTGATATCTGAATCTGTAAATTACATCCTCAATTATAGTGGTGGACATGTTCTTCCTCACCATAGGAATAGAACTTTAAACATATTTGTCATTTTGACAGGAATACAAAATTTCCAGCTTTGAACAGAGGCTGATGAATGAAATAGAGTTTCGCTTGGAACGTACACCTGTTGATGAATCAGATGATGAAATCCAACACGACGAGATCCCCACGGGCAAGTGTATTGCTCCCATCTTTGACAAAAGACTCAAGCACTTCCGGGTTACAGAAGGCTCTCCAGTCACATTCACCTGCAAAATTGTTGGCATACCTGTTCCAAAGGTAGGAGAAGATGACCAGCGGTTAACCATCCAACAGCACAGAATGATAGACAGTGTGTTCAAAACGGTCTTAACATACTCTTGTGTATCTACAGAGGGAATGAAAATCAATACGAGAAATGAGCAAAACCCAGTTATTTGACTAAAATGAGAATATCAGGAATAGGATCATTAAATAAAGCAAAAAGAAATCAGACTTGTTAGAATTTTAATAAAATTTCTGAATAAATTTTTTAGTCACAATACTGTACTATGGGCTATTGATTCTCTTAACCATCAAACTCATCAATCTAACATTTTTCATTATATTTAAAATCTATTGAATACACATAGGGTGCCTGTTGTACAAAGCAAGCTATATTTGTATTATTACTATTAGGTTGGTAAATGCCGAAAATGTCATATCATTATCACTGACTGCTGAAAAATCTTATGAGTCACCAGATTTTTTGGCAAGTCAGCTAAGAGAAGGATTTACACCTGGTGTGGCTGAGGCAGGAGATCTCTTCACTCTACTTTCACAAACATTTGCCTGATGTTATTATCTATGGTTAGGTAACCAGGAAAAGTAGAAAGGGCAGTTGCAACCAGTACTTTATCCCCCCTGTCTTTGAGAGATATCCTTGACATATGCAGAACTTGTCAGGAAGAAAAATTTTTTATTTTGGCTAGATGAGAAATTTAGCTAGTTAATTTTAGCCTTATTCAACTTGGTATATTAAACCATCCTCTCCTTTCAAGCATGGTGAGCTATCATGGGTACTGAGATCTGCAACTGCAGGAGACTTAAATATGTATATAAGTAATAAGAAAAGAGTCAGGTAACTGGTTTTCATTGTTTTGCCTCTGAAGACACATCTGGTTCTTAGGGTATCTTCTAAACTAATAATGAAGTACAATAAAATACTCAAAAGCTTTATCTTAGTCCTAAATTATATTGAATTTTTGACTTAAGTATTATATAATGGAGGGGTATATCATACTATCATTTTAAATAAGTTTTATAGCCTTTTTTCCAAGTGCTTTGAAAAGAGGAACATGTTGTAGAAATGATAGTTGACACTTGCCTCACCCTACTCCCTAGTTCTTTATCTTCTAAAGATATATGGAACATTATATATGCACATATATACATGCACACATGCATATACATATAATCTTCTTGATTATCTTTCACTTCAGGTTTACTGGTTCAAAGATGGGAAGCAGATTTCTAAGAGAAATGAGCACTGCAAAATGAGGCGAGAAGGAGATGGGACGTGTTCTCTGCACATTGAATCCACCACCAGTGATGACGATGGCAACTACACGATCATGGCAGCCAACCCCCAGGTGGAGACGCAGGGTTACGCACTGTGCTGCACTCTGAGGAAGGAGCGGTTGATGTCATTGTGAATGAGACCTTGAGAAGTGCGAGTTACTCAGGATTGCTGAGGAAAATGAATGAGAAGCATTGTGATTGTGTGTAACTAGAGCGCAGCATCACAACCTAAAAGACTAGTTAGCCACTGATGGGTCACTCAACATTTCAGGCTTTGTCAAAGGACATTGGTACTATTTCTTCACTACATTTCCCTCCCATACCTGTTGGGCTGAATTTTATGTTTGTCAACTCCTTGAGTCTCTTAAGGAGTTAATGAGTCATTCTACCAATTATTCTATCAAAGTACAATATGTCATTTTTGTTCTTTAGAGAATAGGTAAATTACTTCAAAAAGGCTTTAAGTGTCCTTCAAATTCATATCCTTCTTTTTCTTGATAAAAATTGAAAAGTTATAATCTAATCTCTCACCTTCTTTTTTGAATGAGGCCAAGTCTTAAAATTTCCCTAAAAGATAGGCCAGAAAAAAATATCTTTAATTACTAATTTTTAAAATAGTTTTTTTTTTAACTTGGAGATGGACTCAATACTTTTTATTTACTTGTTTGTTTATGTATGTATTTATTTATTCACTATTTATTTATTCATTTATTTATTTTTATGTGGTGCTGAGGCAAGCGCTCTACCACTGAGGTACAACCCCAGCCCTTAATCACTATTCAAATACAAAGTACAGAATTATAATTTCTACTCTCATCCACTCTTCCTAGTGAAAGAACAGCATGAATCTCTATTGAGAAAAGTATAAAACTATTTGGCCATGCTCTCTGCATTGTGGCTACAAGTTGTATTAGGCTCACAAAAATTTAAAGAAAAACTTTTTATATTTGTGCTCTGTTCATTTCTCAGGTTAAAATAAAAATCATCACGATAGTCTTAAAAAAATCTCTACCCCTGGAATATGAAGACAAGAAGTCATATTATATTGTTTTCATTCCACTCCTACAAAGAAAAATTCATAATAGCAAAAAGTTTCATAATGTTCTAATGCAGAAAAAAAAAACATATAAATTGAAAAAAAACGTAGATTTCTTTCTTTTTTCTTTTCTTTTCTTTTCTTTTTTTTTTTAATTCAGTACTGGGGACTGAACCCAAGTCATTTCACATGAGCCCTTACCACAGAGCTACCACACCCCCCAGCCCCCATTCCTTTTAACTTTTGAGACAGGGTCTCACTGAGTAGCCCAGGATGACCTGACTTGTGATCCTCCTCCCTCAACCACCACAGTGGCTGGGATTGCAGGTACACACTACCATGTCCTTCTGAAGTTCTTAATTTAATCTTGTTCTTTTCCTATTTCTCAGGGGAGAATCAGCTGTTCTGGCCACTTGATGGTACAGAGTTTGCCCATTCGCAGTCGGCTAACCCCTGCGGGTCAGTCTCACAGGTAAAGATAGGAAGAATCCACTTTCTGGGGGCTCCTCCCATATGCCTACCCTCCACAAACAGCACCAAAGTTGTTGGGTCTACATATTGTTACTTAAAGGTAGCCTTCCGCCAGCAGCACCAGCACCACTTTCGAGTTTGTCGGAAATATAGAAGTTCAAGCCAACCCCAGATTACCGAATCAGAATCTGCATTTTAACAACATGCCATGTGATTCACAAGCACATTAATATTTGAGAAATACTGATTTTTGGTACATTTTAATAGTTAAAAATTTGTAACCAGCAGTAGCACCTGTGTACATAAGATATAAATTAGATCCTTTGAATTGAGTCACTGTCTTCTCTTTAATAAAACAGGAGCCTTTAATGATTATATGTATATAGAGCAATTATTTTTGCTGTCTCCACTACAGCAATTAGCTTTTTATCCTCTCTGATTTTACTAACCACTAAGAAGAAAGAGCGTGGCTTGAGTCTTATGGTGCCACAAAGTCTTAGCAAAGCATTCCATAGTTGCTGACACATATGAATTAAATGTGACTTACCAAAGGAATAAAAATAGCAACGCATGTTTCAGCTACAGTATTTCATCAGCCTTGCAACTATACCTTCTTCTTTTTTTAAGAACAGCTGTTACTGTTGGTCAGTCTTACCCAGTTTAAGTTCATGGACATCTTTAATGGTCTGCCATAATTTATAACTAGGTTAAACTTTATTACTCAAAGCCAAAGAGATTGAAGCTGCCTTGTTCTGGATAATAAACAGGACTTCTCTTTTGGTCTCTCTTTTGAGGTTCAGATTGAATACTGATTTATTTGTTTATTTTGAACAACTGGTCAAACCCACAGCAAGAAAGCTGAGCCACTTAACCCAGAATGACTTCAGAGAGAAAGAAGCTAAAGCCTGTTTATTTGATTACAGATCTCCCAAGATAATCCTACAGTTTATGACATGCTTACCACTTTGCTTTCTTTTTCTTTTTAATTAACTCCACACTATCATTATTATTATTATTACTATTATTATTATTATTAATTTTCTGCCCTAGAAGGCTCTTTCCCCTCCCCACCCCAAAAAAAGAAAGAAAGAAAGAAAGAAAGAAAAAAACGCTGCTGCTGTCTTTATAGTCCTATAGCCATGCCAAAATACCTGTTGCTATGAGTTTGTAAAATGGCTTCTATGTCTGAAACCTGAACATACTTGTTCTAGGGGAAGGTCCCGAGTGCAAGAAAGAGACAAAGAGCCTCTACAGGAACGCTTTTTCCGACCACATTTTCTGCAGGCTCCTGGGGATATGGTAGCTCACGAGGGGCGCCTCTGTCGGCTGGACTGTAAGGTAGATTCTTAGCACTTGTCCTTAGTTCCAGATCTACTCAGATTTTGCATTTGATTGTTTGCTTGCATTTATATTTTTGTTTGTATTTGTTTTGTTGGAGCTGTGGTTTCCAAAGAAGGAATTCTTGGCAAAGGGATAGATCATTTTCCACATAGGCTTTTTTGGAAAATTTAATACCAGACAAAATTAAATTATTTCATGAAATTTTTAAGTCATTATATTTTTTGGCATTGTATTAAATTAATTGCATTTTTAAAATACAACCAAGGAGGTGATATAATTTGAACATTTCCTTCCACGTGGTGTCTGGAAAGTTTTTATTTCTGTGTGATTTTTTTTCTTTGTATCCCTGAAATGATTATTATGAGGTGTAGCCTTTAAAAAATTATAGTCATGAAACAATGATTGTGAGGCAGTTTAGGAGAGCAGAATATGGTTTCTCATACTAATAAACATCCATCACGTTTAGTGAATCTGTATTCTAATTTTTAAATTAAAAACTAGGTGTGAGATGAGCAGGGCAGATACCTCTTAATATGATGAGAAACCTAAGTCACCACTTCTGCCCCAGACAAAATGCGGAATGCTGTGGAAAATTTAGATGCAAATTTGGGGAGGCTTGAGGTTAAGCATTCGTTCAGAATGCAACTCTATCAGTGATTCCTAGTCTCCCATTGCTGCCTAAATAATATTCAGATTGACTGTTATTTCCCCCTCACAAAACTCTAAAAACTACAAGGTCTGAGTCCTCTCCTTAGAGATTCTGGTTTAATATTCTAAGTGGACACTGGAATTTTTTTAATATGTATTTTTTATTTGTATACAATACATTTATTTTATTTACTTTTATGTGGTGCTAAGGATCGAACCCAGTGCCTCACACATGCTAGGTGAGCTCTCTACCGCTGAGCCTCAATCCTGGGCACTGGAATTTTTAAACCCACTCCATCCTCTTATACTTTGCAGCAAAATTTGAGAACCCTGGTTTATTATCTGACCTTTCTCATATCTAACTCATGCTTATTAAGTTTACAAGCAATATATCATCTCTGATGTTGATGCTTCAGGTCTGTTTTATCTATAGCTTAATTCTTATTTATTCTGATGAATATAATCAAATAGATTAATCGTGACCTAAACTGGGGTCAAAATACCATATCATTTAAATTCATGCAGAAATTCATTCAGAACCCTCCCTCTTCTCCCTGTACTGCTCCAGAAGGGTTCTCATCACTCCATGTTTTCTCTCACTGTATACTTGCCAAACAAGGATGAAGAATTCAACCACCAAATAAATCTGCCTGTCATCAGTCTGTCATTTGCCTCAGCTGTCCTGTTGTTTATTAGGTGAGTGGCTTACCGCCCCCAGAGCTGACGTGGCTGCTCAATGGCCAACCTGTGCTACCAGATGCCTCCCACAAGATGCTGGTCAGGGAGACGGGAATCCACTCTCTGCTCATTGACCCACTCACCCAGCGGGATGCGGGGACCTATACGTGTGTGGCTACCAACAAAACTGGGCAGAATTCTTTTAGTCTGGAGCTCACTGTAGTAGGTAAGGTTTGCTGCTGGGACCCCCAGACATAACTCCCTTCAAAATTATTGTGCAAATATGCAGAATCTCTGGCAGAATTCCTTAGTCCTTTACTCCGCCAATCTCAGTTTCCGCTTCACTGTAGTAAGGACCATATTTCTAGATTGCTTTCAAAAACAGTGTTAATGTTAAAACAGAACGCAGAACCTTGTACATATTACACATGCAATAAAGGGAGCATTGTAATTATTCATTGAGCAATCAACAAATTGACTGTCACTACATTCCAGTCATTTGTCCTGCAGTCAATGTATTATTCCTGAAACATACCAGGCTTTTTTTAAATCTCCCTAAGTTACAGGCTTTTACATCTGTGGCCCCTCTATCTAGAATACCCTTCTTAGCCCAGCAGCTTCTTATTCATTCTCTAAAGACTAACTCAAGTGTCACCCCCCGGCACAGTAGATCCACCAAGCACAACTACTCCTTCCCAGTCCTCCTCTGTATTTCTATGCCAGTAATCTCAGCTACTGGAGGGATGAGGCAAAAGTACCACAAATTCAAGCCCAGCCTGGGCAACTTAATGAGACCCTCTATCTCAAAAAAAAAAAAAGAAAGAAAGAAAGAAAGAAATGAAAAGCATGGCCTTCTGTGTAATTGTTCATTTCTTTGCATGAGCTTCTGAAGTCAGAGACTCTGACTTGTTGTGTGTATCTCTAGTATCAGCCTTAGTGCCTAGAACATGGAGGGTGCTTGGCAAATTTGAGCTGATAAGAGAACAAACCCTTATCTTATAAGCTAATGTGAACAAAATGCTGTCATGCCTATAGAGGAGGAAAGCAAAACATCACCTACAAGGAGCCACCCCTATAGGGCAGCAGTCTAACCAGAATTAAGTTTCAGAATTTAGGAATTCTGGAGTTGGGTTTTCTCCTGCTGTCTTGCAGTCTGATGAGCTCACAGTATCTTCAGCACATCATTCCTGTCTGCAAATAAATGCTTATTTATCTTTTTTCCATTCCTTACAATGAATTTCCTCTTGCCAACAGAATAGGAAAGATTCATTTTGCAAGGATACATTGATTGCAGATCTTTACCTTTTTCCCCACCATTTTGCTTTAACCTTGACTTTGAAACCCTGACATAAGAGGTTCTGGACAAAAGAAAAACCTTCTTAGAAAGTGTAATTTTGTGTATTTTTAAAAACCATATGATTCTGTAGGTATGAGGTTTTTTTTTTTTTCCAAAACAAAAAGTTGGGGAAAACTGATACATCTCCTATGAAATACATTCCTCCAAAAAAGAAAAAAAAAGATCAATTTTAGTATATAAAGAATGTTGTTTCTCAAAAGTTATTATTGCACAGTTAAAGAAAATCCTCTAATTTAACCATTCCTAGCATTTGCATCCCAGATCTTCAAGTGTTATCTCACACAGGATGTACAGAGATGTCTGGCCCAATTTTTTTTTTTTTTTTTTTTTTGTAAACATTTATGGAGCTTGATCAAGGCAATGATCCTCACTAAGGGGTACAAGAAGTGTTCTGAATTTCAGAATGTAGTGTATTTGAGGCATGAACTTCAAAGCACTTACTATTCAAACAAGAAATCTCTTCTCTCATTCAGCAAAAGAAGTAAAGAAAGCACCTGTGATCCTGGAGAAACTGCAAAATAGCGGTGTTCCCGAGGGCCACCCAGTGAGACTGGAGTGCCGCGTGATAGGCATGCCCCCACCCGTGTTCTACTGGAAGAAAGACAATGAGACCATCCCTTCCACCAGAGAAAGGATCAGGTATGGCAGCCACCACAGGGACCTGTGCGCTTGGAGCACATGTTGGGCCACCTAATAAGATTGTAGCCTTTTGGGTCTTGCTTCCTAGAAATATGCTCTTGAGTTTCATTCACATTATTGTGTATATCAAGAATTTATTCCTTTTTTTGTCATTGTTTTTGTTGTATGTTGTATGGTTGTCTCAGAGATTAAAAACTTTAAGTTTAAAATTATACAATAAATTTATGAAGTATTTATGGCTTCTATATCCCCACCTTCTCACCGATGTGTCTCTGCTTGTAGCTTTTCTTCCTTGAGTACTCTCTTCCATGTCTTCCTCCAACTACGGTCTACCTCCCCAGTGTCTGTGATCCCTCAGGCTCAGTTCAAAATCTTGACCTCCAGGCAGAGCAGTGCCCCTGCTTCCTCCCCTCCCCAGTCCAGGACTGGGTCTGTATTCTGTGATCCAGGTCTGAGCCCGTTTTCTGCTGTTGCACATGGCCATTATTGTTAGTGTTATTGGTTTCATTCTGTGTCACCTCGACTGGACTGTGAGCATCTGAGCTTAGATGAGCATCTTAGCTTTGTCTTTGTATGTCCTGACTCCTCACAACACCAAGCACCTTGCCTTTTACTGGTAGCAATTTATACAGAATGAATGAACAAATGCATGCATTTCCTCAACTCACTAAACTGAAGCAACAGCATTCTAATATGTCTCTGACACCAGGCACAAGCCCTATTCAGTTCTCCTCCTCACCACTGTTAGAGTGGTCTTTTACAAATGCAAACTGATTACACCACCTGCAGCTTAAGATGTGTCAACAGTTCCTTATCACCTGAAAGGAAGAATCCCAACCTTTTACCATGTACATGTGGCTCTCTCTCCTGCCTTGTCCCTAGTCTTCCCACCTGCTAGTCCCCATGTACTCTCCACTCCTGGCCATAATGAACATGCCACCCTCTCTTCTATACCATCATGTCTTTGCTCAAGTTGTTCCACTACCTGGAACAGCCTCATCCCCAACCTTTTTTTTTTTTTTTTTTGGTACTGGTTATTGAACCCAGGGGCCTTAACCACTGCACCACATCCCCAGCCCTTTTTGTGTTTTACTTAGAGACAGGATCTCACTGAGTTGCTTAGGGCCTCCCTAAGTTGCTGAGGCTGGCTTTGAACTTGAGATCCTCCTGCCTCAGCCTCCCGAGCTGCTGGAACAAATTCAACCTTTTAGAAAGGCTCTAGCACATCTTTTGGGAAGCTTTTCACAAGTTAATTGGGTATGTTATATTATAGTACTTACAAAGTACATTTTTAAAGTAATTTCTTTTTATTCATCATTGGTCTTTGTGCAGTGTTCATTTTTTTGTTTCTTAATCTTACATATGCTTGTGCTTCTGAACATCTTCACACCTTCTCCTTAGTGCCAGGGACTTCCCCAAATAACCTTCCCTCTATGTTCCCAAAGCACCTTTCCTGCGTCATTTCTCTATCGTGTGTTGCATTCTATTTGTTGCTACTTTTACTTATTCAACTCTTATTTTTTCTTTCCTACTAAGCTTAGGGACTCTTCTAGAGAAAGAATTTTTGTCATTTTCATCTTTACACCCTCAGCACCCAAGGCAGCACATCCAGAATTGTGCCCAACAGAATATTCTTTTCTCTCTCTCTTTCTTTCTTTCTTTCTTTCTTTCTTTCTTTCTTTCTTTCTTTCTTTCTTTCTTTCTTTCTTTCTTTTTTTCTTGGTACTGGGGATTGAACCCAGGGGCACTCAACCACTGAGCCACATTCCAGACCTTTTTGTATTTTATTTAGATTCAGGGTCTCTCTAAGTTGCTTAGAACCTCACTAAAATTGCTCAGGCTGGCTTTGAACTTGTGATCCTCCTACATCAGTCTCAGAGCCACTGGGATTACAGGCATGAGCCACCTGGCCCTGCCCAACAGAGTATTCAACAAGAGTTTAATAAAGAAATATTCCAAGAATGAATTCATTAATCAGAAAGTGAAGATAGCCAACATAATAAGGTGGTGAAATTGTGATGGGTATTTTTTTTACTTTTGTTATACTTGTTATGACTTTATTTAGTCTTATTATTTTACAAATAATAAATAGCTTTCAACCAAAGGGACACACTTGTTTATTCTTCGAACTCAAGAAGTTATTGGTATTATCTCTGCCCGGTAAATGAGCTGTGGCAGTCTCTGAAGGGATCTTGGAACAGGGTATGAAAGCGGCCAGAACAATAAGGGGTAAAAGGGCCAGGTAGCCACGTGGTTGGTTCTCCATCCTTGGCCGCAGATCAAAATCACCTGGGGAATTTCTTAAAAACCCTAATGCTTGGATCCCAGCCTGAGGTTCTGATGTAATTCCCTGAGGTGTGGCCTGAGATTCTAATGTGCAGCCAAGGTTGAAAACTACTGATGTACAGAAAACAGAAGGAAAAAGCAGGCTGATTTCCCCAATCACATTAAGCTAAATTCTGCATGCATTCCCTCTGGTCACATTAGGAAATGCCATCTCCAGGCTGTAGATACATTTGCCCCTGGGATCTTGTTTTGATTTGCTTTCCCGCAGCTTCTTAACAAAGTTCTCACTGAAATTTCCAATCTTATTTAGAAAAGAGATCATTCTGTACTTTGTTTGCGAAAAGCAGGGTTCCCCCTGATAGGAAGGAAAACTTTGGGTGGAGCTGGAGCAATGGAATATACAGACACTGGTCACAGCATCTTGGATGGCTGTCACCTTCTTCTAAGCATTGTAAGGTTCATTATAAGGTTCATTGCTGGTCTTTTGTAGTTTCTTTTAACCTTCAGATTTGCTTTGTGCTTGTCTTCAACAGAATTTCCTTTTTTTTCCCTTTAGAGAGTGAGTTTCCCTAAATTTGACAGAGATGCTTCTGCTCCTACTTAAAATATGGGTATGTTCTTTCTCTTCTCCAGCATGCACCAGGACACGACAGGATATGTCTGCCTCCTCATTCAGCCAGCCAAGAAATCAGATGCTGGATGGTACACGCTGTCAGCCAAAAACGAAGCTGGCATAGTGTCGTGCACTGCTAGGTTGGATATATACGGTAAGTATAATGTCATCCATTGGTTGAACATCTGTGTGTGACAGGAAGCTTTAAGATCATTTTTTTTTTAGGATTAGTAAGTGTCCATAAAAGAATTGGGTAGATTTTAGTGCTTAAGAGATGGACTTTTAAAGTCATCTGGTCCTGGGTACCTCAGGGCTTTTGTACACTTCTGTGTTTTGCCATGAACTTAACCTTCTTCCAAAAGAGGAATTCTGATCCTAGGAAGACTTCAGCTAGCCCACAATGTGCACCTACCTGAGGTGTGACCTGAGATTCTAATGTGCAGCCAAGTATTCTTAGCCATCCAGTGTCTTCATGCTGTCTCCTTCTGCAGTGGGTCACCCACAGGAACTCCCTACTACTGTGATCACCCAGAAGAATTTTCTAGATGCCATCATTCATTTATTTATGCTTTCAACTAATGTGTATTGCTCCAATCCCCCAATCATAGTTCCCTATTAAGTGGAAGTAAATTAATAATATTAAACTCAAGTGACATTTGAATAGTGACATAATTAATGAAAGTGGTATCCTTGGTCCTCCCAGGCTCATGAAATTATTATAATTGTTGTTACCCTCATTTAAATGCTGAGAAAACGGAGACTCAGAGAGTTTAGCGACTACAGCTAAGAAGCAAACCCAGGTCTTCGTTATCAATCCTTTGAGCCATGTTTCTCATTTTCAAAGGATCTAAGAAATTAATCTTTATTAATGTTTTTGTGTGCTCTATTCCCCTTCCTTAAACTCTTTGACATTAACTGGTATGTTTTAGAGTCATGGTCTTTAATCCAAAAGAGTGCTTTTTTCTTTTTCCTTTTTTTTTTTTTTGTTTAAATAATTGGTTAAACCAATAAATTTCACATTCATAACTTGTTTAACATGATTAATCAGAATAACAACAGCAATTCTATTTAGAACCTGAGAGCCCTGCTGTTTACAGGTGAACAACAGGTATCCCCTTTATTTAGTACCATGCAGAAAGGGGTTTGACCTGCCATTTTCCCTAGGTCTCATTTTTAGAGGAAAGATATAGATCTGTATTATTTTTTCTGACTTGAAAAGAAGATCAATTGTGGCCAGGCTCAGTGGCGCATACCTGAAATCCCAGCAGTTTGGGAGGCTGAGGCAAGAGGATCATGAGTTCAAAGCCAGTCTCAGCAAAAGCAAGGCACTGAGCAACTCAGTGAGACCCTGTCTCTAAATAAAATACAAAATAGGGCTGGGGATGGGGCTCAGTGGTCGAGTGCCCCTGAGTTCAATACCCAGTACTCGCCCCTCATCTCATCAAAAAAAAAAAAAAAAGGAAAGGGGAAAGAAAATCAATTGTGAAGGAGGCTAAAAACGTCCAAGGAGAAAGATGCCAATGATAGGTTTCTTGGTCTAGGTGTTTCCTCCAGGTCTGAAGACAATGGGTCTCCAACTGGTAAACCCTGAAATGGATGACTTAAATCAACACTGCCCTCCAGTGGCTGAGTTCCCAGCTAGCCTCTTTCCTGTCCTTCACGGCACTAACAATAGGAGGTGCTGTTGGGTCTGTTGGGATCAGGGGTGGGAAAGATGATGGAGGCCTTAGACTAGAATAATTTCACTATGACCTCCTCCTCTACCACCACCACCACACTTCTAAAAAATGGAATAGTAAGGCTCCACTCTCATCTCAAGTGCTGCTGGGGTGTGGCTCAGTGGTAGAGTACATGCCTAGTATGTCTAAGGCCCTGAGTTCAATCCCCAGCACCAGAAATAAATCCTAAAACTAGGAATTACTGTCCAGTTAAGATGCCAGAGTTATCAGGGTAAGGATAAGAGATGCTCTTAAAGTGGAATTGCTGTAAGTTTTGCCTTCAGTGTTATGGCTTTACAAATTTGATTCTCTCCACTCAGAGGAACTTAAGACTGAAAAACTGATTACAGTTAATGAAATCAACAAAGGACCAATTTATACATCAGAATGCTAAACAGGAGCACAGCTTCCTAAGACCCAGAACCCCAGTGTTCCCCACCTAGTATACCCGCTTCTCCGTATCAAGGTACCCAGAAACCTATCAGGAGATTGCTTGCTAATTTTTTTTCTTTTTGGTACTAGGGATTGAACTCAAGGCCACTTGACCATTGAGCCTCATCCCTAGCTTTTTTCTTTTTTAAAAATATTTTTTTTAGTTGTAGATGGACACAATACCTTTATTTTTATTTATTTATTTTTATGTGATGCTGAGAATTGAACCCAGTGCCTCACACATGCTAGGCAAGTGCTCTACCACTGAGCTACAACCCCAGCCCATCCCCTGTCCTTTTTTATTTCAAGACAGGGTCTCACTTATTTGCTGAGGATGGTCTTGAACTTGCAATCCTCCTGCCTCAGCCTCCTGAGTTGCTGGGAATACAGGCATGCATCACTGTACCCAGCACTTGGTAATTTCTGAATCAGAGATAATAGCAGAGACTGCACAGTGGGGATAGGTATTTTATTCAGGTCATGTTCAAGCCTAAGGATGGAGTCTGCTAAAAACAAGATCTCCTTTGAATAGCACCTGGTGAATATGGAAACTCAAATCAATTCTCTTTTGTCCATGAACCATGCTTGATTGCATATAAGCTACTTTTTAGTCTTTTTGCTTTAACTCATTGAACCTGATTAGGGTTCTGGGTGGGTAGATAGGTAATGGCTGTTTAGGGTGGTTAGGGTGTAGGATGGGTACTTCCCACAGGGTTGAACCCATCTTTTGGCTTCTATGGCCACAGTTTCTTGCCGCTACCTCATGAGGTGCCCTCCTCTGTGAGCCTACAATCCCCTGTACACAGTCGCCAGCAGACCCCACGCTTGTCAGTGAGAGGAGATAATTTTGAGAAATCACCATAGTCATCCACTCTTCCTTCTTACAGGAATTCTAACCTCTTGCTGAGTGAGAATCACAGGTTGTAGAATTAGAGCCTTAAGAGATCACCAGATCAATTTCCCTGTTCATGGCAGGGAATGTTTTATTGCTCTCTTTTACAAATAAGATCATTCAGATCTAGATATCCTTAAATGCTTTACCAAGAATTCAAAGGGAGCATTGGAGTGAGGACAGAACGCACCTCTGTGGGGTACCTGTCAGACTGTATGCCCTTGATCATAACACATTATTTGCTCCATTTTCCAGCTCAGTGGCACCAGCAGATCCCAGCACCCATGTCTATCCGGCCCAGTGGCAGTCGCTACGGATCTCTCACCAGTAAAGGACTTGACATTTTTTCTGCCTTTTCCTCCATGGAAAGCACAATGGTGTATTCACGCTCTTCTCGGAGTGTAGTGGAAAGTGATGAACTTTAAGGATGTCTGGGTGCCTGCTGTGTAAGGGGGCAGACTGTGGAGGGGGAAGTAAGGGCCAGTCACAGCAGTTTCTAAGCATCAGGATTTGAGTGAGTACCCATGCTGTTGGACCTGTGGTAAGAAGTGCTTTGAATAAGTTGGCTGGGGACTCTTGTAGTCTCAGATGAGGAGGTCAAGGGAGCTGTGGGGCTGTGCCTTTTAAAGATTCCAACAAAAAAGTGAGCAATAGAGATGAACCAAAGATGTCATACTGCAGCCATCTACTACTTTGGGGAAAGGCTAGCATGCTCCCTGTCCCCATTATGTTAGGAATGTTTAGGTCCTACTAGGAGAAATTAGGGGCCATATGCCTGGGCTGAGAGAAGTTACACAGTAGTGACCTTAGAATATAACTAATTCATCCAGCAATCAAAAAACTGGGGAAGTTGCTGTCACCTTTCATTAGTTACATTCACAGCAGTAGTTTTGATGAACTCATTAAATCACTTAGCATTAGGAGATCATATCATACAAATCTCACATGTGGTGAAACACTTTTGATTTGCATATCCTGGGTGTACATGAGCCATATAATAAGGTGCCAAAAGGTGCTTGAGACATGAAAAAAAAAATTAACCTGAACACTCAGTGTTGCACTGTGCATTTATTCTGTGGCCAAAATAGGAACCCACCAGCCTGTCTGCACCATTTGGTTTGAAATGGTGATTGATTTTTCTTCTTTCTGACTTTGCATCTCTAGACTCTGAAACTAAAAAGCTGTTAATAAACCAATCAAGGGGGGAAAGTCTTCTGTGGGGTCACTTTAAAAACTACAAGCTTTAGTTGCCACTTGCAAAATGTGCAAGAATCATCTTCATCATTTGCTTGTAAAATAGCACCCAGTATGTACTTACTCCCTCCCAAAAGTCTGGAAGTGTCTAAGGTAATAGGGAAGGAAGAGATGCAGACAAGAAGAGAAGTGATGGGAGAATGCTGGCTTTCCATTTACAGTAGCCAAGACGTGATTGTGGAACGAGAGATCTTTAATAGCTGTGAGCTGCTTTGAGATCATTGATCAAATGGCATTTTCTACATAGAAAATATTACACTAACCAGGAAACTGGAGGGAAAGGGGAATTTGCATCTTTATTCTAATCCACCTATTCAAAATTTGCCTCTCAATTTAAGGAATTTTTAGACTTAAGATCCCAGTGATATCTCTAGTGTCTAGAAAAGAACATAGCACAAAGTAGACATGCAACAAATACTTGCTGGATGAGTAAATCTGTTAGACACAGGAGTCTACAATCTACAGCAGTCCAAAAACTGCCCAAAGAATGGTCATCACAGCACATTTTCCACTGATTCCCTTTGCTCAAATCTCTGGTGTTCTCTATGTCAGGCCCCCTCTGCGGGCATCTTATTTAATTGAGTTAGAGATAGTAATTGCTTAGAAAGGCTTGAAACTTTCTTTGCTCCAAGGCAAGAAATTTCCAGAATAAAAATAAACTCATTCACTCAAAAAAATCCTTTGTGTGTCTACTCTATATAAGATACCATGGTAGATACTGTGGGAGATGCAAACATATGAATAAGACACAGTCCTGCCCTCAGAGACCCTGCGATTTAGTAGGAGGGCCAATGTTTAAGGCATGTAGAATGGATGTTTCCTGAGGCAAAGATCTATTCTTTAGCAAACAAAAGTTTCTAGTTCTCTTCATTCTATTTTTTCATAACTTTTTAAATCTCTATTTTTCAGTCTTGATTTCTATTTTAAAAATGCCATAATCTGCATCTGTAAGAAATGAAGATTTCAGTCAACTATGTTCAGCAGAATTATTAGGTTTTTGTTTCCTTTTTTATTTATGCAGTAACAGTAGTAAAATATAGGCAACTTTAATGGAATAGAATGCATCTTGGATATCCCATAAAATATTTCTGTATTGGCTTCTATTATGAAATCTCATAACCAAGAAGTACTTTCTGACTCAGAGATTGTTTCTAGATTGTACACCTGATGTCCCTATTGCATACACATTTGTAAGCCCTAGAAATTCTCCCATGGGGGGGAGGGTACTCATCTCTATATGTCTTAGCTTTCTGAATTATTTTTTTATCAGTCCTCTTTGATTGTGTTCAACAGAGATCTAGGATAAGTATTGTAATTGGCCACTAGGTGGCGCTGCCTCACTCAAAATATAACAAACCTAAAAATTCCTGAAATTTGAGCTATTGAATTATATTAAATTAGGGTTTCTCAACCTGGGTAGTATTGACCTTGGGGGTCTGATAATTCGTTGTGGAGGAGGACTGACGTATGGATTGGAGGATACTTAGCAGCATCCCTAGCTTCTACCCTAGGTGCCGTAGCAACCCCAACCGGCTTCCCTTTTGTTGAGAACCACTGTGCTAAACACATCAGTGCCCTGCTTTCATAATTCTATTAGAATTCAATGACAATGAGAGTCATTTGAATAAGAAATTTTAGTTCCACTGCACGTGTTTGCTTTCAACATAACCAAAATCAGATTCATTATCTTCCCTTTCATAAACCATTCCTCAACCAAACTTAATGATTTCTAGTAATGGCACCATCACGATCCTCACAATCAGAATAAGAAACATTCAAGTTTTTTTTCTTACTTTTTCCAATCAAGCAAGAAATTCTATTCATCCTAATTTATTATTCCTCTTATTTTCAGGCTTTCCTTTCCATTCCCCTACAGTCACCCAGTTCCAACTTTCATTACTATCTTAATTTCCCTCAATATTTCTAACTTCCACCATAAAAGACTTCTAAGTGGTCTTCTTGGCTCTAATACTGTGGCTTCTTCCTACTCAAATCTAACCCAGACCCCAACATCACCTCATTCTCCCCAAAGTCCTGCTCTACTGACATTATTCCCTAATTTTCAAATCCCCGATGGCTACTTGGAGCCAACTCAGGTAGGTACCAGCTGTTCTGTCTCGGGGTATTCAAGCTTACCCCATCACCAGAAAAAACATCCAGCACAGTGGCAACACCACACAAGACTTTGCCTTCCATCCACAAGCCTCTCTCTGACCTTTACCTGGAGGCTGTCTCCACCTCTGGAAATCCTACCTGTTCCATAAAGTTCATCTCAAATGCCACTTCCTCTGTGAAATATTTTCTGATTCCCCATGCCCCAATCAAACAGAATAATTTCTTTGAAAATTTGTAGTGAATTTCATGGGTCTGGAGGAAGAGATTACTTTCTACAGTGTTTTCTACAGAGCATAGACTCTAGACACCTGCTGCTCTCTCCCCTGACCCTAGCCCACTTTTGTTTGCTTGTGCTAGATTTTAGTTACTCATTGATATGGACTGTGTCAGAAGTTTGCCTTTGTGCCTTATATGGAGTAGGCACTCAATAAATGTTGATTGACCTAAATCAAATTTAAAATTCAATGAAAGTCAGTATGTTTCTACATACAGTGATTGAGTATATGCAGTGATTTTAACCATGGCTGCACAATTAGAATCTCCTGTTGTGCTTTTAAAAATTCCCCACACTCCAATTTATTAAGTCATAAGCTCTGGGGTTGTGACACAATCTTGATTCCAATGAGCAGTCAAGGTTGAGGAGCATCATCTTATTCCCAGGATTTAGTCTCAGGAACATCCAAAGAAATATAGATAGCATAAAGTTGTAGGATTGATATTCGTGCAGAATATACTGTGCCCTGGTTGCACATGCAGTGTGTGCCTGGAACATAGAAATAAGTACATATGTTGGGTATGGAACTGCATGCTTGGAATCCTAACAGCTTGGGAGGCTGAGGCAGGAGGATCTAGAGTTCGAAGCCAGCCTCAGCAACTTAGCAACTCAGCAAGACCCTGACTCTAAATAAAATATAAAAAGGGCTGGGGAAATGGCTCAGTGGTTAAGGCCCCCTGGATTTAGTTCCTGGTACCTCCCCTCCAAAAAAGTTCATTATATTAGACCCTGATATTAGACATGCAGCATACATGAAGCCCCCAGAGGAAGCTCAAAATTAGGCCAGGGAAAAAGGGAAAGTTGTGGCAATTTCACCTAGCCATTTGTTTCAAAATGCCACACAATTCCATATGCACCTTTCTCTGCAAGCAACTGAAGAGCTCTTTATTCCTTGGTTAGTCATGGAAATGGGAATCAAAGGGAAATAGAAAAAGAATCAGAATTCCAAATAGTGAAATTGGTTTAAATGCATCCTTCTCTTTTTATCCTTCACTTAACTTTTGTAGGCATCCAGGGAGAAATGAAAATAGTCAAGAGACAAGTAGTAGGTTAACCTAGGGCTCTGGATGACACATACCATTCCCAGAGAAGTCAAAAGTCAACTCTTGGCCAGGTGTGGTGGTGCACTCCTGTAATCTCTGTGGCTCTCGAGGCTGAGACAAGAAAATTGCAAGTTCAAAGAGCTAGCTTAAACTAAGTGAGATCCTGTCTCTAAATAAAATACAAAATAGGGCTGGGGATGTGGCCAAGCGCCCCTGAGTTCAGTCCCCAATACAAAAAAAAAAAAAAAAAAAAGCCAACTTTTGTAAGGACAGTTCCATTTAGATAATCCTCAAATAATTAATTTACTTGTAATTTGGTTGTTCAAAACTCATATTTCCCTACATACATATCACCCAGTGCTAGATTTCCAAGTGAATCCAGAAAAGTCCATTCATGACTGAATTATAATAACATGACTGAATCTATAATAATAGATTTGGTTTATGGACCCAAGCACTGAGATCCAGGCAAAGTGGCCAGTAAGAGAAAAAAGACTTTTTCCTTCTTTTTAGTGTCTGTGATGTGTCAAAGCTAAAGAGTGTTCATGCTCCTTTCTGCATCTAGCCCCCATTCTGTGTTTTCCTCCTCAGGGCCCCTGTACCTCTCATTCTATAATATCTGCTGCTATAACCATCTCCTCACTCCTTCCCAAAGTCTGCCAGCGTGTTTGCTGCTCTACGATGACCTAAGTCCAGCTCCATGCATCTAGCTAGGTTTGATGTTTGGAAAAAAAGGCCATCCAACAGAATAGCTTCTGGAATGCTTGGGAGCCTTTTACTTGACATAGGTGCTGCATTTTTTGAAGCAGTTATTTTCTCACTCCCATGAACTTTTAATAGAAATTAATAGAATTGCTGGTAGAGCTTTTAAAGAATCAGGCTGTAAGGGGAGAGATAGGAAACAAAGTCAGATCCTAAATTGTTCTTGCTAATGACAATCTCTTCCCATCTCCCCTTTTCCCACACATCCCTCCCAAATTATCTCCCAAGCTGGGATCTTAAGTCTGTTTACATATGGGCTTTTTATAAGTTGGTGGCAAACAAAGCTGCCAGGAGAAATAGCATAAGTAAATATAGTCATAATGGCCTTTTTTTAAAGGTCCCTTGCAGGGTACTTGGGTAAGCGGAACTTAAAGTATTTCCAAGAATGATTGAGCTGAAAATCAATGTGCCTTACCAGTAAGATGAAGTGTTACCTAGATTTTGATAGAGCTTGTTGAAGTAATTCCCACCACTAATGGCCTTTTCTTGTTTTAAGTGGATTAATATTTAAAGAGTTAATTACTGAGGCACTGCTTGAAGAATGCCACGCATTTTCTAAACTTTGACAAAGCAATAGTCATCAGTATACTTTAAAAGTTGCTAATATCGTGTTTTTAAAAAATCTGTGTAGTGCAAAAAAAATTGCATATTGGTTAAAAAATGTGCACCTCTTATTTCTGTCTAATTATATTAGTTAGCACACTTAGTATTACAGAACCATGAACAAGCTGCTCTTTTTTAATGTGTAAATAATAGCCACTTCAAACTCCAAAGAGCAATAGCCTTGAAATTGCAAGAAATAGAGAAAGACCACACTTTCCAATCCTCTGAGAATTGTGCCATAACTGCCGAGAGTAAGCAAAAAAAAAAAAAAAAAAAGCCTGCTGTGTAAGAGGCATATAAACACTAATTTGCTAGAAGACTTTAACATAGAAAATGTTTCCCTAATAAGAAAAATTAAAATACCTCAATATTATTGAATGATAAATATATTAAGGCTAAAATGAATGGACATTTTTCTTTAAAATGGAGGAAATAGTTCTAGTTTACAGATTACTTTTCAACAATAACTAAACCAATTTTTGAGTGTACAAATTTATTTGGCACAAAAGTGATTTTTTTTTCTTAATTATCCCTATCAAAATATATAAATTACTACATGAGTTATAACCTCTAACATAACTCTACAGTAAAAGAAAGATACGTTGTTTTGGTCTTCCTAAAATATTATGCACATGAAGAAGACATCTCATAGAATGTGACTCAATTCTCTAAGATAAACATTCATTCTTAAATGCTTCCTAATTGAAACAGAAACACGAAAAAATGGGATTTAAAGATGGGGATAGTTTGACCAGTTTAGACTGGAAATGGAGACATGAGTATAGTGGTATTACAATAAAAAGTGTTTTGATAGCTACAACAAACATACATTGTCTTCATATTTGAAGATAATGTTATGAGGATTAGAATGATAAAAGCCAATTTCTCAATATTCAGAAAATTTCAAAGAACTTGATGTTTCTACAGAGATTCAATGATTTATCTGGAAACAAAAGACAGATTCTGGTAATTTTGCCACAATTAGGGTGTAAGAATCCGGTGAACTAAGTATTCACATTGGCTAAGTAGTCACTTCAAAAGATCACTGAATGTGTATGTGTACATGGTATGGGAGGTTTTGCTGTATATTTTAAGGAGAGTAAAAATCCTGAAAGTATTCAAATGAAAAAACTTCAAATGCAATGGTATTTTTTAACACATTGGTAAATTAAGTTTTATCCTTTCAGCATTTTGGCTTCAGAAATACCTTATCCTTTATCCTTCTTTCTGCTTAATTTTCACTTTTTTTTTTTTCAAACTTTGGCCTTGCTTCTTTGATCAAAGATTCTCCCTTCATTTCTTCCCTGTAGAGATAAAAATTTGCATAATAGGAGCTCCTTATTTCTAAGGATTCTTAGGTGAATTTTAAGGGGAACTTTCATAATTCAAGTGAATTCAGGGGCTGGGGATGTGGCTCAAGCGGTAGCGCGCTCGCCTGGCCCGGGTTCGATCCTCAGCACCACATACCAACAAAGATGTTGTGTCCGCCCATAACTAAAATAAATAAATAAATATTTTTTAAAAATTAATTCAGATCCATTCCCTAATTTTACTATAACTTTGGGTCTCTGTTTCTTTAACTGTAAGATAAGCCAAATACTTGAGCCTTTCCCAGGATGGCAGGTAGGATAAGTAAAAACTTATAAAGGGTTTACTTTAGACACCCTCCAATAAAAAAGGGTACCAGGGTTTTTTTTGTTTTTGTTTTTGTTTGGTTGGTAGGGTGTCCCTTCACTGAACCTCATCCCCAGTCCTATTTTTTTTAAATATTCATTTTTTAGTTGTAGGTGGACATAATAACTTTATTGTATCTTTATGTCGTGCTGAGAATTAGAACCTAGTGCCTCATGTGTGCTAGGAAAGCACTCTACCACTGAGCCACAACCCCAGCCCTATTTTGTATTTTATTTAGAGACAGGGTCTCACTGAGTTG
This sequence comes from Spermophilus citellus, assembly GCF_964194105.1. Classification (NCBI taxonomy): domain Eukaryota; kingdom Metazoa; phylum Chordata; class Mammalia; order Rodentia; family Sciuridae; genus Spermophilus; species Spermophilus citellus. The sequence continues at coordinate 42,569,231 of NC_138195.1, forward strand.
CTTAGTTGCTTTTGCGGAGGCTGGCTTTGAACTCTAAATCCTCCTGCCTCTGCCTCCCAAACCACTGGGATTACAGGTGTGTGCCACCCCACCTTGTGGTAGCAGGTTTTTTTATTCCAAGGAAAATGTTAAAAATATCTTTCTCAGCCAGGCTAATTAGAGTGTACCTGTAATCCCAGGCTGAGGGAGGAGGATCTCAAGTCTGAGGCCAGGCTGGGCAATTTAGTGAGATCCTGTCAAAACAAACAAACAAAAAAAATCCAAAGTATATAGTTGATCTGTTTTTAAAATTCACATTTCTTTACTGCCCGCCCCTCAACAACTTTGCTTTTCTTTAGAAGAGTAACACAAAATTGTGGACTTTCTTCTTCCAAGGTGGTATGTAGTATAAAAATTAAAATAATAATAATAAATTTTAAAAATAGGTGCTGAGGTAGTGGCTCAGTGATAGAGCCTGTGCTTAGCATGCCCAAGGCCCTCGGTTCAATCTCCAGCAACAAAATAAATAAATAAATCTGGAGGCAGATCAAATGAATTTAAGAAATATCCTATTTGCTTTTTGCAAACAGATTCTAGGAGATTGTGTGTGTGTGTGTGTGTGTGTGTGTGTGTACACCAGGGATTGAACCCAGGGGTACTTAAACTCTGAGCCACCTCCCCAGCCCTTTTTTTTTTTTTTATTTTGAGACAGGGTCTCACTAAGTTGCTCAAGGCCTCACTAAGTTGCTGAGGCTGGCTTTGAACTTGTGATCTTCCTGCCTCAGCCTCCAGAGATTACATTGGGATTACACCGTGTGTTACTGTGCCCGACTTCCAGGAGAATTTATTTGAGCTAGGCAGAATGGCCTAGAAGAATGCCCACTCCTGCTTCTGTGATTGAAACAAGTAGAAATGGTGATTCCACAGGCAGAGCTATAGTGAAGGAGATACCACAGTCCCTTCTGGTTTAAGCAGCACAGGACTACTCCATAATACTGTTCCAAATCCTAACCTTCATGCTAACGTTCCATGCCAGCCTGTCAATGACTTAATTCTGAAACGAACTGACTTTAGAAAAACAAAAAATGAGCATACCTTTTGGTCTCTGCTTTTTGCATTCTCAGCTATATTAATACAAACCCATAAAAACTGACAAATGCATGCACACCCACACACAAATACACATTTCAAGTGAGGAGCCTTGTAGCACCCACAGCCGACTTAATTCAGTCAGAATCAGTGACACCTCTTACCACTTTTGCTTTCTCTCCTTACATAAGTTCTTTCCCCTTGAAGACACACCAGGCCCTCCAAGGCTCAGAAATATGGTATGCTTCCTTCCCAGGAAGCTTGAGTCAACTTATTTTCTAAAGTACTTTTTTGGTTATTGAATTCTTAACGGAAAAGCAACTCTGGTAGCAATTTTGAAAGGTGTGGATTGTGTAAGCTGTATATTTCGCCACTGTTACTAGTAATGAATCAACGTAGGCTTTTATTCTTATTCCTCTGCATCACACATGTTATGACATTCTGTGGAACTGAAAAATCAGCGATCATTTAAGCCAACATGTTTGTGAGCACAAGTCGTGACCTTCCTCAGAAAGTATATGGTACTGTATTCTGGTAGACCACGTCATTTCTGTGACACTTGTTGCTTCCCCTCACCATGCTTTCTTGAAGATTTGCTGGGGTTGTGTCGTCTTAGGAAATGTTGCAATTAGAAGAAAAATTAAAAATCAAAAATCATATTTAATTTAATCTTGATGTTTTTAAAGGCAATTTAGAGGATGTGATGGACTGTTTCTTTATTCATTAAATAAAATTTTATTTATTCTCAATTAATTGCTGGGTGGTTTGTTTTTAGTCTTCAACTTAGGGTTCTTTGTTCTGTCATCAGATGGTCAGCCAGGTGTGGCCACAAAAGGAGACACAGGAATTACCTGATGATTACACGACCCGTGTAACTCCAGAACATGTACAACCAGAAGAATGAGAAGTTATACTCCATTTATGTATGAGATGTCAGAATGCATTCTACTGTCAAGCATAACTAATTAGAACAAATTAAAAAATAATTACGGGGAGGAAGGCAGTACAGGAGAGGCTGAGGAAAACAAAATTTATACAACATAGCCTTTTTTTTTTTTTTTAATGATGTTGGGGGTTAACCCAGGACCTTTGGCTTGCTGAGCAAGTGCTCTACCACTAAGTGACATCGCCAGTAAAGACCACGTGGTCTTTTCTGGAGTTTCTGCGAGAAAGGCAAGTCAAGGCTGGACTGAATAGTTTGAATAATTGTTTAGGACTCTAAGCTATAGGATAGGTCCCTAGATGCCCAGTACCTGGCCCTCAGATAATTAAGGCAATACAATAGTAGCAGATGGAAAGGTTTGGTTCTGTATTGGTTAGTCTGTCCATATCAAAGGCACATCTTGAGCCCTTTCTGTCTCTTAGCATTGCCTAGCCCTGAGAGAGACAGTCTTTCTCCGATCAGAAAAGTTTTTAAGATGTTAGAATTTCATAATATACAAAAAAAAAATTGAACGTAAACAAGTATACTTAGTATAAGAGATGGGTAAGTTCTTTCTCCTCACTCAGAACTACTCCATAATATTGTTCCAAATCCTAGAAATGTTTTCTGCCAGCCTGTCAGCGACTTTACACTGAAATTGATTGACTTTAGGATAACAGGTAAATAAAGACCCTCCAAAATGAGCATATCTTTTGGTCTCTGGTTTTGCATTCTCTGCTATTGTAAGTCATTTGGGGGCTTTTGAGGAGACACTATCAGTTTGAAATGGTAATCCCAAAGTCCTAAGTTAATTCAATTAAATTCTTGTTAAAGTTTCTGTTCCATAGTATATTTAAGACCAAAGAAGGGAAGAGGAATACATGTGAGAAGACAGGTCAGTATTTATGGTTTTATGTGGACTTTGAAATTTCTTTACCCATAGGTATAGAAAAGAAATATCTTCAGTGACTCCTAGGCAGAGAGCACATTTTAGTCAAATCCAGCCCCAAAATAAAACTTCGCTTTCACTGCAACAAGGAAAAAATTTGAGTGGACTGAGCCATAATTGTTGAATCCTTTATCTCTGTGAACAACCCAAATACATCCCATCTAGCCTGTAACTAGCAGAAATTTTAGATCCTTATTAGTAAAAAGGCCACCTCATTAACTAAGAAACTGGCTGCACTGGATGTTTAGAAAGATAGCCTATTTCCTCTCAAGATCTACAAAGAATAGAAAGTCAACACAACCAGTTTCGAACAATGAAATTAATGGTGTAATCATAGATCTAGTTTAATTAAGTGATTTTTCCAATCTTGGCAACCCATTAGAATCACCAGGGGAGCATTTAAAGATCTGTGCTTAGGCCTCACACTGGAGAAGTTAAATCAATTCTTGGAGTGGGGCCCTAGGCTTGGATACTGTATCCAGGACTCCTGAGGTGTTTTTAGTGAGCAATTGGGATTGAAAGCCACTAAGTTAATTGGCTGTTCCCATTTTGGTAGTCCCTTTGGCTTTTATATGGTCCCTCAAGAATTCTGACCTTAGGATTTGGTACCTCAACCTTCAGATGGCATGCAAGGAGAGCTCCTATATAATAGCTGGTCAAACTGAAGCCCTACCTGGGGCAGGTCTTCCTTTATTATTTAATACCTGCTCTTAGGATGTCTTCTAGCACATATTACTAATACTAAACTATTGAAGGATTCACTTATGTTCTGGTCGGAATGGTTTAGGGATTAGAGCTTGTGTGTTCTTTTTGGCTACCTCGCCAAAGGCAAGGAAAGTATTGAATAAGATGTGAAGGAATAGGTACTTGATAATATTTGTTGGTGAGAAAAGGGAGCCCAGGTACAAAAATATTTTTGAATTTCAATACATTCTGTTGTCAAACTAGAAAGAAAATGAATTTTCAAATGTGAACAGTATAAAAATAACTGAGGCAACTTTTAGATTGCTAGATAATCTAAACTCTATGATGTATAATAATACATAAATCTGGACTCTGAAAGATTTTATATGCTTTATCTGAGCTCCTAATTCATGAACCATAAATGCATCTCCCAAAATACAGCTTAAGGAATTTTATCAAACATTGACTTTGATCATCTTACTTTTCCTTCAGTGTCTTGCAGCAAAACAAACAGTACAATTGGGTGGAAAGTTTAGGAGTTTGGTAAGACCTAAATTGCTTCTAGAAATTTCTAAAACATAGAAGCAGACAGCTAAAGTTACAATATTTAAGAGACAAATTTCCATTTTTTGAGAAAGTGAGGCTATGGAAAGAGACTATGGGATTAGAATCTCATCATTTTAATTAAATTTATTATTTCATTAAGAAAGTGTTTTTAGGGGCTGGGGTTGTGGCTCAGTGGTAGAGTGCTTACCTCGCACTTGTGAGACCCTGGGTTCGATCCTCAGCACCACATAAAAATAAATAAGTGAAATAAAGGTATTGTGTCCAACTACAACTAAAAATAAATATTTAAAAAGAAAGTGTTTTTAAACTTATAGCCAAAAAAATAAAAATTTATTTAATAATTATTCTGTACAAGGTCCTATACTAGAAGCCATAGAGACATAATGAAAAGTATGGTTCCCTTTCATAAGGCATGAGAGTAAAAGAACAGCTGAATGAATGGAGGTACCATTTTTTGAGATGGGAAATAGTGGACCAGAACTAGTTTTGTTGAGGTCTGAATTTGGGCCATGTTAATTCGAAATGCCTACTAATCATTCAACTAGAGAAGTAAAGAAGACAGCTGGATATGAACCAAGTTGTAAAATTTGGGATTTAAGAACATATTTGGTAATCGTGAACATAAAACTGCAACCAACCATTTCCCTGTGAGTAGATGATGCTACACTTAAGGAGGAAATATAAAAAGGAAAGGTCCAGAGAGGAAGATGTGAACCCTACCTGAAAAAATGACTAAAGATCTTAAAATACTTATGAGAATTTCTCTGAGGAACATACATTTTTAGCACTAATTTTATTCATTCTAAAACTTCACAAACTTAAGGTTATCAATGAAGCTTTTTAGGTCTAAGCAAGTAGACTGTTGTGCCCAGGTAGTGACTTAGGCATTGCCTTGAGTCTTGCTGTCAACTCCAATGTAGGCTGCAGAGTAGAAAGATATCTTGGGGTCCTCACTTCTAGAGCTGTGTTGTTTTTCTGCTGTACTACACAGCATCTTCCAGATAAAAGAAGGTGAAATATTTTACTCTTTAATCTGCAGTAAAAGAACTCCTGAATGCTCCTATTAACTGATATCAGATGGAAAAAGAAATTCACCATCAGTCTTCCTGTGGATGCCTGGGGAAACACATGTGATTTTGTAAGATAAAGTTTCTTTCCCACATTACAAACCAAAATAGGGTTTTTTTGTTTGTTTGTTTGTTTGTTTTGTTTTGTTTTATTGCATATCAGGAATTGAATCCAGAACCTCACATCCTAGGTAAGCTACTACCAAACTACATCCGTAGCCCTACAAAATGGGTTTTGATAACTAGGTATAACTAAGAAAATAATTTTGATGAAAACATTCTGTAGAAGATTGCAAATAGGAGACTGTAAGTTTGGGTTTTGGAATCTATAATAGAAGGATTTGGAAGATATCATTGTTTTTGTTGACTTGTGACAAATTCCAAATGCACAGGTAACTTAGAGATCTGCTTTTCCTAATTATGAGCAAGACATTTACCCAAATGCATGTGATGAGTTAACCCAACAAGTCACTCTTTACATGAAGAGTTGCTTTATGAATGAATGAATGGTTAAGCAAATTTATAAAAGTAATTCAAACAATACTATGTGCATTATTTGGTTCCTTTCCCCCACATTTTTATTGGTGCATTATAGTTGTACATAATAATGAGATGTATTGTTACATATTCATACATATACTCAATATAACAATATAATTCTGCCAATATCATTTGCCAGTATTTCCCCTTTCTCTTCCTTTCTCCCACTTCCTGGTTCCTTTCCTTTATTTTACTGATCTTCCTTCCATTTCCATGAGATCCCCAACATCCCACCTTTCTTTTCCTTTTTCCTCTCCAGCTTCACTATGAAAGAAAACACACACATCCCTTGACCTGAATTTGGCTTATTTCATTTAACATAATGTTTCAAGTTCCATCCACTTTCCTGCAAATGACCTAATTACATCTTTCTTTATGGCTGTATATGGAGTTTTATTCATTCCTTCATTTATGGATACTTAGGCTGGTTCATACATGGTATGCATGTATCACTATAGTATGATGACCAGTTCTTTAGGATAAATACTGAGGAGTGATATAGCTGGGTCTTATGGTGGTTCCATTCCTAGTCTTTTGAGGAATCTTCATACTGATTTCCATAATAGTTGTACTAATTTACAGTCCCACCAACGGTGTAAAAGTGTTCCTTTTTCTCCACATCCTCCCCAGAATTTATTATTGTTCATATTTGTTGTTGGTGGTGGTACTAGGAATTGAATTTAGGGCTGCTTAACCACTGAGTCACACCCCCCCCCCAATTCTTTTAAAAAATTTTTTTTTTTTTGAGACAAGTTCTCACTAAACTTCTGAGACTAGACTCAAATTTGCAATCCTTCTGCCTCACCCTTCTGAGTCACTGGGATTACAGGCTTGGGCCACTATGCTTGGCTGGACATTGTTTGTATTCTTGATGACTGTCATTCTGACTAGAGTGAGATTAAATCTCAGTGTATTTTGATTTTCATTTTCCTAATTTGTTTTGCTCCCATTTTGATTACCCATAATGGTAGTGAAGGCTTTATCACTCAAACTTTCACTGATTAAAAGAAAATCACAGATATGGTGGTGCACCCCATAATTCATCTGAGGCAGGATTGCAACCTCAAGGCCAGGCTCAGCAACTTAGTGAGACTCTGTCTCAAAATTTTTAAAAAAATAAGAAGGATTAGGGATGTAACTCAGGAATCACTTCCACAAGCAACTTTTCTTTAGCTGGTGGGGGAGGATACTGGGGATTGAACCCAGGGCACTCTATCACTGAGCTATATCCCTATCCCTGCTTATTTTTTATTTTGGGACAGGGTCTCCCTAAGTTGGTCAGACTGTCCTCAAATTTAGGATCCTCCTGCCTCAGCCTACCGAACTGCTAGAATTACAGGTCTGTGCCACTGCACCTGGTTACAAGCAACTTTTTTCCCAGTGTTCATTGTAGAAATATATATACATATATACAGATACATATTCTTATGTATTTACATTTATATGTGTACATGTACTACATATTATATATTCTTACATACATGTAGGAATAAACATATTTGAGTATTTGGAAAGAATTTAGTAATTAACTTAGTAAGAAAAATAAGATTGAGGAACTACATGTCTTGTTATTTAAAAGCTAAATATTATTTTGATTTAAATTTTTTTAAATGCCACCAAAAATGTTTTTCCAAGATAACAAGAAAACTTTCAAATTAATTACTTATACTTTCATCAGTTTGACTATTTTGACGAAGTATTAGGAAACAGCACATTTGCTGATTTGTGGGATTTAGATTTAAACATTACGCATCTTTATTCAGGGAAACACTCAACATATTAGGAAACTAGCAGAGTACTTGGCATGAAAAACAAACCCCATTATTTATATTTTACAAAATCTATATTTAATAACGTGTACACAGGTTTAAAAAATACAGAGCAACCATGCCCAAGAACTCTACCAAAAGGCGAAAGTCTGATTCTATTTGACGCATGCACACACGACACACTGGGCATAAATGCATTTACACGACGGGAGGGCAGCTGTATTGAGCCTACACAAGCAACGCATCATGTAACTTCACCCGAACCCGACAAACTTACAAAGCTTAAGGTGATTATTTCTCTGAGGACTGAAATTGCAGTAGAGCCTAATCCTATTTTCTGTTAAGCTTGTTTTCCCCTCACAGTAGTCCAGGAGAGGGGATAGGGCATTATTATCAGAGCAATGTAATTCACAAGATTCATTAATGAAATCTACAAAATACAGAAAAGGGAGATGCAATAAAATGATTGCGTCCGTAGGTGTGATGATACGATTGAAAGTAACCTGGAAGTTTATTAATTTGATAGGAAGAATCCTTGGCCACCGAAAGACACTGCAGCTATGTGAGGGGAGTCTGCAGCGGGGAGCGGGATCCCTGGGCATTTCACCCTCGCGGAGCCGAGCGCCCTAACTGGCCATCTGGAAGGGCTCCGGCTGGAAGCCGAAGAGCCTCGGGCCGTACGGCTCGCTCTCGCCCGGCAGCTTTGCGCCTGCGAACGGCAGGTAGTGATCGTGGCTGAAGTGCTCACAGTGGAGATTGACCCAGTCCCGCTCCGAGCCCAATCGCTCGGCCTCGGCCAGGATGCGGGTCAGTGCCATTATGTAGCTCAGCGCCATCTGTAGGGTCTCGTACTTGGACAGTTTTTTATCCTGGCCCCACTGGGGCACCACCCTGCGCAGACGGTCGAAGGCTGTGTTGAGACCCTGCATGCGACGGCGCTCGCGCGCGTTGGCCGCCAGGCGCCTGCGCGCCGCGCTCTCCAGCCGTCCGGCTCCGGCACACGTGCCCGCGCACTCGGCACCGCCCGCGCACGGGGGCGCGGCGCGTGCTCCCGCTGACGGGCCGCAGGGTTTGCAGGACTTCATCCCCGGCCGAGAGGTGGGAGGGGTGGAGCTCAGTCGCAGGCTCTGGACCTGTGCGTGGAGTTGCCTATCCAGCTGCTCCCTAACGTCGCTCTTCTTAGCAAATAAGTCACAAACAAAATAACTCACGTGCAAGCAGTCTACAGTGGGGAGTGCGAGGCTCGGCCTTCGGTTCTGCTGATTGACCTGAGGCTGTCTGATCACTTACCCAAATGCAGGGGGAATCGAGAGGCTCAAGAAAAAGTCATTTTTCCCAACGTGAAGTTGAAAAACAGAAGGAAACCTTGCAGCAGAGTTTAGTGTGGCTGGTTCGGGGAAGGCCTTTGCAGTCCTCTGAGAAAAGCCAAGGCTGGCTTCCAGGACGATGAAATCTCTTCCGAAGGAAGAGATCTAAGGAAGGAGCGCTTTTACCGCAAGCAGTAGCAGTCGGAGAGCGCGGGATGAATCTTTGAGGGAGGAGAATTTATAGTCGACGGCTAAAGGAGGGAACAGGTGGTGGCAGGTGGGCGGGCGTCCCTCGGCTTCCATCTCAGCACCTTCCTACCCTGGGAACTGCAGGGGGGAGGGGGACGACGCACAGCAAAATCCTGACATTACTGCCTTGTCTGTTGAAGTTTCTCCAAAGCTATGTCCAACACTAACTAACACACCATCTGGAGTGGCCTGGCTGTCCCCAAAAGAATAACGAGGTGGGGGGTGGGGGAAGAGCTTGGTCCATCTTTTCCCATATCAGCAAGCAGCTTACATATCAAAAACTTGGCTAAGATTTTAAATTACTAGAAATTATGTGGAGATGTTAATCTTGGAATTATGAGATAGATGTATCAGAAATCAAGTATAGGCTAGCTTTGTTGAGAAGTGTGTCAATTTTGCATAATGGTGATCTAATATGTTGACATTTTTGCTTTATCTGCTAAATAAATTGGAACAAATCAGCAAGTCCTAATATCGTAGACCTGGAATTTTACTGTGCTGTTTTCTGCAAAATCACTGATTATATCAAAAGATATTAACGTGTATATTTAAAGCTTTTATTATTCTAATTATGTAATTGCATTGCATGAGTTCAGTTATCTAAGCAAATTAATTCATTATCTATACTTCATTTCCCCATTCATAAATGTTTGTGGGGTATACATGGAGATGACAACTTATTAATGATTTGACATTTAAACCTAAAAAGCTAATAATGCACTTAGGAGTGCAAAATTCAAAAATCTAAGTAATCTGTGAGGTTTAAAAAATAATTCCTATTGAAAGATTTTTGCTGATCTCATAAGGCTGAAAATATTTCATATAACTTAAATGGTTCAGTTATGTTACCAGTCCTCAGGAACAATAACGAAGCCCTGATTTTCACTACTGGTAATGATTATATGATTTATACAGGAAAATTATTATTTTTATTCTCTCATGTCAGCTTGTTTCTTGTTCTTAAGAGGACTCAAGAGACTCCAAATAGGTCTAATCCAGAATCAATTCTGGATATTTCAGAAAGACCAGATAAGTTATTTTTTCTTTTGCATTATGGATATGTCAGCATTATTTTTGGATATTTTGGATTAATTTAATTATCAACAAGCTCTCACAAATCAAGTCTTTTAACTGTGACTTGCTTCCCCCGTCATTGCCTCAGACTTAACCCCATTGTGACTGCCCTGACTCCAAGTCCCATCTTCCCATAAATAGTTGATTAATCCCCAGCTGAAACGATGACAATGAAATGAAGTTGAATAACATGAAGACAATAGGATGCAATTGAACATTAATGATCTTCAGCATGACAGATGTTGAACACAGACTTTTGCAAGGAGCCACTCAGCTCTGTTACCCTGAGTCCTAAACGGTCTTGGTTAGGAACAGCAGTCCTGTGACAACAAAGACTATGTTATTTAGTCATCAAAATGTCAAATATATGAGGATTTTTTCCCCCATTTTTCTTGGAAATCTGCCCTGTTAATGCTATTGCTTCTCAAGTTCATTTATCTAATCTCTTTCCCCTAAAGAGCTCCCTCTGGGCTGCTCCATGGAATGTTTCTCTGCAAAATGTGCTCCTTCTGGTTACAATTGTACAAAGCAGTAATGACATGTGTGCTTTTGCAAGTCATGTACCTGGGTTTTACAAGTCATATACCTGGGTTTTGCAAGTCATGTACCTGGGTTGCAAGTCATGTACATGAGCATAGCCCATGTACCCAAGCATTGAAAGCATTAACTCAAAGAGAAAAAGGAAATGGCACTATGTGAACAACACAACTAGATTAGAACATAAACTAGAAGATAACTACGACATGAAATTGATCCAAGGATAGAGAGTATTGCTGAAATTAATGGGCTTATGAGCATATTTTAAAACATTCCCCAAATGTATCCTGAAAGACATTATTAGTATTATAAAGATGCTTCTGGGGAAAGGATCCCACTATCAAATAAGTTTGGGAAACACGTGTACTACATCTCACTTGGTGAGTCATGAAGCAGAATTGGCATGGGAAAGTTTCTGAGAAATCCTGAAGTAAAAAAAAACTAAATGAGGCTTGGGTTGTGATTGTAGATTGCTTGCCTAGCATGTGTGAGGCACTGGGTTCGATTCTCAGCACCACATATAAATAAATAAATAAATAAATGTTAAAAAAAAAAAAAAGAAACCTATTGACTTCAGCATTTCCTAGACCTAGACTTCAGCATTTGCTTGAACACAGACTCTTTTTTTTTTTCTTTTTTTTTCTAAAAGGATCTATTAACATTCCTTGGACAATTTTCCAAGCTTGTTCTAGCATCTTCCATTTATTTTGTAGAGGAGGAGACTGAGATCCAGATACTGAACACTGTGCTTGAAGGCATGAAGCCATTTAATGATGGGATTAAAACAAGAAGTCAAATCTTCTGCATCCTTTGATTTTAGACGCTTTAAAATTATGAGATCACTTAGGACCCTTATTTTGTAATGGAGAAACAGAGATCCAGCCCAGTCAAGCAAGTCATGAATAAAAGTTTCAGGAATATAATTAGAAAGGTAGTGCTTAAAGGATAATGTTTTTATATTACAACTCTAGTGTCTAGCAGCAGCTTAAAAATAACAAACCAGATAAAATGACTGGAAAAGTAAATTAGATAAATGATAGAAAATGATCAGAATGAGCACATTCCTAGTGAATAAACTCATACTGATCATGTTCATCCCCTCACTTAAGAAGAACAGAAACTGTTCGATATTTTGTATGTAGAATGGGTTATTTTTATTAAAAAAGAAAGAAAAAAAGAAACATAGCATTTGGACCAGAAGAACCTAATTCAAACATAGCATTTGAACCTTTGCACGTCAGACTAATTTCCATAATGTTCCTATATTGAGGCTAAGATCTTATCAGTTGAATGGACAGTTACTGTTATTAAATAAAGTTTATAAGAGACCATTGATCTGAATTGGTTCCTGTATTGGGCCCCACAGACCAAACCAATATGGAGTCATTCATGCTAAATGAAACTAATTGACTTAGGAGTATACTCATATAACAAATGGCTGACTGTCAATTAGTTATAGCAGCAAAGCTTTAGTCAATCCTAGGCAGACAACTGATTAAGGTAAAAGCTACAACCAATTAAGTGCTATAACTTCTGTTTTCTATCTGTAATTACTATTTGTAAGTACTATCTAATCATGTCCCTGGCCAAAGTTCTTTGAACATGTTATGATTCAGAAGCCTGCCTAATTCTAGAATCATAAATAAAAGACATAAATATAAGATCTGATAAGTTATTGCAGTTTTGTGTTTTGACACTATTATCTGGTGGCCAGTCAGAAGTTAAAATTGGTGGGTAAAGATATGGAGATGGCAGAGGGCAGGGCAGACAAGAAGGAGCTTACACCTGTAAAATGGGTAGAAAATGGGAGAAATACTATCTTAGAGTTAAAAAACATCAAAGGTTGGGAATTATTACACATGTGGAATAGACTCCATGGTAAACATTCTTATATTATTCAAAACCGTATTTCATTTTTAAAATGGAAGATCTTAGCTAGGTGTGGTGGTGCATGCTTGTAATCCCAGTGACTTGGGAGGCTGAGGCGAGAGGATTGCAAATTTGAGGCCAGCTTCAGCAATTTAGTGAAAGGCTAAGCAACTTAATGAGACCCTATCTCAAAATAAAAAATAAAATGGGCTGGGGATGTGGCTCAGTGGTTAAGCGCCTCTGGGTTCAATCCTTGGTACCAAATAAATAAACAATGGAAGCTCTAAAAAAAAAATACCAAAAAACAAAAATTCCACACCATTAAAAAAAAAGAGGCCCCCAAAAATGTCTATCCTGAAATTTTTAGAGAAAAATATGGAAAAGAAGACTAAGCCTTCTTTATGAAGGGTGTGGAAATCAGGGAGCTATGGATACTCAAAAGACAAAAAGGTAAGCCAGCAAAAAGGAATGATAAAGTTGAGTTTCACTTACATTTTATTAAAGGCCACAAGTAGAAGGTGTTAAGAGCTCTTGTAGCTTTATAATGTAGTTACTAGAAAGGAAAAAAAATCCCCAAATGATTAGTATGTAGAGAAAGAGGAAGGGAGAGACCAGGATTGATTTCCACTCCCTTCTGCTCAAAGGTCCAGGAAAAAGAAAATCACAAGGAGGGCAGAAACTAAAAAGGGAAAACTAATAATAGGATCCAGAAAAAAAAAATGGCAATGATGTGAAACACTGTCCTAGGCCACAGAAGTTATCACTCACCAGAAAGTACAGGCTTTCCAAAAGGCCCCAAGTGGATTCTCTAACCCTAGTGACTACACACTTCTTGAGAATTCTGATCCAGCATCCTGCTTTCATTTCCAGCTGCCATGAGCCACACTGATTTGTGCAGTTTGAACTCTGCCTTCACTCTTCTTGCTAATGGATGATCCTCCTCCTCCTCCTCCTCCTCCTCCTCCTCCTCCTCCTCCTCCTTTTAATTCTAGATGCACACAATGCCTTTACTTTGTTTATTTATCTTTATGTGGTGCTGAGGATGAAGTCCAGTGCCTCACACATGCTAGGCAAGCACTCTAACAATGAGCCACAACCCCAGCCCCACCCCACCCCCAATGGATCTTTGCAGCTTTGGAGTTCCTTTTAGATCCTTAATCTCCATCAACTAGTTGAGCTGTATGCTCTCTCTTTTTTTTTTTTTTAAAGAGAGAGAGAGAGAGAGAGAGAGAATTTTTTAATATTTATTTTTTAGTTTTCGGCAGACAACATCTTTGTTTGTATGTGGTGCTGAGGATCGAACCCGGGCCGCACGCATGCCAGGCAAGCGTGCTACCGCTTGAGCCACATCCCTAGCCCGAGCTGTATGCTCTTGAGTAAATCACTTCTATTTCTCCATCCACAAAATGGGAATCATAATGCCTACCTCACAGGCAGCGCTGAACATTAAATGAGATTGTGCTTGTAAAAGATTCTGCCTGGCCTCTAAAAAGGCCATCCTTTAAACAACAACTCAGAATACATATACTAAACATTTTATAAATGATAATGAAAGTAAACATATCAGTTTCCACAACTTTTGGATGTAATTAATAATTTTTGAGCCTTGTACACATAAAGCTAAATTCACACATAAATTCATGGTGTGGGCTGGGGATGTGGCTCAAGTGGTAGCGCACTCCCCTGGCATGCGTGCAGCCTGGGTTCGATCCTCAGCACCACATACAAACAAAGATGTTGTGTCCGCCGAGAACTAAGAAAAAATAAATAAATATTAAAATTCTCTCTCTCTCTCTCTCTCTCTCTCTGTCCCCCTCTCTCTCACTCTCTCTTAAAAAAAAAAAAAAATTCATGGTGTGAATCCTGGATTTTTGACCTTGGACGCCTTAACCTCTCTGTGTCTCTTACTTAACTGTAAAAGAAGGTTAATGATAAAGTCAATTTCATGGAACAGAATTGAATGAGTTAAGCTGGGCACTGTAGCAAACACCTGTGACTCAGCAGTCTGAGGCAGGAGGATTGCAAGTTGAAGTCCAGCCTGGCAACTTAGTGAGAATCTGTCTCAATTAAAAAATAAAAAGGGCTGAGGATGTACCTCAGTGGTAAAGGTCCACTGGGTTCAATCACCAGTACTGAAAAAAAAAATCAAATGAGTTGCTCTTTGTAAGCATTTAAATCTATGCCTAACATACAATTAAATTCAATATAGGTATTTGCTTGAATAAACAAAATGACCTGTTGCAATTTTCCAGGGTGCTCCTTGTGCTCATTTTTGCTTCCTTTTTCTCCATTCTTTAGCGCTTATACCACAGAGTGATCAGGGGAACAAGAGGAAGGAAAATTCAAAGGAGTTCATTAGGGTTTTGATATTGGAGCAATCTGAGCTTGAAATATCAGACAAAAGATGAAAGTCAGCTCAGGCAAAGCTTTACTGGGTAGTAATTTAGTGGTTTCATCATAGTTTGAGGTTCAATTTTACAGCTGCAGACACATATTTAAGTGTAATTTTGAGCCCCATCAGCCCTTGCACACTACCCTCTTTTCCCAAATAGTGGCACCTTCTCCTGCCCAGCATTATGGCCATCCTCAGACCCCCTGCAAAGCCCAAGATCATCAGAACGAGGACTGAGAAGTTCATCTAAATTCAGAATAAATGGTAGAAACCCAGAGGTATGGACTACAGGTACAGAGAAGATTCCAGGGCCAGATCTTGAAGCCAAACATTGATTATGGAAGCAATAAAAAAAAAAAAAAAAAAAAAAAAGCATATGAGTCTTGGTCCATAACTTTAAGGAACTGGAAATTCTGCTGATGTACAACACATCTTACTGTGCTGAGATTAAAGTCAGTCATCAGACTGATCAATTTCAATGCCAGGCTACACAGCCAAGAAAATAAACAGAAAGCTCATGTGAATATTTTATTTGTGTTTAAATAAGACCATAAAAACTACCCCCAAGAAGTAAAAATTTCAGGAGATGCTTTACTATCTACTGTGTTTATCAATCAAGGCCCTTCCTAATACTGAGGTATTTCAGAAGACAAATCAATAATCATGATATTCCTTCATGAGTGTATTAGTCAGTTTTTTGTTGCTATGACAACCCCCCCAAAAAAAAAATCACCTTAAAGGAGGAAGGGTTTATTTCTAGCTCAGAGTTTCAGAGATCCCAGTCCACGGTCAGTTGGCTTCATTCCTATGGGCCTGTGGTGAGGCAGAGCATCATGGCAGAAGGGTATGGCACAGGAGAGCTGCTCACCTCATGGCAGCCAGGAAACAGGCAGCACAAGATAGAGTCCCATCTCCTACACTTTCCACCACTTCCCAATAGTCCATTCAGCTATGAATCCATCAGTGGTCTGATTATTTGATGAGGTTAGAGCCTTCATGATCCATCACCTCTGAAAAGCCCCACCTCTGAATATCACTACATTGGGAACAAGCCTTCGATACAGGCACCTTTTGCGGTCATTCCAGATCCAAATCATAACAACGATATAGTCCATGAGTGCTGGACTGTCCTGTGGTAAACTTAGGCTGGACACTACATTTCTCAGAATGCCCTTTCCTCTGTGGTTCCAGACTTGGGTTGGGCAAAAATAAAGTTGTATGAGCTCTGGGAGGCAGAAGTGAAGCCATTATTCTGTGAAGACAATTGGTTAGAGTCCTCGAGACAGGCACAGAAGTGCCTATGGAACTATTTGTCCTTGTTCTCTCTCATCCTACCCTCCCAACCTCTGGTCCTGTGAGTCGACAATAAATGTTTCATGTGAACTTACAAAAGTGGGAGCCACAAAGAACCTGACTTCTATACCAGCCCCTACACCCAGTCCCACCTTAGCAGCTGGTCATGCCTGGCTTCCAGATACTCCTGGAAGCTCTGACTTGTTCACCCAGCAGCGCTGTGCTCTGACCCTTTGACAATCTCTTTTGGACCTTCATGTCTCTAACTCCTCCCCTACCTGTGTAAGATCTGATCCTTTTGCCGTTATACTCACCATGACTTTGCTTTTCTGGTTGGACTCTGATTGAAGCAAGGAACATTTCATGCAAACCACAGGACCTTACCTCATATTAGAGACTCTCCACACCAAAAGCCAACTATCGATTAGAGGTTTTATCTCTCAGACAGTAATCAGGGTTTCCATTCGTTCAGCCCTTTGCTAGGCAAACAGGGAAAGACAGCCTTTAGGCTGTTGGAATTCACAATCCATTTGTACAAATGAGATTCAACACGTTATAAACTACCCCGAGCAATAAATCAGGTCTTACTCATTAAGAGGCGCAGAAGAGAGGACACTAAGGTATAGGAAAAGAGTAGACATTTCACTGATTCTTGTTTTACCTCATCCTTTAAATTTCGGTTTTGAGGTCTGTTTTATAAAATATAAAATATCCATGCATACACTTATATGTGAGTATGTACTCGTCCTGCTCCTGCTTCCCCACCTTTTGTGGTAGGAGGACATGACCAGAAAAATTGAACCCACTCTCCTAGGTATGAGGCAGTACATAGTTACTATCCTTAGGAGCTCAGGGCCATGGATCATGCTCTGGAGGAAGAAGGAGTTCAGCTGGTGGCCTGAAATGACACCACTTCTTACTTCCTTTTGGTGTCTCTGATGTCATCTTTACAACTGTCCCTTCAAAAGGCTGCAGTTTCTCTTCCTTTCCTCCAACTTGGGGCTTCTTCACTGTTGCCCCATCTGCGTCAAATGCAATTTCCCCAGATCTTCCTGTCTGGCTCCTGTGTCATTCAGCTCCTACTCTATCTGGTGTTCAGTTTCCTTAGTGTTTTGTTTGGAAACTTCAGAAATTCAGGAGCTTCCTCTGTACTGTTCCTAGCTGTACCTTTAGCACCTAGAATAGATGATCCAGAAATACTGATGAAAGAAAAAAAGCAAAGGAAATGGAAAAGATAACTGAAGGGATTCACACAAGGGGCGCGCAGTCCCTGTTCACTTAACCACACAGCTCTTTTTCCTCTTGCTTATAGTCCCTTTTGGGGGAATCATGTCCTCCAAAATCAATAGCCCCAAATCTGCTGTTTTTGTTTCTGCTGTGAAAATGTGGCATCCGCTGTTTTGCAATGAGCAGGTGGCTTACTTTCCCAAAGGGTGGCTCTGTTACAATCCAGGTTTCATGCAGTACCTGAGTCAGCTCAGTGTAAAAGCCCAGAGGCTTCCCTGGTGGGCTGATGTCGGCTCCCTGCCCCAGGGGGAAGTCATTTTCTGTTTATTTTAGTGCTGTTGGCAACCCCCCTTCCCCCGCCCCCCCCCCCACACCTTTGGTACTGGGTGTTGAACATAGGCAAGTGTTCTACCACTGAGCTATACCCAGCACACACAGCCCCGCCTTTTTCGTTTGAGACAGGTTGCTCTCAAACTTGTGATCCTCCTGCCTCAACCTTCCAAGTAGCTGAGATTACAGATGTGTGTCACTGCACCCAGTGAACTGATTTTCATTTGTTCAACATTTATTTATTGTACTTACTATGTGCCAGATACTGTTCTAGGCACTAGGCATAGTACTGAATGATCTGAATACTTAAAATTGATATTGTTGTTATCTTCCTTTAAAATGTATTTCCTGTTTTTCCAAATAGGTTATAAGTTCTTTGAGGGAGGGGCAAATTTTAGATATCTGGGTCTTGCTAGAATGTTTAATAAATACATATATGCTGCTTGGTTAGCTAAGGCTTCCTAAGGCTGAACTTGAACTAAGGAAACCGATATCATCACCATAAAGAAACTCATTGAGGGAATATTTGCCAAATGCTTACCAGGTGTTAGTGCCCAACCTAACTATCTCCTTTGAGTGGGGACTCTTAAAATCCTCATTTTGTGGCCAAGAAGCCTGTGGCCCTGGGTAAACTGATAAACACAGTGGTCAGATTTGAACCCAGATTTCTTCCTCCACTGATGTCCTATACTGGGCTCAGGGGTTCTTGTCTGGAATAGCTTCCATGACAGGGCTAGGGACTGCCTAGACACATACCCAGCTGCTTCCCTGGTCCTGATTCCAATCCTATCAGCTATTGAACATGTGGCGGGGATCGAGGGGGAGAGAGAAATAAGAGACTTAGATATGAATGTGGGGGCAAGAGTCCTCAAGAGGGACCACCAGAAGAAGTTATGCTATTAATTCATAATGCGAAGCATGAAAAGAAGCCTAAGGGAAGTTCTAGTAGATCATGTGGATGTCTACCATAAGCTAAAGCAGTGCCACTAATTCTGGGTACATCCTGTAGAAGTGAGTAGGGGCTGGACCAAGGGCAGCTATCCGGGACACGCTGGTTGGTCATGGGAAAGAGGATGTGCTCCACAACCAGAGATTACAAGCTGCACTGGTCCTAACAGGGACTTGTGTCTTCAGCTTTGCTGCAAAGTTACACAATCCTTGATGACACCATTGTGGAATGTTTCCCCTTTTGAGGAAGCTGGGAGAGAGATTTTGATCTCTTGCTCAAAATGTCGCCCAGCTTCAGAGCTGTCACTAATAAATGAATCCAACTTCAGTGGAAAATCTTAGAGGAAGCCTTTTGGAGAAGATGAGGCCAGAGCCTTCCAGGCTGAACCAGTGCCCAAACATAGAGTAGAAAGATGTGTACCAGGGAAGAAGCTATTTCCAGTGATGATGGTGGGAAACCCAGGGCCTGCTTCACGGTAAGATTGGCAGAGCTGAAGCTACATTCCAGCTCTTCACTAAATGTAATATTGTAGTCACAAAGGATCAGTGGAACTTTGATATTTAAAGAATTAATACTTCAGTGTCACCTGTTCTCAAGGAATCCCATTTAGTCATTTTGTGTAGGCACAAATTTGAGTCCCAGATTGCCAGAGGATTACCAAGGAAAAGATCCACCTGGTGAACCAACTGGCATGAGCATCTCTTGCAGCCCTTTGCCTCTTGGGTCTGATAGCTCCGATAGCTTCTATGGGGGATAGTTTATGTTATGACGATTTTTGCAAGGTTAAAGACTTCAGAAGATCTCTCACCCTGCACAAAAATCAGCTCAAAGTGGATCAAAGACTTAGACACTAGAACAGAGACCCCCTGCACCTAATAGAAGAAAAATAAGGCCCAAATCTTCATCATGTTGGCTTAGGACATGAATTCCTGAACAAGACTCCTAAAGCATAAGAAGTAAAAATCAAGAATCAATAAATGGGATGGATTCAAACTAAAAAGCTTCTCAGCAAAGGACACAATCAATAATATAATGAGAAAGCCGACAGAATGGGAAAAAATCTTTACTACACACACCTCAGACAGAGCACCAATCTCCAGGATACACAAAGAACCCAAAAAAATTAACACCAAAAAAAAAAAAAAAAACAAATAACCTAATCAATAAATGGGCTAAGGAACTGAACAGACACTTTACAGAAGAAGAAATACAATTGAAAAAATGTTCATCATCTCCAGAAATTAGAGAAATGCAAATCAAAACTACTTTTAAGATTTTTATCTCACTCTAGTCAGAATAGCATTTACCAAGAATACAAGCAATAATAAGTATTGGTGAGGATGTGGGGGAAAGGCACACTCATACATTGTTGGTGGGACTGCAAATTTGTGCAACGACTATGGAAAGCAGTATGGAGATACCTCAGAAAACTTGGAATGGAACCACCATTTGACCCAGCTATCCCACTCCTCAGTTTATACCCAAAGGACTTAATATCAGTATACTACAGTGATACAGCCACATCAATGTTTATAGCAGCTCAATTTACAATAGCTAAACTGTGGAAACAACCTAGATACCCTTCAATAAATGAATGGATAAAGAAAATGTGATACATATACATAATGGAATATTACTCAGTCTTAAAGAGAATGAAATTATGGCATTTGCAGGTAAATGGATGGAATTAGAGAATATCATGCTAAGTGAAATAGGCAGATCCCCCCAAATCAAAAGCCGAATGTTTTCTCTGATAAGCAGGGGCTGATCCATAGTGGGGCGGGGGGATAAGGAAAAATGAAGGAAATTTGGTTTGGGTAGAGAGAAGTGAAGGGAGGGGTGGGATTGCGGGGATGGGAAGTACAAGATGGTAGAAAGAGACAGACATTATTTCCCTATATACATATATGATTACACTAGTGGAGTAACTCTGAACCATGTACAGCCAGAGGAATGGGAAGTTGTGCTCCATTTGTGGATTATATGTCCAAATGCATTCTACATAAATAAAATTTTTTTTTAAAGAGAGAGAGAGAGAATTTTTTTTTTAATATTTATTCTTTAGTTATCGGCAGACACAACATCTTTGTTTGTATGTGGTGCTGAGGATCGAACCCGGGCTGCACGCATGCCAGGCGAGAGCGCGCTACCGCTTGAGCCACATTCCCGGCCCATAAATAAAAATTTTTAAAAAGAGTTCTTGTAAATGTCATAAGCCTATTGTACAAAACCTCATCCTCTCTCTTTTTTTTTTCAAAGTTTTCAGTAGGAAAGACTTATCACATAAGGTTCTTTCAGAAGCAAAAACAGTAACAGTCTTAGTGGAGGTTCACCAGATTGGACAGGGGAATGGGGGAAGAGATGGGGACAGGAATGGGAAAGACAGCGGAATAAATCGACATAATTTTCCTATGATCATATATGAATACATGACCAATGTAACTCCACATCATGCACGACCACAAGAATGGGAAATTATACTCCATGCATATATGCTGTATGCTATGAACAAATCAACAAAATGAAAAAAAAAAACAGTCTTTGGCAAATTTAAGCAAAAATTAGGGGATTTATAGGGAAAACACTAGAATAGCTCACTCAATCAAGCTTAAACCAATTCTTTGTCAGGCCATGAACAAAAGCAGCTTGGGACCTAGTCCTCGAGCACTATCACAAGAGGACTCTGCTCCAACCACTTGTCTATTCCAGTCAAGTTTTCAAAAATCTAGGAGAGGGGCTGGGGATGTGGCTCAAGCAGTAGCGCGCTCACCTGGCATGTGTGCAGCCTGGGTTCAATCCTCAGCACCACATACAAATAAAGATGTTGTGTCCGCTAAAAACTAACTAACTAAATAAGTAAATAAATATTTTTAAAAATTCTCATTCTCTCTCTCTCTCTCTTAAAAAAAAAAATCTAGGAGAGAAAATTTGATTGGCTAGTGTTACCGCTGTTGACCGGTGAAGAGTCCTTGTTTGTTGACCGGTGACGAGTCCTTGCTTCCCCAATGTTGAAGAATAACACCAGAGAAGCACGCCGAGGCAAGGTCAGAGTAGAAATTAGAAGTTTATTAAAGGACAGCAGAAAAGACTTCTCCCGAGGAAGAAGGGGACCCAAGAGGTGGAATCCGCGGAAGTGCGGTTGTCTCCCCTTTTTATAGTTTTGGTGATGGAATGTAAGGGGGAAGGGTTGGGACACAGGTGGGCCAAACAAGTAATCTGGGCCGGAAGGACTTCATTATCACTTCTTCGGGATGGGCTATCTCCCAATCTGTTGGGGGCTGTTTCCTGGGTTCCATTAACATTTCTTTGGGGTGGACTTTGGCCTAGGGACTTCATTAACATTCCATGAATCATTCTCAGCATGGCCTCCAATTTAGATTTCACTGATATTAGACCCGATTTACCTAACTACACTGATTACCTAATTTTAAATCTGGCTTCACTAGTTTGTCAGGTGGCTCTAGGTTTAGCCAGAAAACAGGACAAGGAGCATCAACATGGTCACCAGGGGACCTGCAGTTAGCCAGAAGCCACTGTAGTTGTGGCTACTTGAGAAAGACAGACCGGCTCACCCAATGATGGGACCCCACTAACGCTGTAGACTAAGGAAGAAAGTAACCAAGCATCATGCAGAAGTCGTGATTCTGACTTGGAGCGGTTCTTCTGGCTGCCATCTAATTGTCTGGGAGAACCGGCCCTGCATCTCCTGTCCTCCTCACCTAGCCCTATCCAGAAGTAGGGCTCTGCACTCCAGTGTCCACTGCAATGAAATTGCCTTTGATGGGGGAGAAGAGAACGTGAGGCACATAGTGTCTGGGATTCTGTAATTTCTAGATTCTCTAACCTTGAGAATATCATCAGAACATAAAATCTCCCCACAGAAGATTACGCCAGTTATAAGGCCCAAGAGGCAAAGGGCTGCAAGGAGGTGCTCATGCCAGTTGGTTCACCGAGTTGATTTACTCCTTCTCTAATCCTCTGGCAATCTGGGACTCAAATTTGTGCCTACACAAAATGACTAAGTGGGCTTCCTTGAAAACAAGTGACACTGGAATATTAATTCTTCAAATAACAAATGTCCACTGGTCCTTTATGAACTACAATGTTAGTGTCTGGCTCTAAAGAAAACAACCCCATCCCCAGCTACATAAAAGCTTTTCTCCATTTTGTGGGTCATCACTTGGTCTTGATTGTTCATCTCTCTCCTTGGAATGATTTAAGAAATACAGCAGAAGTCATCACCATGACCATTGCTGGTTCCCTGAGTTCTGGTTCTGTTTAGACCCAAGGATTGGCTTGAAGGCCTTCCACAGTGATAACCAATTTATCACAGGGTGCAGCCAAAATATAGCATATTGGCTGGATCATCATCTTGCTGATGAAAAACAAGAAAGATTAATGAGTCAGAACAAGGGACAAATGAGCAAGTGAAAGAATTCCCACACAACTTTAAGAACTTTAACAGTTCAATGGTAAAAATATTAAAATTTAAGATTTTATTTGATTTGGGGGATTGAATTCAGAGGCGTCATACCACTGAACTACATCCCCAGCCCTTTTTATTTTTTAAATAAGTGCTCGCTTCGGCAGCACATATACTAAAATTGGAACGATACAGAGAAGATTAGCACGGCCCCTGCGCAAGGATGACACGCAAATTCGTGAAGCGTTCCATATTTTTGTTGCTGGGAAAACTGGAAATCCATATGCAGTAGAATGATGTTGAACTCGTGTCTATCACCCTGCACAAAGTGAATCAAGGACCTAAGAATTAGACCAGAAACCATGCACCTACTACAAGAAGATGTTGTCCCAACAATCTAACATATTGGCTTGGGAATTGACTTCCTTAACAAGACTCTGAAAGCACAAGAATTAAAACCAACAATCAATAAATGGTTTACGTCAAACTAAAAAGCTTCTTCACAGCAAATGAAATAATCAAGAACATGAAGAGAGAGCCTACAGAAATGGAGAAAATAATTTCCAAGTACACCTCAGGTAGAGCATTAACCTCCTGGATCTATAAAGACCCCCCCCAAAAAAAAATTAACACCAAAACAAACAAACAAACAAACAAACAGATAACTCAATAAATAAATGGCCAATGGAACTAAATAAACACTTCACAGAAGAAGAAATACACATGTTCAATAAATATATGAAAAAATGTTCAACATGTCTAGCAACTAGAGAAATGAAAATCATTCCAATTTCTTGTCAGGAACATGCACATAATTACAAACAAAGGGTTGACAAAAAAAGTTGAACACTGTTATTCTGCCTCTGGGAAGTCCAATATAGACAGAGCAACTTGTCTGGTTTTCCCCAGACTGAGGGGTTCCTGGGGTTCGGATCTTTCTGACAAATTGAAATAGTCATCTGGGTATTCCTGATTTTACTTCCTTATATCATACAGGTAGCATTAAGCGTGTTGAAGATCAATTTCTTGTTCTTACAGAGGCTGTTTCTGAAATTTCAATAGGGCCCCAAAGTAGAAAACTGATAGTTATCAACGACATACTCAATTCTTCTCAGTGCCTAGATACTGCAGCATCTGAACATTTACTGCATAACAAGATGGAACTTGTGGCTTTCTAAGCCCATCAGATTCTGTTCCCTACTTGATGATCAAATAAATAAAGGCTCTGAAATAAAGTATTTAAGTGAATTTCTGCTTCAATAGAGTGACTCTGAAGTATGAATATGGATCAGTATGGAGGAGCGCCTTAAACCAGAGATAAAGTGTTATTTGGATAAGAAAACTCAGGAATTTATCATATAAGTAAATTCAGAGATCAAAATAAAATAAAATAAAATAAAAATTTTAAAGGTTAGGACATTAAATAAATAAATAAATAAATAAATAAATAAATAAATAAAAGGGGTCTCGCTAAGTTATCCCAGCTGGACTTGCAATTTTCCTGACTCAACCTGCTGAATTGCTAGAATTACAAGTGTGCACCACCACACCTGACAAAATTTAATATTTTAAAACTAGTGCTGCTCATTCCAGTCTTCTCTTCCTGCCTATTTTAACAAATTTTGAGTCCCAGATTGTTCATATTTGGCAGGAATTATTATCTTTATTGTCGCTTAAAAAATTTTTTTAGTTGCAGATGAACACAAAACTTTATTTTATTTATTTTTATGTAGTGCTGAGGATAGAACCCAGTGTGCCTCACACGTGCTAGGCAAGCGCTCTACCACTGAGCTACATGCCCAGTCCCTATTGTCACTTTGAAAACCTCAAATTTGTTTAAAGTGCATCAATGTGTCAGATACTCTATTAGGCTTGTTCAGCATATTATCTTATTTCCATCTCCAAAGCAGCTCAGTAAGGTGGGTACTATTATTATCCTCCTTTCATAGATGAGGCAATTCAGGCCTAGGGAGGACAAGAAATTTGTCCCAAGATCCTTTTGTGGGTGAGAAGTGGAACCTGGATTTACCTGACTATAGAACATAACCTCTTGACCACTGTGAAATCTTATGTTAATTCAAGAATCACTGACCTCTAAGAAAAACATGGAATCTGTAGACGGAACATAAAGATTCAGTATTGCTTGCAGAGGAACCTGCTTGTCTCCCTCAGGCAGGAGACAGTGTGTATGGCTCCAGGAGCTTCCACATAGTGTGCTGATGGTCACATCCCCAGTGCTAACCCTACCGTTACTCTGGCACTAGCCTCCAGGGAACAGACTCTTCAATTCAACCTATTCACTGGCTGCCAAGACATCAGACTCCATTGGAACAATTCTGGGAGGATGCTGGGAGCTCTGCCCTGCCCATTAGGGACTGTAAGTTTGTGCAAATAACCATAAAATTAAACCCACCCAGGGAGGGCCATTGATTTCCAATTGGCATAGTTTGCCAGATGCTGTTTGCTCTCAGAACTGCCTTGACCTCTACTAGTGACGCTGCCTGCCCTTGGTTTAGCAGGGTGTGTTCCCAGCAGGGAAGGCCTCTCCTCTAAGGCTTGCTGCTGGAACTTGGGATGAAGGCATGGTGGGCTCCCCATATGTTGCAGGGGAGAGGCCAGCCACACCCGTTGTCGGATTCACCCTCTTATCCAACCCAGGAGCTGAAGCCACCCCCAGGAGATTACAGACGCTCCTACCCTCAACTAATTAAATAGGTGGCCTCCTGCTGCTAAAAGGGAATGAGGGCGGAAAAACAGAGGATGCCTGATTTAACCAGGACCTGAGTAAGTAGCTCACCAGCCAGACCCAGAATCACCCAGGCGTGCTTAAAGAGTCTCTAATGGATCTGGGTGGTTCCATGCCTGAGACCTGGAGCTCCGTTTATTCTCAGTCCCTTCGTACTTTAGAATCATGTCGTCATAGAAGCTCTACATATAATTTAAAAGAATATTCTCGATTAGCAAACCTCTACAATTATTATCATTACACACCAATCCTGTGTTTAAACATTGGAGTAAACGTGGCTATTCAAACACATTTTTTTTTTTCCTCGTAGGACAACTTGAAGATGATTCTACCCTCTTACACACGTGTAAAAAGCAGGCTTCTGGATTCACAGTCAAGTGTTTGCCTGTGTTATCAGTGCTCAATCTAAATATCCATGGAGGTATTAATTTAGCTAGAAACTAAGATCATGGTTTGGATTAAGGAAATGAATCTCTTAGATTTTTTTCCCCCCAGGAGTTCAGTCTAAAGAGCAAGTTACTAGTTGCTTCAATTTTGTTTTTGCTACAAATCCTTTAGAAGAGGACCCGAGATGCAGAGGAAGGCAGTTGTAATAATGGTAAATTGGACTAAATTAAAATGATCCTAAGTCAAAGCACAACTAGGCCTCTTTGCCACCAACTTTTGACATTCTAATTAAGGTAAATGGTTATGCAAATCAAGTCAATCACTCTTTTCCCCCCATCAGCCTAGTGCCTGTGATTGTTCAAGTGAGGACAGTTGGTGGCATAATTAAAGCTCTCCTAAAAATTAAATGAGAATTGGAAGGTAGTCTCCAGAGATGCCCTAATTTGTGGGCAGCCCAGCACAGCTGTCCTTTTGTCCTGCTGCCACCAGGACGCCTCGAATTTCCCCATCAAGTAAAATAGAATGTGACACTTGAGGTGTTCTCAAGCTTCTGTCCTCAAGAGTGGAAAGGAAGACAGGAAGGAGTCCACCACACCAGGTTGCCTCCTTCAGAGAATGTTCTGCTGAGGAAATGGGTCTGAACCCAAGGGTGAACCCAAGCAGGGAGTGTAGAACGCATGCCTTTGTGGGGTACACAGGAAACAAAATTGGTCACGAATTGATAATAATAACGGCTGAAACTGCCTGATGAGCACTTGTCTTGTGGAGAGAGGTATGTTTTAAAATTTCCTTGACAATAAAAATATAAGCCCTGCTTGATGGCGAATGCAGGCAATCTCAGTAAATCCCAGTGACTCGGGAGGCTGAGGCAAAGGATCACAAGTTCCAGGGCAGACTCAGTAACTGAGGAGAATTTGTCTTCTCAGTGGTAAGCATCAGTGGTAAGCATCCTGGGTTCAATCCCAGTACCAATTAATTAATGTATTGCACTATCCAAAACAGGATTTATCATGGGGAGAGAGTTCTTTTTTCTTTGGGGGATACTGGGAATTGAGTCCAAGGGAGCTTTACCACTGAGCTACATCCCCAGATACTCCCACTCCCCTTTTGAGACAGGGTCTCACTAAGTCGCTTAGGGCCTTGCTAAATTGCTGAGGCTTGTCTTGAACTTGCAATCCTCCTGCCTCAGCCTCCCAGGTTCCCGGGATTACAAGCATGTGACTGTACCCTCAGGGAGAAAGTTCTTTTTTTAAAAACCTTCATTTTATTTATTTATTTTTATGTGGTGCCAAGTATCAAATCCAGTACCTCACATGTGCTAGGCAAGCGCTCTACCACTGAGCCACAACCCCAGCCCCAGGGAGAAAGTCCTTAATAGCAAAAGTCAACTTTAGGTTATCTTCTTAATGGAAACAAGTTATAGAGAAGCTAAATTTTTCAAAATATATTTTTAGTGGTAGATAGACACAATACCTATATTTTACTTATTTTTTTTAAGCTGTAGATGGACGCAACACCTTTATTTCACTTATTTAAATCTATGTGGTGCTGAGGATCAAACCCAGTGCTTCACACATACTAGGTGAGCACTCTACCACTGAGCCACAACCCCAGCCCGAGAAGCTAATTTTTAAAAATGGAAGTGCTGGTACACTCCTGTAGTTGCATCTACTCAGGGAACTAAGGAAGGAGGATTACTTGAGCCCAGAAGTTTGAGGCCAGCCTGGGTAACACAGTAAAACTCCATTTCAAAAAATAGATACATGGGCTATACTATTCTATTATTTCTCCTTTATCACTTCTCATCACATTGACATCACACCCCCAGATCCAGCCCTGGCTCTTCCCACTTTAGTATTCTTTCCTAGCTTGGAAGAGCAAAAACTGAGTGACTAGGAAAGAAATGGGACCAAGTGAGAGAGAGGCCAAGAGCCTCATGTAGGGGAGAAGAATGAGATCCCAATAGTCCTTCCAGAGGACAACTGAGATGTGAATATGAATTACTTCCATGTCATAAAAAAGCAATACAATCCCTTTTGACTCAAAAATAAAAAAAAAATAACTAAAGCTCCTAAATTTAATAGAACAAAGTGCCAGATAGTCAAGGAGCCAGTTCTCTCACAATGAACAAACTCTCTTGGCAGTCATGAGTAAAGATGGAATGGAAGAAGCAGTTGGTAGTTTTAGGCAGAAGTTTTTAAATATGGGGGGCCCTTCAACTATAGGAATCATAGCACAGGAGAGCCACAAGCCTTGAAGATTTGTCTTCCATGGTACAAAATGATGTTTTTTAATTTATGTTTTAGGAGCATCCATGCCAGGAGTGACAGTAATTGATGAGCTAGTGTAAAGCTGCCCCAGCTAGGCTATGCCCAGTGTTTCCTGGCTTTTGTTAGGAAAGCTTGAGAGAATCAGTGTGCGCTAATTAATTGGTCTTCAGGTAGTAACTAAATCAAAGGTATCTTGGGTACCCTGGGAAGCCAGTCTCCTCTTTCCTGAGAATCAATCAGCTCAAGATTGATGAAGGGCTACGAAGGTCAGGCTTAGAAACACGGAGCCATCTGCCAACTCTCTAGGGTTGGTACCTGCAGTAGAGCAATTTTAGAAGAACAGGTGTTGGCTTTTAACTTACCTCTTCTTTTCTTTTATGCTGAAATCATGATTTTAGCTGGAAAGAACGTCCAGTTGCTTGATGAAATTCACAAACTGTCTATTGTAACTTAAAATAACCTGACCCAAAGGTATTGCAATAACCTCAACTGGCTATTACACAAAGTCATAGGCCATGCATCCGACAGTGGCCACTCTGGCCTCCCCAGGAGCATTTGGCAGCATCAATGACTACAAGGCACTGTCCCAGCAGGGTTAAGCCAAGGAGACTAATAAGCCCTCTGAATGATGCAGGACTAGAGAATGCAGCCAAGTAGGTCCATCTACTTTCAGAGCATGCTTGAGAGCTCACCAAGTTCTTGAAAGCTGACACGTGTTTCTGATTCTTTAAAAGTTTCTTTTGGTTCATTCAGCTAAGAACATTTTCAAAAGTCTCTTTGATGATGATCTGTAAGTACATCCATATGTTTGGTGACAATATTTCATTGACAGGATTGCATTTGTTTCACTGAAATTTAAAAAAAAAATTACATGAGGTTTTTTTTTTTCTTCTAAATGAAGTCATTCTTTGTTCCTGCTAACCTTTATACCCAAATTTTCTAAGACTATGGGGAATTACCCAAAACCCTCTGTGGCACACTATATTTTCCCAAACTAGCTGTAGTCAAACATATTCCATCCCATTTGTTCTTCTTACAATGGAGATTGACACTCTTCTCTCTAAAGGTGTCCTGCCCTTGAGCCTAGATAGGCCTTTGTAAATGTCTTCATCACCAGAAGGCAACAGGAGCCCAGAGGCTGAAGCAAGAGGATCATAAATTTGAGGCCAACTTGGACAACCAAGCAAAAAGTGAAAAGGGATTGGGATATGGTAGAGTGTTAGAGTGGATGTCCTCAGTGGCAGAGTGCCCCTGGGTTCAACCCTAGTACTGTAGAGTAAAAAAAAGAAAGAAAGGAAGAAAGACAGAAAGAAGAGAAAGCAACAGAAGTACAGCTGTGTAATTTTACCTCATAAAAGGAGACAGAGCTTCCACCGGCTTTCTCAGGCCTTGTGCCTTAGGGGCCAAGCCAACAGGGAGGCAGTACAGCCGTCCTAAACGCACCATGCTGGAAACATTAGGCAGAGAGACCATACTGAGATAAAGATGGTCAAGGGGTTCCAACTGTTTTAGCTCCAGCTGTTTGAGTGTTCCCTACATAGGCTCCAAAGATGTGTCAGAACAAGCCTTCAGGTGACCATAGCCACCATAACTGAGTTCCTCAAGTTCCTCCATTCCTAAATGGAGTACATACAAGTCTTCCTCGCTGTCCTGTGCAAATTTCTGACCCACAGAATCTGTGAGTATAACAAAGGACTTTTATGCCTCTAAATTTGAGGGATACACAGGACAATAACCAGAACTGGGAGTTCGGGGAGTATTCCTTAAAGTGCTAAAAGGCCACATCAGATTTCTAGTCACACAGCCTGGTTTTGAATTCAGACCCAAACACCTTTCTAACTGAGTAACCTTAAACAGTCAGTTTCTTCTCAGGGCATTGCTTGCCTCATCTGTAAAACAGGGATAATAATAATGGCTGACTAAACATATATTATATTTTTAAAAATATTTTTTTCAGTTGTAGATGGACACAATATCTTTATTTATTTTTTTATTTTATGTGGTGCTGAGGAGCAAACTTAGTGCCTCACACACGTGGGACAAGTGCTCTACCACAGAGCTACAACCCCAGCCCCACATATATCACATTTTAAAAATCAAGATGCAGGGCTGGGGGTGTGGCTCAAGCGGTAGCGCCCTTGCCTGGCATGCGTGCAGCCCAGGTTCGATCCTCAGCACCACATACAAACAAAGATGTTGTGTCCGCCGAAAACTAAAAAAAAATAAATATTAAAATTCAAAAAAAATCAAGATGCAGAACCATGTGATTAGTTAAGTTACTATATAGATATATATATATATACACACACACACACATACATACACACACACACATACACAAAGATATGTGTATATGCACAACCATATGCACAACTTGTACTTGCATAAATACGTCTGGAAGAATACAAATTGATAATAGTGATTGTCACTGAGGAAGGGAAAGGTAGAAAAGGGATCAGTGGTGGGAGAGAGACTTAGTTTTCACTTTTGCATACTTTGTGTTACTTTATGATTTTTCTTTATGGTACTAGGGATTGAACCCAGGGGCACTCGACCACTGAGCCACATACCCAGCCCTTTTTGTATTTTATTTAGAGACAGGGTCTCGCTGAGTTGGTTAGTGCCTCACTAAATTGCTGAAGCTGGCTTTGAACATGCAATTCTCTTGCCTTGGCCTCCTGAGCTGCTGGGATGTATTATTTGACTCTTTACCAAGAGTCAACTTGTACTAACTATTTTAAAATAATTATAAAATTAAACAAATTCTGGGAAATTATATGGCAGAATATATATAATGAAGATTAAAATGTTTAATAAAAATAACAATGAAAACAGTACATTGTTGGTATAGAAAAAAACAAGTGATAAATACAATAGAATAGAGGGGTCAGAAACAGTCAATCACATCTGGAGGGTGGGCATTTGAGGGAGGTAGCACTTCAGATCATGGGAAAGTATGGACTCTACAAACATTGACCAACTTGAAATCTCATGCTTATCATCACACAATTATCATATATTCATACAATACTGATTTGATACAATAATCTGTTGGACAAATATTAAGCAAATATTATTCCTGGAGCCATTATTCTGAGCAGTTTCACCAACTGTCAGAATCCTGTGTTATCTCATGGAGCTGCCACTGCAGGGACCACGTCGTCCAGCCCCCTCCACAGTACTGCATCCCAGTTCAGGACCAAACTCCCAGAACGTTTCTGTTTTGAGTGAGCCTGAGTAGCAGGCCCACCCTCCGATTTGCAGAGAGAAGTAACATCTGGTTGCTTTGGCTTCCATGGGGAAAGTTGGGCACTCTCTCCTTATACTACTCACAGAGAATTTCCCAGCTCAAGGTGCCAGGATGATGGTGCTTGGATGCTGAATAACCCCAAACAATTAATGATCATCACAACAAAAAGCCATGAAATTAAAAAAAAAAAAAAAGGCATGTAGTGCTTTTAATCTATCCTGAGCTAAAATTTCCCTGTGATTTAGCTATCCTTGAATTTACCTGAGGCCCCTTAACTAAATGGTCTCATTCCTTCCTAGGCTCCAACAGCACAAGGCTATAAATCCTCTTATTCTGATTCAACACACAAGGGTACTCCTGATCCCTAGGAGTTCACAATTTCCCACTCACTTGATGTTCTCTACATTGTACAAAAGTCTAGTGTACAATTTTAACTCTCTTCTATAACCCATCCCATAGATCAATGGTCTCTGTTAAAACAGTCTGCATGAATGTAAAACAGAGCAATACTTCTATAACAGAATTTCACTGAGAACTACATACATTTTGATATAGGGATCAATTCCTACTGGAAAATATTACAATATTAGTGCACAGTGATTAATTAATATTGCCAAGTAAACTCCCTAATAGTGCATAAAATAAAGTTTATTTTGGCTGCCCTAAAAGTGAATGTTTCTTATTCTTGCAGGTCTCAGCAGCCCAACTTGTTCTGCATATGGTTGCATGTTTAATTAGTGATCCTTCTGTAAGTGTCTGCAATTAGCACTGTGATGATTAATAAAATAACTACTTTAAAGCTCCATTTAGCTAGCAGAACTGCACAATCAGGTATAATTAATTCATCATTAATAAATCATGGCTGATTAACTAATCTGTTTATTACCAACACATTACTGAACAGTTCCCACCTGAGCACAGCTAATTTTTCTATGCTGAACAGAACTGGAAGCTAATAAAAAATTTAAAAAAAAAGCTCCTCTAAAAGTGCACTAAGCAGCAAGTATATTGGTATAGTCAGGGAGATTTTGAGGCAATGCACATTTAAAAGTCATTGAGCTGCCTAGGCAATTGTCACTCGGGAGTGAAGGAAGTGGTGGTGAAATCTGGGAGCCAGAAAACCCAGTGGTTCTCAAATTAAAGCATACAATTAAATTTGAGAACCACTGGGTTTTCTGGCTCCCAGATTTGGGGCTTTTTAAAACCCCAAATGCTGGGCCCTATCCAGTTGGTCTGGGATAGGGCCTGTGAATTTGCATTTCTAAAAGCTCTTAAGTGGTGCTGATGCTTGGAGAACTACAGTTCTACCCTTTCTCTTATACCATGGCTGACTCACAATTGCTAATTCTATATAGACGAATGGGTGAATAGACAGATAAATAGCTGTTGTTATAATACTGGGGAATAAAACTCAGGGCCACTTTACCACTGAGCTACACTCCCAGCCCTTTTTATTAATTTATATATTTTTATTTACTTTTTGGTACCAGGAATTGAACCCACAGGAGCTTAACCTCTGAATTCAATCCCAGCCCTTTTTATTTTTTATTTAGATACAGGGTCTCACTAAATTGCATAAAGCCTTGTTAAGTTGCTGAAGCTGTCTTTGAACTTGAGATCCTCCTGTCTCAACCTCTTGAACCGCTTGGATTACAGGCATGCACCACCATGCCTGGCCCCCTTTTTTAAATTTTTGAGACAGATGTCATAAATTTGCAGAGGCTAGCTTCCAACTTGCTATCCTCCTGCCTCTGCCCTGAGTCACTGGGATTACGGGCATGAACCACTGTGACTGATTTCTTCTATAGATTTTAATAATTTTTAAAAAATCAATAACTTTTAGTATCATTTATCTGTCCTTATATTTATAGATTGTCTAGCCAGTTGGATTATTAATTTAAGAATTACTGATTTTTAATTTTTCTCTTTTTCCCCACAAAACTTAAAAATTACTTTATAGATGTGGGAAATCTAGACAAAACCCACACATACCCTGAGCATTCACTTCTGAATCTATTCTGCCCTGGTCTTTCTAAACCCTCTCCTATAACACTCCCCTGACTATGCCATAGCACTTGGTATCTGTGCCATATGCAGGCCCTAATCACAGACCAGCAAAAGTGCTCATTATCTTTTCACAAAAGGATTAGCCTGGTCTCCCTGGTTAAAAGGAGTCCCTTGAGAGTTTGTAAACTCCCTCTCTAATCTCCTTTGCAGTCTGTCCCTCAGCTCTCTACCCTGCTAGCTTCCAGCAGGGTGCCTTATAACAGGAGACAGCAAATCTTAACATTGCTTTTTATGACCATATAAGATTGCTTAACAGCACATTAGACCCAAAGGCTGTGAATTCAGATCTCAGCTGAGCACCTAACTTGCAGGATTCAGGGAATGATAGCAAGTGGGATCCCCATTCTAGAAAGAGGAAAACCCTTTGAAAATTAAACCACCAAACAAAGTAAGTCAAAGAAGAGAAAATCAGGTTAACCTAAAAGCAATGGTTCTCTTCAGAATGATGGATTTTGCCCTCACCCAATAAATGGGGATCATTTGGCAATGTCCAGCAACATTAAAGAAACCTGATGGCTTGACTATAATCTGATCTAAGTGGAAAGACAGGGCTGATCAGCATGAGGCCCTGGGAAAGCTTGTTCAGGGATATAAGCTTTGACAGGACCCAGGCAGGTTGGATCTGAGAAAGGCTGGGCCGAAAAAAGGAGCTCTGCTGTGAGTCGGGATACGCTGCAGACTCACATCTCACACGGGTGCAGACTAAAGTCAGCATATCTCACAAAAATGCTGTTTTAAAAAAATGTATAAAGCAAGCAGGGAAGTAAGAACATTAACAAGACATTCAATAATATTAAGTAATTGTTTATCATTTTTTGGATGTTATATTAGTTTTCAATTGCTGTATATCAGTATTACCACAAAAGTAGTAACTGAAAACAATACATATTTACTAGTCTACAGTTTCTGTGGGTCGGGAATCTAGGCATGACTGGGTCTTCTGGAAGCTGAAATCAAGGTGCTGTCTAGGGCTGGGGTCTCAGTCCTATGAATGCTTAACTGGAGAAATATCAGCTTCCAAATGAACTCAGGTTATCTGCAGAGTTCAGTTCCTAGCACTTGCAGGACTGAGGATTTGGCTAGAGGTTGCTCTTGCCTTCTAGTG
The DNA here is from genome assembly GCF_964194105.1 of Spermophilus citellus. Taxonomy (NCBI): domain Eukaryota; kingdom Metazoa; phylum Chordata; class Mammalia; order Rodentia; family Sciuridae; genus Spermophilus; species Spermophilus citellus. Next base: position 42,604,272 of record NC_138195.1, read on the forward strand.
GCCACCCTCATTTCCTTTTGGGTTCCCCTCTGTGGTACCTTGCTTCCTCAAGGTTTGCAAAGAAGGAAAAAGCCTCCTCCAGCAAGACTGTAGTTCCATCTTTTGTAACACCATCATGTAATGGGCATATGTAATCAGACACATGCCATTGTCTTTGTTGTACTTTTTAGTCAGAAGAAAGTCACACTCAAGTGGAGGTAATTGCACGAGGGCATGAACACTAGGGAGCAGGAATCATAGGGCCACGTTAAGAATCTGTCTACTGGGGCTGGGGTTGGGGCTCAGTGGTAGAGTGCTTGCCTAGCATGCATGAGGCACTGGGTTTGATCCTCAGCACCACATAAATGTAAAATAAAGATATTGTGTCCACTAAAAAATAAATATTATTTTTTTAAAAAAAATAATCTGTCTACTGCTGGGCACCATAGCACAAGCCTGTAATCTTAGTGACTCGGGAGAACAAGGCAGAATTGCAAATTCAAAGCCAGCCTCAGCAATTTGGAGAGGCCCTAAGTAACTTAGCAAGACCTTGGGTCAAATAAAAATTAAAAAGGGCTGGGGATGTGGCTCAGGGGTTGAGCATCCCTGGGTTCAATCCCCAATACCATGGGAAAAAAAAAGAGAGAATCTGTCTACCACAGGTATGATTGTTATGAAGGTTAGTGTTTCCTTTTTCAGAGTTTGTTTGTTTGTTTGTTTATTTATTTATTTTTGGTGTTAGGAATCAAAACCAGAGCTCTACGTGTGCTAAGTGTGTTATACACTAAGCTACATTCCAAGCAATGGTTCTCAACAGGGCGATGAATTTTGTGCTCCCCCAAGAAAGGGGGATCATTTGGCAATGTCTAGCAACATTAAAGAAATCTGATGGCTTGACTATAATCTGATCTAAGTCCCATTGTACTTTTATTTTAAAGACAAATACTGACATATTTGCTAATAAGAGTATATAATGGGGGACTGGGGCTGTAGCTCAGTGGTGGAGCACCTGCCTCACACATGTGAGGTACTGGGTTCGATCCTCAGCACCACATAATAATAAATAAAGATTTTTTTTAAAGGGTATATAATGGGGGCTGGGACTGTGGCTCAGTGGTAGAGCACTTGCCTAGCATGTGTGAGGCCCTGGGTTGGATTCTCAGCACCACATATAAATAAATGAATGAAATAAAGGTCCATCAAAATCTAAAAATAGGGCTCAGGCTGTGGCTCAGTGGTTGAGTGCTTGTCTAGCACATGCAAGGCGCTGGGTTTGATCCTCAGCACCACATAAAAATAAAAACAAATAAAAATAAAGGTATTATATCCAACTATAACACCAAAAAAATTTTTTTAAAAACTAAAAAAATATATATTTTTTAGAAAAAGAGTACATAATGTCTATCTGGAATTTGCTTCAAAATAATCCAGGAAGAGGGGAAGTGGGTGGAGGTATAGATAATTGGTCATACATTAAAAAACCTTTGAACCATGCTGGGAGTATAGACTCTGCCAGTTGGCACATTGCCATTGTGGACACTCGTATCTGGTTTGCTTAGTCCAAAGCCTTCAATTCAGACAAAGGTAGAGGAAGGAGAAGACATATTGATTCAAGTAAAAGAGAAGGTCTCTCAAGTTAGTCAGAAAGAGGAAAAGATTCAAGTAAAAGATAAGGTCTTTCAAGCTAGTGAGACAGAGGAAGGAAGTTTAGAGCAGAAAAAGCCATCAGGGGAAAAGTTACAACAGGAGACTGCTAATAACACCTTTCTATCAGAGAGCGTAAGTGTCCAACCATCAGCACCACCTCTACAGGAGACTGCTACTAACAGCATTCTATCACCAGAGGACATAAGTGTCCAATCAACAGCACCACCTCCATATGCTAGGAGACTCCCAACCCCCGCAGTTGATAGTTGGGATCCTGAGACAGGATCTCAAGTATGCCCTGTATTTGAGGTAGGAGGGCAGCGAATTTACCAGGGTTTAAATTTCAAAACAGTGAAGGAGCTAAAAGAGGCTGTAACAACCTATGGTCCCCAAGCACCCTTCACTGTAAGCTTGGTCGAATCCATTACCAACTTAAACATGACGCCAGCAGATTGGGCTAATATTTGTAAAGCTGTGCTAAATGGAGGACAATACCTGTTATGGAAGGTTGCCAATGAGGAATTTTGCAAGGAGACGGCTAGGCGAAATGCAGCAGCTGGTTATTCTCAGAGAAATCTAGATATGTTGTTAGGAAAGGGACCTTATGAGGATCGGCAGCAACAAATTGCATATGATCCTGGCGTATACTCACAAATTGCTGTAGATGCAGTTAAGGCATGGAAGACTTTACAAGGACATGGAGGTTTACAAGGTCAATTATCTAAGATAATACAAGGAGCTAATGAACCTTACGCTGAATTTGTAGATAGGCTTATTCAAACAGCTACCAGAGTTTTTGGGAATACAGAACAAGCAATGCCATTAATAAAACAACTGGCTTATGACCAAGCGAATCGTTGGTGCAGAGATATCATTAGACCATGGAAACAGGAAGATTTAAACATGTTCAAAACCCCGGGTTCAATCCCCAACACTAAAAAGTTGAGGGGAAAAAAAACCCAAAAACCTGTTATACCTGAGTGAAAGTTTCATGGGGACTCATTATATTCTAATTTTAAATGTTTGAAATTTTCTTAATAAAATTAATATGTGCTAGCTTAGTTATTTATACCTGTAATTCCAATTTACTCTTGAGTTTGAGGCAAAAGGATTATAAATTTGAGGCCAGCCTAGACAACTTACCAAGCCCTTGTCTCAAAAGAAAAACTAAAAAGAGATGGGGATATAGTTCAGTACAGCAGCACTGGGTCCAATCCCCAGTACCACAAAAAGAAAAAAAAATTAAATAATAAAAAGGTCTGGGGATATAGCTCAGAGGTAGCTTGCCATACATACACACATACATACATACATACATATTAAAAATCTCAGTTTCTATGGATCAGGAATTGAGAGCAGCTTGAGTCTACAAGTTCAAAGCCAGACTGGACAACATAATGAGACCTCAATCTCAAAAGAAAATCAAAGAGAAAAAAATAATGAATTGATAAAGACAGCATGTTACCTCACAATTCAGTGAATTAAAACAGCAAACATAAGCCAAGAATGCCTGTAATCAAGCTACTCAGGAGGCTGAGGAAGGAGGATCACAAGTTCAAGAGTGTGATCTAGCCTCTGCAATTTAGTGAGAACTGTCACAAAATTTAAAACAATAGTAAGAAGGACTGGGGATATAGCTCAGTGGTGAGTGCTTCCCTAGAACGTGCAAATCCCTGGGTTCAATCTCCAGTATCAGAAAAAAAAATTGTTAACCTAGTTTCTGTGAATCAGGAATCTGGAGCAGCTTATCTGAGTGCCTCTGGCTCAGGGCATCTCACAAAGCTATGGTCAAGGCATCAACAGGGCTGCCATCATTTGACTATCCGCTTCCAAGCTCATTCATGTGGCTGTTGGTTACAGGCCTCAGTGTCTTGCTACATGGACCTCTTTCCAAGCTGTGTATGGTGAGATAGCTGGCTTCTCACGGGAAAAGTGATTCAAGAGAGACAGACAGGCAGAAACCAACCAGAACAGAAGGTTCTGTGTTTTACAACCTGCTCTCAGAAGCAGGTTCTGGGTTTTACAACCTGCTCTGCCATCAGCCTCAGAAATCAATCCTGGTACAGTGAGGGAGGGGAGTGCAAAAAGGTCTGAAAAGCAGAAGATGGGGACCACTGGGAGCCACTCTGGAGACAGGCTATCATTGTGTATAAGACAAAAACTGAATGTTGCCAAAAGTGTCCTTGAAAATCCCACTTAAAAATCTATAAAGTATGGTAGGCTGATACAAAATTCTTAAAGCCCAGTATTGCCAGTTTTTTCTACAGAGCTGGAACACATTGTTGCATGCTAGATGAAGTTGTTGGTTTGAGTTAGGGACAGTGGTTGTTCTAAAAAGAAATATACCTAAAAACTAAGATCACATTTGACCCCAACCTGAGCGCATGTGGTCCAGTTCAAGTAAATGACATGAGATGTGATGAGATTTTAATGTACTGGTAAAATATATTATCACGTCTCGATGACATTTGCCATGTGAAGTTCATTTAGCTGACTCTCCTTGTTTTGACTCCACGGAGCTTTCCAATTACAATGTAACTTTCCAGACAGATAAATGTGAAGAAATTGCTCTAATCAAATGTACTCCATGGTGCTATGATTTAAATGTCCCCTTCGAAACTCATGTTGAAATTTGATTGCAGTTGTGGCAGTATGAAGATGCAGGACTTTACGCTGGATGTAGCTTGAGTGGTAGAGTACTTACCTACAATGTTCAAGACCCTGGGTTCAACCCCCAATACCACCACCACCAAAACAAAACAAACAAACTCACTATGTCATAGGGGCACTGCCCTCAGGAACAGATTAAGGTTATTCTTCAGAGAGTATGTGAGTTATTTCTACCCTCTCTTATGCTCCCTGACCATGTAATGACTTCTGTCATTTTATGATGCAGCAAGAAGATCCTCACTGCTGGGCATGGTATCACACACCTCTAATCTCAGAAATTCAGGAAGCTGAGGCAGGAGGATCATACGTTTGAGGCCATCCTCAGCAACTGAGATACTGTCTCAAAATAAAAAATAAAAAAGACTGGGGATATAGCTTAATGGTAGAGCACCCTGGGTTCAATCCTCAGTATTGAAAATAAATAAACTAATTAATTAATTAGGATAAAAAGGAAGAAGACCCTCCCCAGATGGTAGCACCTTGATATTAAACTTCCCATTCTCTAGAACCATAAGTCAAAAAAATTTCTATTCTTTCTAAACTACCCAGTCTGTGGTATTCTGGTATAGCATCAGAAAATGGGCTAGTATACATGACTACATTTCTTATTTGTAAAATAACAAATTGGCATTTTGACTTTACCTATCATTCTCTATGCACTAAGTTAATGTGTCTGCATCTGAGAGATGGCTTCATTCCTGATGTATTTGCATAATAGGGTTCCTGAGACCCTACCCCTAAGACTGTGAACTTTGATGAATCTACCCAAGTAATGCCACCCTAGGGGGAATTAAGCCATCTAAGTGGCCTGAAAACCTGGGTGTGGCAGCTCTGTGTTGTACATAGAACATACCCATGTGCTCTTCGACATTTCTCCACTCCTTTGCTATTAGATGGGCCTATGTGACCGGTCCTAGTCAACAGTTTGTGAACATAACTGACACCTATCACTTCTGATCCAAAGCACAGTGAGGTTCTATACCACATCTCCTCCTGATGCAGCAAACAGGAGACCAGATGGCAAAATGAAAAAGTCTGACGGGGTCGCTGCATGATATAAGGAGCAGAACCCCTCCTGACCTATAGTAGATAAGTGAGAGAAAATTAATGTTGCTATTTTAGCTGCCGTGATTTTTTCCGTATTTTTATTGGTGAATTATAATTATACATAATGATGGAATTCATTGTTTCTAGCCACTACGATTTTGTATATATTTCAGACTTTGGCACAGCCTAACCTACTTCAATACAGCAGGGGATGCCAACTTGCTGGAATCACTTTTTTCAGCCAATGGCTAGGATATATTTCTAAGGCTCTACCTCCATGTGCCCTTATGTTCCTTCTTGGGAAGATCAGGTAGGCTAAGGTAGAAAGAAGTGGAAGAGGCAGGAAAAAACTTGGCTGGAACTAGTGTTTAAAAGCACTCTCAAACCTTCTGCTCATATTAGCAGAAAACTCATTGCACACATATGCTAATCCTAGAGGATCTGTATTCTAAAGACATCATTTCCTTTCCCGTTTTTTGCAGTTCTGATTATTGACCCAAGGGGGTGCTCTACCACTGACCTATGTCCCCAGCCTTTTAGTTTTTTGTTTTTGTTTTTTAAATTGGTGGCTCTTCTTCTCCCCCCCCGCCCCTCCCCCTCCCTCTCTCCCTTCTCCTCCTCCTCCTCCTCCTCCTCCTCCTCCTCCTCCTCCTCCTTCTTCTTCTTCTTCTTCTGTATGTGTGGAGGGGGAGGGGGTCTTCTTATTTATACATGATAATAGAATCCATTTAATAAAATTATACAAGTGTGGAATATATATTATTCTAATTAGGATCCCACGATGGTGGGATTCACTTAGGTATTTATTATTTTGAGACAGGGGCTTGCTAAATTGTGGAAGCTTCCCTGAAACATGAGACCTTCTTGCCTCAGTCACTTAAGCAGCTGGGATTACAAGCATGTGCTGCCACACCTGGCTTCATTTCCACTTGTCTATTCTTTCAGGTATGCCCATCCTGCCCTGCCCCTGCTTCCCAGGCTGCTGCTACATTATGTACTTACGGTCACAGTCAACCTTCAGAGGCTCAGTAAATACAGTAAGCTTGATCTGTTGTGCTGACTATTCTGACTCAACTGTACATTGCTAAATGGATAATTTAAAAAAAAAATCACTTCCAAAAATGGATACATGGTTTGAAATATATGCAGATACAGAGTCTTGTGCTACCAATAGCAACTTTGCAAAAAACAATTCAGAGGGGCTGGGGATGTGGCTCAGTGGTAGAGAAGCTGCCTGGCATGTATTAGACCCTGGGTTCCATCTCCAGCAACCCCCCACCCCCACCAAAAAAAATTCAGAGTTCTCTCAGTAACTGTTTCCCAAAAATATCTATTAAAAATTAGCCTATACAAATTAGAATAAAAATTTTAAAAAAATAAGAAAAAAAAGCATACATTTGAGAGAGCAAATTCAGGCTCTTTCAACTACAGATTTATATAAAATTCTTCATATATTTCAGTCTCAGATTGGAAAAACTTCATACATCATGAAAACCCTGCAGTGATTCTTGCTCTTGGTATCATGATCCATGGCTATGTCATGATAAGTTGTGAGGCATGTGAGAGGCCAGGGGTCACTCATTAAGCTGAGACATGAAAGCTGGGAAATTATTTATTTTTATCGCCAATCAAAAGAGACATAAGATTAATGCAACAATAAATTCACTCTTTAATGCAATTAAGGTGAAAAACTAGGGACATTACAGGGACATAACTAATCAGCCTGTGGTTCTTGAAATGGCTAAGAATTGGCATCAGTGTTAAACACTTGAAACAATTCAAAACATTCCCCATCCCAAAATCAACTCTAGGTATTCAATATTATAGATTTAACTGAATATGAAGTTATGTTAAAACATTTTATTAAGAGAAGAATCCCTTTTAAGTTATCACTCTAAGGCCACATATCAAAAAAGATTAGCCAAGCACTGTGGCACATGCCTATAATCCCAGCCATTTGGGAGGCTGTGGCAGGAAAACCACAAGTTTGAAGCCTGCCTTGGCAACTTAGTGAGACTTTGCTTCAAAGTCAAAAATTAAAAAGGGTTGGGGATGTAGGTTAGTGGTAGGACCCAAATGAGTTCAATCCCTAGTACCAGAAAAAAAAAAGGAAAAATTAAAAGATTTCATTACTTTTAGTGTGTAATTTTACAATGACAGGAAGTAGCTGAATATACATTTTTTTTGTTTTAATTTTTGGTTATGTCCTAATTTTTAGTTATTGTACTTGAGGGCAGCAATGAAGGAAACGATTTTTATATACGTTAGAGTTACTTCCATTCTTATCCCGACACATGAGCTATTTTTCACTTTGCTATCTTCACAACCCATGCTTGTCCACATAAATTCATATTCTCCATATTCACAGCATAACATTGCAAACATTTTATAGCCTACTGTACTTTTTCTTAGTGTTCTACCATGAAATCGTTTTCTAACTCCACATAATTATTGAGCCTTTAAAATGGCTGCAAAAGGTACTCTCACCTAAGTTTAAATGGTTTAATTTCACTTCTACTAAATGTATTTCTCATTCTTTGATGTGTAGTTATAATCAAAATAAGTGACATTATTTTTTTGCTACTCATTATTTACATTTCAAATACACTCAGTTCAAACTCCATAAATTAATTAGTCTGGAAGCATTACTAAATCTCCATCAACATGTCTTATCTTCCTAACATGAGGATTAATTAAGTGGACTACCATGCTAATTTGCTAAAGGCAGCCGTTCTATTTCCTTACATGGAAACAATGGTTTGTTGTTATAGATAGCAGCATCACAGCACAAGTATCTAGGCTGTCAGCGTGCCCTCCAGGACAAGGGCAGCACCACCCTTAATGTCAATTCTTCCTTCAGGTCGTAGTGAAATGAACAGTTCTCCTCCTCGAGGGGAACACTGAAATGCTAAAAAAAATAAAATAAAATGAGTCACAAATTATGAACATTTTCACACTCTGTATTAACAGAAGATAACGAAAGACCTCTTATTATAAACCCTGGAGTTGAAGACTTGGTGGCACATGCGTATAATCCCAGTGACTCAGGAGGCTGAGGCAGGAGGCTCATGAGTTTGAAGCCAGCTTCAGCAATTTAGCAAGGCCCTAAGCAACTCAGTGAGACCCTGTCTCTAAATAAAATATAAAAAAGGCTGGGAATGTGACACAATGGTTAAATGCCCTGGGTTCAATCCCTGGTACCAAAAAAATATATAAAAAAATAAAAATTTATAAGAAAATAATAAACCCCAGAGTCCTCCCAAGTCAGTTTAAAATATAAATTTCTTCATCTAGGGGTTGGGGTTGTGGCTCAGTGGTAGAGCGATTGCCTAGCACATATGAGGCACTGGGTTCAATCCTCAGCACCATATAAAAATAAATAAATAGAATAAAGTATCATGTCCATCTACAACTAAAGAATTTAAAAAAAAAATCCTTCATCTATTCATGGCATTGTCCACCTCCCCTCCCTTCTCTTGAAGATTGAGAGGGACATAAACATAATTTGATGTACAAAACATACAACCATGCCTCTTCCCTTCCTGGGCCTTTTCCTGTACCACTTCTTCTAGTGCTTCCCATAATGCCCCAGCTACACTCAACACTTAGCTTTCTCTAGGTGTAAGCAAGGATGTGTGAAAAGCAAGAGGCATGGACCAGCAGTCTAAGAAGATGAAGAGGGGTGGTCTTGGCCCTCCTGAGAAGGCCCCATCTTCTCATTCTAAAGAGGACAGAGGGAGTTCATTCAATCATAACATATTCAAGCAACCACATGTGCCATGGCAGACAAAAGAGCATGGCCTTAGCCTTCCAGGGACTCAGTGCTTAGGAGAATAATTAGACTCACCAAGGAAAGAGAACAGCTACCTTGCTATCCACTAGGATCACAGAGGCCTAATCCTCCCACTAAGTCAGACCTGCATCCTTTGGGGTTAGAGTCCTGCTTTGATGATCAGAACATGCAGCCTCCATTGGCTTTAGCCCTGAACAATATATCATCACCAGGGGATTTGGTTCAAGAGCAATTTCGATCAATCCTGTGACTAACAATAAGATGTAAGTTAACCTTAGTCATCATCCAGTCTCAATCTATCACATTATGAATAACTTCTCTGAGCCAAAGTTATACAGCAATTTAATTCTATTCAACAAAAACTTATTGGGCATTTATTGTATCAGGAGTATTTGTGTATTGGGGGAAGCAGAGGTGGAGGATGTTTGAGGTGGTGGATATTTAAGAATATTTAGGGATATTTCACATGGAAGAACCTTAACACCTCACTACATTTTCAAGGGGATAGTGCATATGTGAAGGAACACTAGCTTAAAGTTAGACAAAGAGATGTCTTACCATGCATTTCTTGCTTCCCCAGCTGCTGGGACCAGTAGCTGCCGAGAACAGTGTGTGCAGACCCTGAACAGAGATGAAATATTATAACAATCCCAAAGGAAACAGGGGTGACTTCACAGTAAATTTATAAGCATTTACAATTAATTGTAGCTTGAGTAACCTTAGGTCATTTAATCTTTATATTGACCAGGCCGCAGCAGAATGTGGAATTATGAATGGAGATAGAAAGGAACACACAGAATTTACGAATAAGCTCCTCCAAATCATATATCAAATCTGCCTTACTGTTTCTGAAGACTGAATTAGACTTTGGGTCTTATTATTTATTTATTTTTAACTTTTTTTTGTGTGTGTGTGTGTTTTTTTTAAATTTTTTTTAATATTTATTTTTTAGTTTTCGGCGGACACAACATCTTTGTTGGTATGTGGTGCTGAGGATCGAACCCGGGTCGCACGCATTCCAGGCGAGCGCGCTACCGCTTGAGCCACATCCCCAGCCTCTTTTTTTTTGTTGTTTTTTAATTTTTGGTACCAGAGATTGAAAGCAGAGGCACTTAACCACTAAGCCACGTTCCTTACTTAGCCCTTTTTATTTTTTTAAATTTTGAGACAGAGTCTTGCTAAGTTGTTTAGGGCCTTGCTAAGTTGATGACACTGGTCTTGAACTTTCAATCCCCCTGTCTTAGCTTCCCGAGTCACTGAAGTTACAGGTATGTGCCATCACTCCTGACTACTGGTTTTAATTCTTATCTATCAGTTTACTATCAGCTCTTGGTAGGAAAACCAGGCCTTCACATAAATATTTCTACATCTTTCCAGGAAAGTATCTTCTTCTTCTTAGAGTACATATTCAAGAAAAGTGGGGAGTTCTGACCAAAAAGCCAATTTTTTTCTCTAAGCAAATATTCTTGGGCTTTGGAGGTCAAAAGAAATTTTCTTTAGAGTCAAATATTTTTTTTTTCAAAAGATCAGAGATTGGATATAAAAATGAAGAAACAAAATGTGAAGTCATCACTAACAGAAAAGTCTTTGGAGGAGAAAAGAATGAAATGTTCCCTGCTTCAGGAAAACTTACTGTTAGGGAATATAAGTAGGGAGACCGACTGTCCTGGTTTGCCCAAGATTAACCTGCTTTAGCATTGGAAGTTCCACATTCCAAAAAACCCTTAAGTTCCCAAGAAAACCTCAAAACTTGGTCATCATGATCTAAAAACCTTCCCACTCTAGGAAAAAAACATAATGAGGGAAGGGTGAGGACATGTGTTCTTTGTGCCAATTAAAATCTTTGGAAAGCAGCTGTGCATGTGGAAATCTTCTCAGAAATTCTCTTCCATGGGGAGAGGTTACATTGGACTATTTCAATGTTGTTGGGCATTTTCCTGAGTCTTCAAAAGTGCTTGTTTGCTGAGCTTTGAAGTTCACGTTTTGTTCCTCAGAGAGTAGCTAAGTCAAAGTCCTGAACCAGCCTGGTCTTTACCATCTGACCAGAATGGGAGCCTCAAAGTCTCTACCCAGCCTCCTCCAGCCTCATCCCACCCAGAAACCTGCTCCATCAAGCATCCCCACCCTTGCTGCTCAGCCTACTATTCTTAAAGAGGATGGAAATGGGACACAGCCTGGGTGTGGTGGCATATGCCTGTAATCCCAGCAACTCAGGAGGCTGAGATAGGAGGATTGCAAATTTGAGCTCAGCCTGGGCAATTTATCAAGGCCCTCAGCAACTTAATGAGACCTTGTCTCAAAATTTAAAAAAGAAATGAAAAGGGCTGGTAAGTAGTTCAGTGACCCTGGGTTCAATCTCCAGTAGAAAGAAAGAGGTATGACATTCCTACCCATCTCGGATTTCATCCGTTTGCATCAGGCTAGTGGGATACCTGGAGATACTGGCTCAGGAGATCCAGTTTCTGGTTATGAAAACAGTAGTTGTTGCATACTAACCGTGTGCCAGGCACTGTACTAAGCACTGAACATGCATCATGTTTACATAATCATGGGAAGTATCATCCACATTTTATAGAGGAGGAAACTGAGATTTTTAAAATGTTGTTACCTGCCCAAGGTCAAGAAACAGGAAGCTAGCCATGCAAACCCAGGCTGTTGTCACCACAGTTGGACCCTGTAATATCTCCTTTATAGTGTGTTTGTCACATGAGATTTCAGTGAGAGGATGCAGGGGCAAGGAGAAAGAGAGAAATGAAAGCAGCTCAGAGACACATTTTTTTTTCCCCTCACATCATCATACATGTATTTAGTATAACGACGAGGGTCTCCTTCCATCTTCCGTGCAATTCCCCTTCTCCCTCTCATTCCCTTCCACCTCTCTTCTTAGATTGGGTAGAGAGAGGTGATGGGAGGGGAGGGGAAGGGAAGGGGGGATAGGAAGGGCAACAGAATAAAATAGACACTAGTATTGCTGTTATGTATAAACGTGGCTGTATAACCAATGTGATTCTGCAACCTGTACACTTGGAAAAATGAGAAATTATACCCCATTTGATTCAAATGTATGATATGTCAAGATCATTGTATTGTCATGAGCAACTAATTAAAAAAAGGCAGCTCAGGGACTGGGGCTGGGGCTTAGGGGTAGTGCACTTTGCCTGGCATGTGTGAAGCACTGGGTTCGATTCTCGACATCAAATATACATAAATAAAATAAAGGTGTATCAACAACTAAAAAAAACATTTTAAAAAAGAAGCTCAGAACCAAGGAAACCTGAAAAGTGACATGAAGGACACTTAAATAGCTACATGTTTCCTCCTGTTTCATGTTTAACCCTCCCCTGGACTTAAGGAAAAAGTACCTGTTACAGGATCTTCAGCCACACCAACCCATGGTGCAAAATATCTGGAGTAAAAATCAAATGCTTGGGTCTGCCCGCCAGCCTCTCCTTTTAGGGTAAGAATGAGTCCTCGCACCTTCCCTGTGTTTTCAACTTGCAGCAGGTTCTCCGTATTCACTTTCAGAGTCTCCAGAAATGACCTTGTTCATAAAAGGATGGATTAGGGAAAACCCATTTCACAGACCTCCCCACTACACAGAATGTGTAACAGGCCCGGGGAAGCTTGCCCAGACAGCTCAGCAGGAGAGGACGGAAGGGCCAGTGGTAGTATCTCTCTAGAAAGAACCTGGTCACAAGAGTCGTGGTTTGACAGGACACAGCACAGACAGACAAAGCCAGCAGGTGCTCAGCCCTCCTCATAATGTGGACACACAATCACATTTACCTGTCATAAGAATCACTGAGCCGGACAAGGAGTTTCCGGGTATCTGGAGAATAGCGGATATCCTGGACCAGTGTGTTGCCTATGGCCATCTGTGGACATGGACCAAAAACTCCTCAGGAGCACATCTGCAGTCAAGTTCTTGATCACCTCAATGGGGCACAACCTCTCATTGAGCATCTGTTGTGAGCTAGGCAACCCCATGTTCTTCAGTCTCCAAGTGCATTAGCTCACTTTGGGGGCTTAAAGTATTGTTCAAAGATGTCCAGTTTCCTAGCTACCCAAAGGGCCTCTCAGGAGCCACTTAGCTCACCCTCTGCCAGGCCCACGAGAGGTTACCACATGCCTGAAGGCACAAACTCCTTTCAATGGGTATCTTCTCCACAGAGGAGACTCAGAGAGCCCGTGGTTTCTCTCTCACGGCACACCCACCCTGATCCAGATCTGAGTGACCCTGGAGTTAAAGCTCTGAACCCAACTCTTAACTGATAGAGGCTTCGTTCTCACCTCTTGGAATTGTTCTTGTGAGTGGCACATAAATAACATATGCAGAATACTTGCAGCGACAACTAGAACATTCCACATGTTAGAACTCAAGTGGAGACTAGGGAACTTGTCTTGTGCTGCTCTGCTCAGAAGGCACACCACTTACACTTGGGTGGTATGGTACAGATCAGTCACACAACATTTTCTCAAGATACCTGAGTTCACTCTACCTAAGACTACACTTAACCTTGCTCAAACCCAAGAACATTATTTGTTTGTTTGGAAATAGCTTGGTGCTGAGGGAGGTTATGAGGGGACAATTTCCTCTCCAAAAGTCATCCTTTGGGACCACCCCAGCCTCCAGGTGAAGCAGATGATTACATAACTGTCTATGGCCATCCTTAGGTGGCTTTGGTTTCTCTAGGACTGAGATGCTCAAGCTCCCACAGCCAAGACTCCCTCTGCCTTGGGTGGTACTTGGGCTTTATACCTCAATGGCACAAAGAGGTAGAAACCCTATGGATTGACCAATGGCCCTTCCCAAAGAAACGGGAATTCTGACAGCCAGATCCCATCTGCTCTCTACCCTCAGTCAAACTGCCCTTCTCTGCCTGAATTCACACATTGATTTAAAAGTTTATTTCTCAGCTGGGAATCTGAATACCAATTTCTAGGAAGGAACACAAATTAACACACTCATGATAAATGGACCTTTATTATCCTATTTTACAAATGCTGATTCTGAGGCTTAGAGAGACCAGGTGAAGTTTTTTTTTTTTTTTTTTTCATGAACAAGGTCGACCATGATGAATATTTTCCAGTTTCTCACCAATGTGAATAAAGCAATTAATTTATAAATTTGGCTTATCTATCTCCTGAAACTCAAGCCATGGGTGAAGCTGGGTATAAAATCAGAATCCATGATACTCAATTATACTCTTTGAAAACTTAGATGAACCAAAACACTAAAGATATTATAAATGCTCTAGTTGAAAATTCACTGAGGAAACACTCCAATGGAACCCACAATAGACCATTTGACAGAATCATTTACTTCCCTGCACACTAAGCACCTGGGCATCTGGGGCTGCTCTGGCCCCAGAACTGTAGGATAATTGTAGTGTCTACCTCACAAGATAATATTCAGATATTATATGAAACAATGCAAGTGAAACACTTAGTCGTGGTATTGCACAGAGGAGACTCTCAAAAACACTATTATTATATTGTTGTTGTTGTTATTACTATTATCATTCGACACATGCTCATGGAAGATCCATGAGGGGGCCAGGCTGTGTCTTGTCTTCTCTGGAAGCACCCACACTTTCCTGGTCTCCACCAAAGCACACCCTCGCTCCTCAGTCTCTCTTCCACAAATACTGGAGACACTAACAACTGTCAGGCAGCTTCCATTGTTGTTTGTATGGATTTCTTGGAATGGCCATTTCTGTCAGAAATCCCAACTCTCATATCTGAACTTCTGTGGCCATGCCTCAGGCCCATTTCTATCTTCCTAGCTAGAAATGGATAGAAATTACACATCCCCTCTTTATCTAAAGGTTTGTGTTCTCCCAGACACTTAACATCTCCTGAAGATGTCCTACTCTCTTTCTTGCACCTCCTTCAGGTCTTTCTCTCAGTCTGCCCCACAAGTCTTTCTCTCATCCTGGAAGCTAAGGCTGATTTTTCTTTTTCTTCAATGCTGGGGATGAAGCCCAGGGCCTTGCACATGCCCGGCAAGTGCTCTAAGTGCTCTACCACTGAGCTCCAGCCCCAGCCCTAACACAGACAAAAGTAAAATAGATAAATCAGTAGTCAACTTTCTCACTAAACAGATAGAATATTAAAATTTAAACCTGAAATTACCAAGCACTATTTAGCTAAGATTCCATTAGAACATTTATACTGGTAGAGGACTATCTTTCAGGATCAAATCATATCAAATCTTTGTGTTCAAATGATAATAAATGAATGAATCACATAAGCTCAGATTTGATTCTTTTCACCAACCTTTATCAGGTCCTCTACTTCATGGAAGTCCTAAAAGTGGAAAAAAAAACATAAAATCATTGTAAAATAGACAAGCTGTTGGTTATACATATTTTGTGTCATAATTAAAAAGAGCTGACCTGTGGGTAGGTCGGATAAAGAGGAAAATCCAGGATGATACCATCCTCTGCTCTTCTGGCCTTTAGTTCCCCACTCAGAGTGACAAAGGTTAGCGTGTTATTTGTGTTTTCTGGCCAAAAATAAAAATAAAAAAGAATCAAGAAACAAGAAAATAAACTGTTATACGTTTGTATATCTATTTCAATCACCTTAGTGTTGTCTTAAGATTTTCTAAATTGCTGAGGCTGGCTTTAAATTTGCAATCCTCCTGCCTCAGCCTCTAAGCCACTGGGATTACAGCACGAGCCACCATGCCTGGCATGTCTTAAGATTTTCTGGCAGTGCTGTCCTTTCCTGTGATGGAGGCTCAGGTCTGAGTTGCTGGGGTCTAAAGTGGAGAAAACCCTCACTGGTTTCTAACTTGAGAACAAGGAATACAACTATTGCAATGTGTCATCATACTGCAAGGCTTTGTAATTTGACTCCTATCTGCTTACTAAATATGCTCTTGAGCAAATTATTTAACTTCCTTAAGCCTCAGTTTTCTCAGCTATAAAATGGGGTTAGAGTTAGGGGTGAGGCTCAGTGGCAGAGCACCTGCCTATGTGCACTAAGCCTTGGGTTTGATCTCCAGCATGGAGGGAAAAATGGGGTAATAAGTAAGTGTACCTGATAGAGCTGCTATCATGTTTCTTTTCTTTTTTTTTTCTTTTGGTATCGGGATTGACTCAGGGGTACTTTACCACTAAGCCATATCCCCAGCCCTTTTTATTTTTTGAGACAGTGGGTCACTAAGTTGCTGAGGCTGGTCTTGAACTTGTGATCCTCTTGCCTCAGCTTCTCGAGTCACTGGGATAATGTTTTCTAATGCAGATTTTAAAATATCCATCAACGATAACTATAGAATCATAAACTTGATTAGTTTAAGATGTTCTCTCTTTTTTTGCCTTGAAATAACAGATTCATTCTCTTACTGTTCTGAAGGCAGAAGTCTAAAATCAAAGTGTCAGTAGAACCATGTGACCTCCAAAGGCTACAGGGAAGAATCCTTTGCTTTTTCCATTGTCTGATAAATTCAGTTGTTCCTTAACTTGTTTTGTGTGTGTGTGTTGGGGGGAGATGTTGTTGTTGTTGTTGTTTTCTTTTTAGTTACACATAACAGTAGAATCCATTTTGACACAATTATACATACCTGGATTATACCTTATTCTAATTCAGACCTCAGTACCTTTCCTTCCCCTGATCCCTGCTCCCCTCCCTCTATTATCTTTTTACCATTTATCCATAGTTATTATTATTTTTCTAAGTTAATTTTTTGTGGATGTACACTGTCTTTCCTGTTCCCCTTCCATTCCCTTTATTCCCCTTTGTCTAATCCAATGAACTTCTATTCTCTGCTCCCCATTATTGTGGATTATATTTAAGATATTCTAAGGAGATGACAAAACAGGTAATTGTGAACAATAGTCTTATGTGCAAACAAATCAAGTTCACCCTAAGTAAACCAAGCTATACATAAAAAAAATTGACTTAAAGAATGTACCACAGGGGCTGGGGATATAGCTCATTTGGTAGAGTGTTTGCCTCATGTGCACAAGGCCCTGGGTTCAACACCACCAAAAAAAAAAAAAAAAAAAAAAAAAGAATGTACCACAGGGCTGGGGAGTATGGTTCAGTGGTAGAATGCTTGCCTAGCATGTGTGAGACACTGGGTTCAATTCTCAGCACTGCATATAAATAAATGAATAAAATAAAGGTCCATCAACAACTAAAATATATATAAAAATATTTTTTAAAAAATAATGTTCCACAATTCAAAGTCAGCCTCAGCAACTTAGCAACTCAGTGAGACCCTGTCTCTAAATAAAATACAAAGAAAGGCTGGGGATGTGGCTCAGTGGCTGAGTGCCCTGGGGTTCCGTCCCAGTACCAAAAACAAAACAAAAAATGGACCACAAATGCTGCCATATCCCTTTGTGAACCAATTTAGGTTATTCATCTAACATTTTTTTTATCTAACCTTTTTTTTTAATTTGTAAACTAATTTTTTCTCTAATATTTCTGTAAAATTTAACCATTTCTCAAAGAAATTCAGCATTGCATACTAACTCACTGAGCATAAAATTTACATTCTGAAACACAAAGCTTAATTTTTCTCATTATAATTGGTGTAAGACATAATTTGCAAAGCATTTTTTTTTCACACGTTATCTCATCTAAACTTAAGACTCCATAGGAGACTGAGAGATTATTATTCCAAACCTCAGAGCCATTCCAACCAATGTGGGACCCTGCTTTCAAAAGACTCAGTTCAACTTCATTAAGCCCTTCTTTTCAAGATAGAGTTCCTACACAATATTTTTTTTGGGGGGAGGGGGTCTGGGGATGTGGCTCAAGCAGTAGCGCGCACGCCTGGCATGCGTGCGGCCCGGGTTCGATCCTCAGCACCACATACAAACAAAGATGTTGTGTCCGCCGAAAACTAAAAATAAATAAATAAAAATTATCTGTCTCTCTCTCTCTCCCTCTCCCTCTTTAAAAAAACAAACAAAAAAAACCCCACAATATTTCAGGATGTTTGCTTTTCTTCACTCTGGTCCCCTATGCACATAAACCCAAATCATCTTCTTGTATGTTGGGTTACATGTTAGAGGGCTCTTGGTCTAGCCCTTTCTGCTAAGCCTGTCCTCCCTCAGGACGCTCCAGATACTCAGATCAAATTTACTTCAGCTTTGCATTTGCTGCTGCCTCTCTATGATGCTGATCCACCCACTCCAGCTCTTTGCTCAGGAGACTTTGTCTCATTCTTCACCCCAAAGGTCTATCTCTCTAGAGGGTGCTGGTATCCAGATTCTATCTCCCACCTTGGGGCTGGGACTAGGTGAAGCAAGGAAGTCCTAGAGAGTGCCAAATTTAAGGAGGCACCTGTTCTCAGGTGCAACCTTGAAGCTTGCTTGCTTTTCCACGCCCTGACTCTGCTATCAGTAGTCTGACAGCTGACAGCTCTCAGCTGAGTCTCTCTCTGGGAATTGCCCTTAGCTGAAGAGGGGTATTTTACCCAAAGTAATGCTTCTTTTCAGGCCTTGAGAGTTGATTCACGGAGGGTAAAAAGGCCTGAACTTTTGCCTCTGTTCTGAACTTTACCAGTTGAAAAAACTTCCAGCTTCATAGCTCCTATAGCCTGAGCCAAGATCTGTCTTTGTTGCTACTACTTTTCAGGTCCACCCCTTCCTCTCTTCAATCCTGCTTTCTTGAGCCCAAGAAAAATTCCCCTCAATTCTTCCTGAGTACAAATGTCTCGCAGCCTGTTTCCTGGGAGAGTTTGCCCTGTGACATCTTCCTTTACCATCACCATCTGAAGTAACTCCCCTAAGACCTTCCTTTCCCAGCTTCCCACTCCCAGGCTCCCTCTCTGTCACATCATCCTGTTTCTGTGTTACATTTCTGTTTGTTATCTCCCCTTTCCATGCATTTCCAGACATCTCTCTATCCCATTCCCACAAATCCCTGAGGGTTATCATGCAGTTAAGAACTGGCAGGATTAAGGGGCTGCACCATCTTAAGGTAAATGTTGATGGTCAGGACTCAGGAATCTTTAAAATTCAGAGCAAAGAAATTCTTATTATAGAACAAATTTCAATGTATGTCCCAATATTTGGAACAAGGTGTGCCTGTGGTTCCCCAGTATCATATCATGTGAAGCACTTATTCTGCCCTAGCCAATCCCCCTGCTATGTTGGTCACAAAAAAACCCCAGAGATCTATTTATAATAAAATGGCTTTCCAGGGAACAACCCAAGAATGCCCACTGAATACTCATAAAGGCTAAAGTGTGATTAAAGGTTGCTTGTTTTTCTTTTTTTTTTTTTTCTGCACCATGAATTGTATGAAATAAACTGCAATACCTTTATACCACTCACTTTGGTCCACTAGAAAGAGTGGATGAGAATTTTTAAAAATATATATTTGCTATAGCTAAGTGATAGGTTCATTAAAGAAATTCACATTACTTATTTTGTAAAACAGCACAGCCGAAGATGCCAGGGTGGCATGACCACAGAGCGGGACCTCACTCGCTGGTGTGAACCACCTTAGTCCAAAGCAGGAACCTTCAGAGGAGGAAAAGTCAAACAGAGACAAGGTCATTTCTCTAAGAGCAGATTGCAAACTTTTCATTTTCTTCTTTCCTAAATACATCACTAGCAAGATTAATACCAAAACTCGTTGTGAAAGGATGAGTGCAGGCTAGACCAGCATCCCAGGGCCCCTGGCTCTAGATCTGGAGCTGAAACATTCAGGTTCACCAAACACCCTCCTAGTCCATTTTGTATTGCTACAATGGAATGTCATATGTTGGGTAATTTATAAAGAAAATAAATTTAATTCTTATAGTTGAGGAGGCTGGGAAGTGCAAGGTCACGGGGCCTACGACTGATAAGGGCCTTTTTGCTGCATCATCCCACAGCTGAAGGCAGACATGCAAGAAAACTCATATGCATGAGCACTTGAGCAAGATGGGACCAAACTTACTTCTATAAGAAGTCCATTCTTGAGACAATGAACCCACTCCCACAATAATGACATTAATCCATCACCTCTCATTAGTCCCTACCCACAACATTTGCATTGGGAATTCAATTTCTAATACATAAATTATTGGAGATGCTGGGGTCTCATAGCCCCTTCAAGGGCCTGCCCCCAATGAGCTAACTCATCTGGGGGTGACACATTTTAACCATAGCATACCCTTTACCTGAGATGAACCAAAAAGCAAATCAGAATCTTCTAGATCTACTATCTGCATACAAATAATAAATGAGAATTTCCCTTACATAAAATCGTTCCCTCCCCAAAAGTAACTTATGGTGCCATTCAAGAGAGTAAGAAAAAAAAATGCATATTTACTTTGTGTGAAGTTGTCTGTTGGGTTCAGTTTTTGGATAAAAGCAGTTTCAGAGAGGTTCATCTCCCGGGCAATTTTTTGATGCAAGTCTTCATCCAATTTCTTAATTAGAAACAAAAATATTATTGAGACTCCAGAAACAGATCAGACTTGTTTGGATAGCAAGTACCATTAGCTAACATAACAATTTATTAATATTAAAATATATACACTTAAAAGGAAATTAAAGTTACATGCCAAGGAATTCAAGACACTTTCACAAAGATTATTTTCCAGAAATTGATACTTGCAGTGTCCTGTGAAGAAAAATTATAAATGTGCAAAGCTAAAGCAGACTGAAAACTCAACTGGCCTGGTCTATCTTTTATCAGATTAATATCTAGTCTGAATTCATGCGCTCTCTTCTAAAACCAATTTCCACAAAAGGAAATTCCTCAATCTTCCATGCTAAGTTGGATACTGAAATGTTCAGTAGCTACTCTTGCCAGGTTAAACCGCTCCTCCCCCCTTTTTTCATGGGTCACTCCCTCTTGTGGGAAGGGCCTCAGGCTAGAGGTTACCTCCTCCAGGAAGCCTTTCTAGTTCTTCCCAGTACCACTCTGTTAAAAAATTTCGTCCTTGGTGTTCAGATTTCCTGTAGCTGGAGAGTTCTTTATTGTCTGCCCTTACTCACCTCACTCTAAACTCTTTAAGGGTATGGACTGTGCTTTGTCTGGGCCCAAGACAATGCCCGGTACTCAACCCAGGATGGTAGGATCTCAATAAATATTTGCTGAAAGAATAAACCCATTATTTCACTGCATTTCATTAATGCTTATGGTTTGAATCTTAAATGTTCCCCAACCCACATGCTAAAGGCCTACTCATCAGTCCGTGGTGCTATGGGGACATTTAAGAGGTGGGGCCTACTGGAAGGAAGTTAGCTCATTGGGGGAAGGCCCTTGAAGGGGCTATGAGACCCCAGCATCTCTCTCCTACCCCTCTCTCTCTCTCTGCTTCCCAGTTGCTATGAGGTGAGCAATCTTCTTTCACCATGCACTCCAGCCTTGATGTGCTATTCTGCTTCAGGACAAGCAACTATGAACTGAAACCTCTGAAACTATAAGCCAAAATAAAACTTCACTACTTCAGAGTTGTTTTATCTTGGGTATTTGGTCTTAGCAACAGAAAACTAACACATTTGAAGCCCTCAGGACAGATATTTTTATACTCCTACAGCTGAAATTAAAAACATGTGGGTTGGGGCTGGGGATGTGGCTCAAGTGGTAGCGCGCTTGCCTGGCATGCGTGCAGCCCGGGTTCAGTCCTCAGCACCACATACAAAGATGTTGTGTCCGCCGAAAACTAAAAAATAAAGATTAAAATTTCTCTTTAAAAAAAAAAAAAAACATGTGGGTTGTGTATGTGTGTAAGATTGTAATATGACTAATAAATGGTACAGTGATTTAGAATATGGGCTTAAGTCTCAAAAAGGCTGGGGATATAGCTCAGTGCTAGAATGTGGGCTTAAAGACAGGCATTGTGGCAAATGCCTATAATCCCAGCTACTCAAGGGAATCACAAATTCAAGGCCAGCCTGGGCAACTTAGTAAGAACCTGCTTCAAAATGTTAACCTAGAGAGAGCTCACCTAGCATGTACAAGGTGCTGAGTTCAATCTCCAGTACAGCCAAAAAAAAAAAAAAAAAAAATGTGGACTTTGAGCCAGCATGGTAATATGAGCCTCCCACTCCAGAGGGTGAGGTAGGAGGATCCCTTGAGTGCAGGAGTTGGAGGCCATCCTGAGCAACACAGTGAGACCCATTTGACAAAGGGGGGGGGGGGAAGAAAAATGTAGGCTTTGCAAATGGAAAAAATTAGTGAATTGAGAGCAATGACATATGGTTATTTATATTCATATTCTTTTTTAAAAAGTTTTTTTGTAGTTGTACACGGACTGCATGCCTTTATTTTGTTTATTTTTATATGGTGCTAAGGATCGAACCCAGTGCCTCACAAATGCTAGGCAAGCACTCTGCCACTGAACTACAGCCCCTGACCCCAGAGTACCATTCTTAAAACTTTTCTGTAGGTTTTTAATTTTTCAAAATAAACTTAGAAATAATAAAAATGTGGGCTTTGGAAACAGACAAAACTGTATATATAACCTGGATCAGATTTTGTAGTAGGGTAAGAATGGACAATCTATTTAATCGTACAGAGCCTCAGTTTCCACACCTGGGGGTAATAAAATAAATAAAATGGGGGTAATAGCACTTAAGTCAGTGTAGTCCTACAGAAAAAGAAATGGCTTAAGAAACTCATACTTATGCTGGGTGTGGAGGTACAACAAGTAAGTAATACCAAAGAGTATGTAACTGAGGTATGTAGGGGGTTTGGGGATTTTGTTTATCTTGGGGTTTCATTTGATGCTGGGGATTGAATTCAGGGCCTTGAACATACTAAATATGTACTCTAACACTGAGCTCTATGCCTCCAGCCCTGAGATTTGTAGATTTTGACAATAAATACCCTAGGACTTTAAAGATGAGGTCTTGTGGTGCACCTCTAATAAGGCAGATTTAGAAGGAAAATGTGGGCAAAGAGTTTGGTCAAGTCATGACTTCACTTGTGTTCTTTTATTAAATCAGAGATTAAGAAGATACAACACCTTTGAGTCAGGTGCAGTGGCACACACCTGACTCCCAGTGGCTCGGAAGGCTGAGGCAGGAGGATGACAAGTTCAAAACCCAGCCTCAGCAAAAAGCTAAGCTCTAAGCAACTCAGTGAGACCCTATCTTTAAATAAAATACAAAATAGGGCTGGGGATATGGCTCAGTGGTCAAGTTCCCCTGAATTCAATCCCCAGTACCTCCCCCCAAAAAAAGATACAACATCTTTGACACTCTAGAATTCTGTGCGCCAAAGTTAGGAAGAAATTGGATAGTTTTAATGAAGTAGAATGAGCACTGTCATACCTGTAGGCTTGAGTGAGAAGTCCCACCTGAGTAGAAGAGTGGGTGGAGTTGCTGTTTAAGTCACCAAGGCAATCATGCTAAGAATTTAACTCAGATACTTTCCACTGGTATATTGGATGTTCTCTGTGGAAACTGACCCACCTGCCCATGCATACGACACACCTGATGAAAACTGGGAACTGTTTAGGTCCTGTAGTTCAGAGTCTACAATCACAGGCCACAATGGTGACTGAAGGGGAGATAAAGAAAAACCACGGCTGCCCTAGCTTCTATACACTGGCAACTACTTTGCCTCTAGAAGAAGTGTTGACCAGAGCTGAGTGTGGTGTAATCCCAGCCACTCTGGAGGCTGATGTAGGAGGATTGCAAGTACAAGGCCAGCCTAGGCAATTTAGCAAGACCCTGTCTCAAAATTTTAAAAAGTGGTAGAGCATCCCCAGTTTCAATCCCCAGTACCACAGTGGTGGGGAGCAGAGTTGACCATCTCTGTGGCAAGGTCCTTACAAAGCCAACTTACTCTCTAGGAGGTTCTAGAAAGAAGAAACAGGTGGCGAAGGTAGGATCCCTCCTGGGCAGGGGCAGGGTTCACCCTCCCCACAAGTTGTTCCAGGAGACACACATGACTTACCCTTCCAGATACTTTTAGCAAGTCAATTACAAGAGCTTGGTTCTGATTTCTAGTATCTTTTGCAGAATTAAGCCTGAAATCTTTGTCACTTCCTCCCTTTGTTAGCTGTGACTGTTTTTCTCTCATACCAAATGAGGCAGCCCCTGAAATAATGTTAAATATGGCCATGAAACTTCAAGGACAATGAAGACCAAGGACAGGTGGATGTGTAGGCAGTTGCTCTGTAAGTTTCACTATTTTTTAAACAAAATCAAGAAAATGCATGTGTTTTACCAAGAACCTGAAAGTTGCTGTAGGGGATCCCATCTCTATCAGAGATATCCCTTTGGCATTGTAAAAAGCACATGGTACTATTAATTTTTTAAAAATCTCAAATCTTTAAAAAAAAAAAGCCAACCTTTAGCTGACTTTCCTGGATTTACCTCCAGGGCTACAGAAACCTGGCATGCCTTCCAGTTCTTTCTATTTGATCTAGCGAAATTTCCTCTCCTTATTCTTCCTTTCTTTGCCTATAGCTTCCTGTGATCTTTAGGACAAAAGTCTTGAAAAGCATTAAAGCATCCCAAATTGTAGCCAAGGTCACCATCTATTCATAATAAACTTGTGTGCAAATGGACTTGTTTTACATACTAGCTAGGATACTCATTTCACTGCCCATCAACTCTGTAATTCTCTCTTCCTTACCATATTGCACTGATTGCAATTTGAATTTCTGTAACTAATTTCTGTCCTAGTACACTTTAAAATACACCTGCTATTTGCCTGAGCAACTGGAGATAATATAGAAAGTTCAAAAATGGCAGCCTTCAACGTACCACAAACAACTGAACTTTCACTAGATTGCTACACTGGAACAAAAGGTCAAAATAATGTTGAATTACGAGGAGGCTTCAACTATGGGAGGCTTAGAAACAAACAGTGTATTCATCTAAATACTGAATTTTGGAGCTGTGGGTACAGTTTAGTGGTAGAGCACATACTTAGCATGCATAAGGCCTTGGGTTCTATCCCCAGAACCCCCCCCAAAAAAAATGAATTTTTTTTACCAGCAATATTTTCCATTTTATACTACAGACTTCATTTCAAATGCTGCCTGTAATAGTTACAAACCTGGGCTGGAGATATAGCTTAGCATGCATAAGACACTGGGTTTAATTCCCCAGTCCTGACCCCCTCCCCCAAATGACAAACTGAGAGCTCTACTCTTGCTTTAGTATTCATTTCCCTTTGGCATTCTCACACGAATCAAAAAAGAGTGATGTTTGCTTTTCTGAGTTCCAGTGTCCAACTCCTCAGGACATTGAGGTTCTGCCATCTTATGACCCACAAGATTAATGATCAGAAAACCAGGATAAGCTTTAAAATACTCCCATCTTGTGGCAGTTTAGAAATATGGCAACCTAAATATGACAGCCCTACCCCTCTTTGCCCCTGCACTATGCTAAATAGATCCCAGCAAATGAAAGTACCTTGATGTAGACAGTTCTAAAACCACACAGAAAGAAACAGGAGATTACTTTCAGATTTCCTATAGTGAAGTCCTGTCCATACAATGCAGGATTCACATCGTGGGCTGCCTTCGATTGTTCCTGATACTTCTTACATATGCCTACTCTCTCCAGCTCCATCACAGAACCCAAAGCTCATATCACCTTTTGTATCCCATCCACTCCACCCTAACCAGTGAGAACATAAAATCAGTAATTGTTAGTCAACAATTTTTGCCATAATTAGCTGATTGTAATATTTTCACATTCATTCTACAGATACCCACACTTACCATGGGGTAGGCAGAATATGTTGGAACTAGTCAAAATGGATTAAGATCTCATAGGATTTGCAGTCTAGTAAGGAAGACAAGCATTAAATGAATCACAAGAGAGACATAGGTCACCTCCTAGAACCACCGGGTGCTGAGAGTGGTAATTATGAGCACAGGTTCTGCAGTCAAGCAGACCTGGGGTGGGATTCTAAGTCAGCTACTCTAGAAACCCCAGGGGCCTCTGACCCACTGTGGTCACCCCTAGCCAATGATCCTTTCTCTAAGGAAGGGCACCAAGTCTGGAAATGGCCACTGCATCATAAGCTTCTCCACATGAGTTAAAGCATGGATTAAACACAGTATTGCTGAATGTCTGATTTCTCTTAACTATACAACCCCACCAAGCTGTAAACATGTTTTTGGTTTTCTCTAAATTTCACCAGGGAACCTGGAGCAGCAAGCAGTTGAGGAATTAAAACTAAGCATTCCTTTGTAAAAATGTGAAGCCAATCCTGTTTGCAGGGCTGGGAGTGTAGATAAATGGTATAGCACTTGCCTAGCATGTTCATGGCCTTGGGTTTAATCCCAGAACTAAAAATAAATAAATAAATAAAACTCTTCCTTGCTATTACTGAAAATTATTGTTAGTGCTAATGAGGAAAATAGTGCATATATATGAATTCTATATTTGGTCCTCACATGGTGCCCAGAGCATGGTAGACACCCAATAAGTGTCAGCTGAACTGGAGTAAATACATTGGACACACAACACAGTTTCTTTTCTTAAATAATTTTAACAGGAAAACTCAAGAATAAACCCCTCTTAGAATAGGTATCCTCTGAGGGAACTGGGGCTGTGGCTCAGTGGTAGCGCACTTGCCTGCTATGTGTGAGGCACTGGGTTCGATTCTCAGCACTGCATATAGATGAATGAATAAAACAAAGGTCTATCAACAACTAAAAAAATGTATATTCTTTTAAAAAAAAAAAAGAATAGGTATCCTCTGAAACAATCAGTTTTCAACTGGGAACAATTTTGCCCTAAGGAACTGTTGGCTATGTCTGGAGACAGTTTTGATTGTCCTAACTGGGGAGGTACCACTCTCATCTTCTGGGAAGGATACTTCATACTGTATCCTTCAGACCAAGGATACTGCTAAAAACCTTACAATGCAATAACTACCCCATACAAAAAAAAAAAAGAACCATTCAAAATGTGAATAGTGTTATTGTTGAGAAACCCTGTTCTAACACACCCACACACCACCACCACCATCATCAACAACAACCACAAAACAAAACAAAAAACCCTGAGACTGTTAGAATATGAGGGAGACTCAATATAGATTCCCTCTCCTTGTTGATATGTTATTTTCACTAAATATTACAGCTGATTTACCCACCCCCCAAAAAAAATACCACTCATTATCACTACCGGACTATATTCCGGTATTAGTCATGGGTCTCAGTAATTTTTTACATAGTTGTCATATATTGTATCCACCTTATTATTACATTATTTCTATATATATTTTCCATATGGCCCTTATTGTCAAACGCTGTAAGGTATTTGAGAACACCATCAACTTTTTAAAGTGTTATTTTTTTTCAAATATTTCTTCCTTTTTCCACTTAGCTCTTGATCTCTGTGTTTTCACCTATTGTACAATCCTAAAGTGAAAGAATATCCTTGTGAAAAAAATTTTTTTAAAGAAAGAGAGAGAGAATCTTTTAATATTTGTTTTTTAGTTCTCGGCGAACACAACACCTTTGTTGGTACGTGGTGCTGAGGATCGAACTGGGCCGCACGCATGCCAGGCGAGCACACTACCGCTTGAGCCACATCCCCAGCCCTCCTTGTGAAATTTTTAAAATGGAGTTATCTTGAAAACGAAAAACCTTTAGAATATTATAGAAACCCTTGGAACTTCATTTCTCAAAATTTTTTTACCTTCGTTGGGCATGGTGACGCACACCTATAATGCTAGTGATTTATGATGCTAAGGTAGAAGCATCACAAGTTTGAGATCAGCTTTGGCAACTTTATGAGACGATCTCAAAATTTTTAAAAATTTTAAAGGAATAGAGATGTAGCTCAGAGTTACATCTGGATTCAATCCCTAGTTTTTGAATACTTGATAAAAGATTGTTGGTCAAATTTTAAATAAGTTAAAATATAACTGTACAAAACACAACAAAAATTCTATTGAAGCCCTGCACTTACATTCTCAAGTATTTCTGTCCTCCATAAAACCCAACATTGTTCAATCCTCCAAGTCCCTACTATACTTGCTACCTTTAGGTCTTTTGGCCTTTGTGGTGATTACTGAATAAGAATGAGATATCCATATCTATTTCTATCATTAGACTTTGTGTACTTACAGATCTGATCGACTTGTTAATCTTTATAACCCTGACCCCTAGACCAGAGTCTGGCTTGTGGTAGATACTGATAAATATCTGTAGAATGCATTAAGGTAAGCTGACTGCCTTTGGAATTGTAACCAATATTATAAGGTTTAGCATTTATTTATCTTTGATATTTTCCCGTGTTCACTTGCATTTTCTCTAAGTGTTTTGGGTATGCACCATATCCAGAATCCAAGGATCATGTTTGTCACTTTTATTGTAATTTTTATTGATTGTGAATTGGAAAATGCTATGTCATCCTCCAGGAAGACAAGATTCTCATGTCCAAAGAGTGAAAAAACATGATTAAGAAGTTTAACAAAATAATCTTTAGATACCTATTCAAGTGACCTGACAGTCAATCAAATTAGCTAGTCTTATAGATCCAAGGCCAAAAAGAAGTGAATAATTAGAATATTGATATTTAGAGAGCTTCCCTGAGTCATGGACTTTCTATCTTTTTCCTCCTTTCATTCTTACTGAACTGTTAAGAACTTCACTTAAATTTTTATTGATAGTTTTTTAAAATATATAAGTAACATACAAATATATTTTAATGGATAGATAGAAATAGGTCCTTTAGGTCTGATGTTTAGTAAGAGTTCTGAAGATAAAAGGAGTAATTTGGGGAATAATGCCAATTTTTATTATCTGGTAAAAACTAAATATATAAATCACTCAAAACTATATTCAGAATTCTTCAATAATATTCCATGGGAAGATGGGACAAATATATTAAGACTCTTGACAAGCATTTATAGTCAATTCCGCAATTCCTTGACAGAAAGTTATGTTTTCCAGATTGTTCCTAATGAAAGTTCACGATTTGGAATCTGGTTAATAATCCTCTCACTAATCTCCCCACACTCTTGTGTTACTGGATAAAGTCTATTGACTTTATTACCTTCTCAGCTGCAAGGTTGCATAAGGAATGCACAGGTAGGGCAAGGTAAGGACACTTGATCACATTTTTCTTCTCCACTGAGGAAGAAAGAAGTGTTCCTAGGACTCAATTAACAATATTGACCAATTTCAGTCAAACCTCAGCAGTTTTTCAACTTGATTACACACAGGAATCACTTGGGGAGCTTTGAAAAACAGGGCTGCATGGGTCTCACCTCCAAGGAGTTTGTTGCAGTTGGTCCAGGGATAGGAATCTATAGTTTCTTTCTTTTTTTTTTTTTTTTTCGGTTGTAGTTGGACACAATACCTTTATTTTTATTTGTTTTATTTTTTTGTGGTGCTAAGGATCGAACCCAGAGCCTCACACGTGTGAGGCGAGAGCTCTACCACTGAGCCACAGCCTCAGCCCCAGGAATCAATAGTTTCTTACGTAACAAACTGAGATTCACTGCAAAAGCCCCAGTGCACAATTTGCCCAATTTATATGAGTTATTTAAGATCATCTGTTTCTTACTACCCCCCAAAATTACAGTCAAGAATACTTAACTATTCCATTAACATTTATCCTAACCCAAAAGTTGTGGGGTTTTTTTTTGTTTGTTTGTTTGTTTTTGTTTTGGGCAGTCCTGGGGACTGAACCCAGGGGTACTCTACCACAAAGCTACCAGCCCTTTTTATTTTATCGTGAGACAGGGTCTCACTAGTTTGCTGAAACTGGCCTCCAACTTGTTATCCTCCTGCCTCAGCCTCCAAAGTAGCTGGAATTACAGGAATGTGCCATCACATCTGGCTTCAAAAAGTTATTTTAAAAATAAGACTTTTGGTAAGCTAAGTTCTGTACATTCAGAGCTTAATTCTTTCTACCTAGCTCTACCTACTTAATTCCTTACAAAATGTCTCATTTTCTTGGTCCTGAAAAGAATTTCTAAATGTCTAAGCTATAAGTAAGGTTAAAAATATTCAGTCTTAGTTATGACAAATCTATTATCAGACACATCTAATCACATAAAACTTCATTCCCCTCAACATTTGGTGCTAACTAAATGGAACCCTGATGGCTAATGGAAGACCACATTCTTGTTGTTGTTGTTGTTTTGTAGTACTAGGGATTAAACCCAGAGCCTCATGCATGCTAGGCAAGTGCTCTACCACTAAACTACATTCCTAGTCACCCCCTACCCCCCAACCCCGCTTTTTTTGAGAGAAATTCTTGCTGAATTGCCCAGGTTGGCCTGAAACATGTGATTCTCCTGCCTTAGCCTTCTGAGTAGCTGGGATTACAGGCTGGCGCCAGTGTACCTAGCTAGTTCTTTTTAAATTGACTCTAGATTCTCTTTATATGAATCTTCACTTCTCTGAAATCAGCCTAGGTATAAGCATTCTCATCACATAATCTGGTCATAATAAACTCAACAACATGAATACCACTGATATCATGCCAAAAGAACACCCAAACCAAAGAAGTAAACAGCAGGGCAGGGTCTCTTTTTTTTGGTACCTGGGATTAAACCCAGTGGCACTTAACCACAGAGCCACATCCCCAATCTTTTTTATTTTGAGACAAGTTCTCACTCAGTTGCATAGGGCCTTGCTAAGTTGCTGAGGCTGGCTTTGAACTTGTGATCCTCCTACCTCAGCCTTAGGTATCACCGCACCTGGCTTTTTTTTTTTTTTTAAGAAGTAATTGGTTGAAAATCAAGTACTGGAGATTAACATGGCGGCGGGCGCAGAGAGATCAAGTCTCTGACCTCTTCAGCTGTGCAGGCATAGGGAGTCGTAAACAACCTAAATCTGTTTGCTCAGGATCACTAGACAATGCTGAGCTGACGTGGATCTGGGGCGAACAGTCTGGGCCTCTCAGAACACACTCTGAGCCCAGATCGGCTGAATTCAAGCTCCCGTTCGCCTGCTTCCTGCAGACAAACAGCTGTGACTCAGCACTAATCCATCCGGCTGAAACAACTGGTCAGCCCTTCTGATCCTACAGAGGTAAATGCCAACCGAGCCTTCTTAGGTAGTGGCCACAGGTTTGAAACAGGGCTTGGGAGAGACAGTAAGGACCCACCCGTTGCATTGGTCGCCCGGCAAAGGGAAACGAACTGTCGCCATTTGCAAGAGACACCACCATGGCAGAGAACTGACGTCACCAGATTGCTGCGGAGGAGATAACTTCATTGAAACCTGCAGCTACAGGTGTGTAATTCCCTACCCTTCCCTCTCCACACATCGGGGAAACCTTAAGGGCCCCTCCCAGCTCTCCCGTAAGAGCCCCTCCCAGCTCTCCCGTGAGCACGATAGCCAGACCGAGGGAATCAGACGTGACGTGGGACCCGCGGCGCGGAACTACCGCTCCCACCAGTGCTGACAGCTGAGGTCTCTTGCACCAGCTACCGGGGGCGTGTCTACCGGAGGGCAAGTAAAATTCGCTGAGAATTCTCAGCCCCAAGCTCTACAAACTTAGGGTCTGAGGGAATGGCAAACTGGAAGAGTGTGCCCAGTCGTTCATGAAAACAGGGCTCCTGGGAGCAGGAGACCTGGCGTGTAGCCAGTATTGTGGTGAGTGGCACCCGTGAGAGGGGCCTGGCTAGAGGAA
Source organism: Spermophilus citellus (assembly GCF_964194105.1). Taxonomy (NCBI): domain Eukaryota; kingdom Metazoa; phylum Chordata; class Mammalia; order Rodentia; family Sciuridae; genus Spermophilus; species Spermophilus citellus. The sequence goes on from NC_138195.1 coordinate 42,635,940, forward strand.
AAGTGGAAAGTGACTAGACACAAGAGGAGGCCCTAGGCACTCAGGATTGGAGACTCGCCCAGTCTGGGAGGAGCTGCTGCACAGTGATTGATTCCCGAGTATTGACAGGAGAAACTTGGCCTGGTGGGCACAGCGCCACCTACTGGAAGAGAAGTTAATCAAACTCTAAGACTGCATTTATTAGTTTTTTTTTTTTTCTTTTTTTCTTTTCTCTTTTTTGATTTGGGTTTTTCTTTCATTTTCATTTTTCTTTCTAGTTGTTTTTTTAAATTTTTTTTTACAATTTTTTTTTAAATTTTTTTTCTTCTAATTTTAATTTTAATTTTTTTATTATTTTTTTTAATTTTTTTCCTTTTTTATTTCCTATTTTTTTCTTCTTTTGTCTTTTCATTTCTTTTCAATTATCTTATCCCCCCTTCCTTGAATTCTACCTGCTTACTCTCATTCTATTTAGTGACTTCTTCCCTTCCCTTCTAATACCTTTCCTCCCAAGCATCTAATAAGTTTATAGGAGTAAACAGTAACTCATCAGTCAAACAGAACAAGAAGTAACATGAGCAGCTTCAAAAAGCAAGGAAGAAAAGGAGTACAAACAATGCAGGACAGCCTAAATATTCAGGAGGACCTAGAGTCATCAGAAAAATGGTCATATAAAGAACTCAAGGAACACCTTAGACAGATGGAATGGAACCTTAAAGAGGATACAAGACAGCAAATTCAAGCAGTGAAAGAACACATTGAGAATGAATTACATAAACAGATAAAAGAAGAAGTTAAGCATCTTTATCAGGAGATAGAGATTATAAAAAATAATCAAACAATAATTCTAGAAATGAAGGAAACGATAAACCAAATTAAAAACTCAATTGAGAGTATCACTAACAGAGTGGAGCAAGTAGAAGCCAGAACGTCAGATAATGAAGACAAAATATATCATCTTGAAAACAGTCTAGCCAACTCAGAAAGGCTGGTAAAAAATCACGAGAAAAACATCCAAGAGTTATGGGATAACATAAAAAAAACCAAACTTACGAATCACCGGGATAGAAGAAGGTACAGAGATTCAAACCAAGGGAATGAGTAACCTGCTGAATGAAATAATTACAGAAAACTTTCCAGAAATAAAAAAGGAAACAGATATACAAATTGAAGATGCATACAGGACACTGAGCACACAAAATCACAGTAGACCAACGCCAAGACACATTGTTATGAAGATATCCAATATACAGAACAAAGAGAAAATATTAAAAGCTACAAGAGAAAGGAGACAGATTACATCCAGGGGTAAACCAATAAGGTTAACAACGGATTTTTCATCACAGACACTGAAAGCAAGAAGGTCATGGAACAATGTATTTCAAACACTGAAAGACAATGGATGCCAACCAAGAATTCTGTATCCAGCAAAATTAAGCTTCAGGTATGACAACGAAATAAAAATCTTTCATGATAAACAAAAGTTAAAAGAATTTGCAGCCAGAAAACCAGCATTGCAAAGCATTTTGAGCAAAACACTACACGAGGAAGAAATGAAAAACAATAACCAAAACCATCAGTAGGAAGTGCCTCGGTAAAGACAGAGGGCGAGGGGAAAGATAATCATGGAGAATCAAACTAAATTTTTTTAAAAAAGAATAAATAATCAAACATGGATGGAAGTACAAACCATATATCAATAGTAACTCTGAATGTTAATGGCTTAAACTCTCCAAAAAAGCGACATAGGCTGGTATCATGGATTTAAAAAACAAATCCAACAATATGATGCCTCCAGGAGACACATCTGATTGGAAAAGACATACACAGGCTGAAGGTGAAAGGATGGGAAAAAATATACCATGCACACGGTCCTCGTAAGCAAGCAGGGGTGGCCATCCTCATATCAAATAAAATCGACTTCAAGACTAAGTTAATCAAAAGGGATAAAGAAGGACATTATATACTGTTAAAAGGAACCATTCACCAACAAGACATAACAATTATCAATATTTATGCACCAAATAATGGTGCTGCGACATTCATAAAACAAATTCTCCTCAAGTTCAAGAATCAAATAGACCACAACACAATAATTATGGGTGACTTCAACACACCTCTCTCACCATTGGACAGATCCTCCAAACAAAAGTTGAATAAAGAAACTATAGAACTCAATATCACAGTCAATAACCTAGACTTAACTGACATATATAGAATATATCAACCATCATCAAATGGATATACTTTTTTCTCAGCAGCACATGGATCCTTCTCAAAAATAGACCATATATTATGCCATAGGGCAACCCTCAGTAAATATAAAGGGGTGGAGATAATACCTTGCATTTTATCTGATCATAATGGAATGAAACTGGAAATCAATGATAAAAGAAGGAAGGAAAAATCCTACATCACATGGAAAATGAACAATATGTTACTGAATGATCAATGGGTTACAGAAGACATAAAGGAGGAAATCAAAAATTCTTAGAGATAAATGAAAATACAGACACAACATATCGGAATCTATGGGACACAATGAAAGCAGTTTTAAGAGGAAAATTCATCGCCTGGTGGTCATTCCTCAAAAAAAGAAAAAACCAACAAATAAATGAGCTCACACTTCATCTCAAAGCCCTAGAAAAGGAAGAGCAAAACAACAGCAAATGTAGCAGAAGGCAAGAAATAATTAAAATCAGAGCGGAAATCAATGAAATTGAAACAAAAGAAACTATTGAAAAAATTAACAAAACTAAAAGTTGGTTCTTCGAAAAAATAAATAAGATCGACAGATCTGTAGCCATGCTAACGAAGAGAAGAAGAGAGAGAACTCAAATTACTAACATACGGGATGAAAAAGGCAATATCACAACAGATGCTACAGAAATACAGAAGACAATTAGAAATTATTTTGAAAACCTATATTCCAATAAAATAGAAGATAGTGAAGACATCGATAAATTTCTTAAGTCATATGATTTGCCCAGACTGAGTCAGGAGGATACACACAATTTGAACAGACCAATATCAATGGATGAAATTGAAGAAGCTATCAAAAGACTACCAACCAAGAAAAGCCCAGGACCAGATGGGTATACAGCGGAGTTTTACAAAACCTTTAAAGAAGAATTAATACCAATACTTTTCAAGTTATTTCAGGAAATAGAAAAAGAGGGAGCTCTTCCAAATTCATTCTATGAGGCCAACATCACCCTAATTCCGAAACCAGACAAAGACACCTCAAAGAAAGAAAACTACAGACCAATATCTCTAATGAACCTAGATGCAAAAATCCTCAATAAAATTCTGGTGAATCGAATACAAAAACACATCAAAAAAATTGTGCACCATGATCAAGTAGGATTCATCCCTGGGATGCAAGGATGGTTCAATATACGGAAATCAATAAATGTTATTCACCACATCAATAGACTTAAAGATAAGAACCATATGATCATCTCGATAGACGCAGAGAAAGCATTCGACAAAGTACAGCATCCCTTTATGTTCAAAACATTAGAAAAACTAGGGATAACAGGAACTTACCTTGACATTGTAAAAGCTATCTATGCTAAGCCTCAGGCTAGCATCATTCTGAATGGACAAAAGTTGAAGGCATTCCCTCTAAAATCCGGAAAAAGACAGGGATGCCCTCTATCACCACTTCTATTCAATATAGTTCTCGAAACACTGGCCAGAGCAATTAGACAGACGAAAGAAATTAAACGCATAAAAATAGGAAAAGAAGAACTTAAATTATCACTATTTGCAGATGACATGATTCTATACCTAGAAGACCCAAAAGGGTCTACAAAGAAACTACTAGAACTAATAAATGAATTCAGCAAAGTGGCAGGATATAAAATCAACACGCATAAATCAAAGGCATTTCTGTATATCAGCGACAAAACTTCTGAAACGGAAATGAGGAAAAACACTCCATTCACAATATCCTCAAAAAAAATAAAATACTTGGGAATCAACCTAACAAAAGAGGTGAAAGATTTATACAATGAAAACTACAGAACCCTAAAGAGAGAAGTAGAAGAAGATCTTAGAAGATGGAAAAATATACCCTGTTCATGGATAGGCAGAACTAACATCATCAAAATGGCGATATTACCAAAAGTTCTCTATAGGTTTAATGCAATGCCAATCAAAATCACAACGGCATTTCTTGTAGAAATAGATAAAGCAATCATGAAATTCATATGGAAAAATAAAAGACCCAGAATAGCAAAAGCAATTCTAAACAGGAAGTGTGAATCAGGCGGTATAGCGATTCAAGATTTCAAACTATATTATAGAGCAATAGTGACAAAAACAGCATGGTACTGGTACCAAAACAGGTGGGTGGACCAATGGTATAGAATAGAGGACACAGAGACTAATCCACAAAGTTACAACTATCTTATATTTGATAAAGGGGCTAAAAGCATGCAATGGAGGAAGGATAGCATCTTCAACAAATGGTGTTGGGAAAACTGGAAATCCATATGCAACAAAATGAAACTGAATCCCTTTCTCTTGCCATGCACAAAAGTTAACTCAAAATGGATCAAGGAGCTTAATATCAAATCAGAGACTCTGCGTCTGATAGAAGAAAAAGTTGGCTCCAATCTACATATTGTGGGGTCGGGCTCCAAATTCCTTAATAGGACACCCATAGCACAAGAGTTAATAACAAGAATCAACAAATGGGACTTACTTAAACTAAAAAGTTTTTTCTCAGCAAGAGAAACAATAAGAGAGGTAAATAGGGAGCCTACATCCTGGGAACAAATTTTTACTCCTCACACTTCAGATAGAGCCCTAATATCCAGAGTATACAAAGAACTCAAAAAATTAGACAATAAGATAACAACTAACCCAATCAACAAATGGGCCAAGGACCTGAACAGACACTTCTCAGAGGAGGATATACAATCAATCAACAAGTACATGAAAAAATGCTCACCATCTCTAGCAGTCAGAGAAATGCAAATCAAAACCACCCTAAGATACCATCTCACTCCAGTAAGATTGGCAGCCACTATGAAGTCAAACAACAACAAGTGCTGGCGAGGATGTGGAGAAAAGGGTACACTTGTACATTGCTGGTGGGACTGCAAATTGGTGCGGCCAATTTGGAAAGCAGTTTGGAGATTCCTGGGAAAGCTGGGAATGGAACCACCATTTGACCCAGCTATTGCCCTTCTCGGACTATTCCCTGAAGACCTTAAAAGAGCATGCTACAGGGATACTGCCACATCAATGTTCATAGCAGCACAATTCACAATAGCTAGACTGTGGAACCAACCCAGATGCCCTTCAATAGATGAATGGATAAAAAAAATGTGGCATCTATACACAATGGAGTACTATGCAGCAATAAAAAATGACAAAATCATAGAATTTGCAGGTAAATGGATGGCACTAGAGCAGATTATGCTTAGTGAAGCTAGCCAATCCCTAAAAAACAAATACCAAATGTCTTCTTTGATATAATGAGAGCAACTATGAACAGAGCAGGGAGGAAGAGCAGGAAGAAAAGATTAACATTAAACAGAGACATGAGATGGGAGGGAAAGGGAGAGAAAAGGGAAATTGCATGGAAATGAAGGGAGACCCTCATTGCTATACAAAATTACATATAAGAGGTTGTGAGGGGAATGGGAAAATAAACAAGGAGAGAAATGAATTACAGTAGATAGGGTAGAGAGAGAAGATGGGAGGGGAGGGGAGGGGGGATAGTAGGGGATAGGAAAGGTAGCAGAATACAACAATTACTAATAGGGCATTATGTAAAATTGTGGATGTGTAACCGGCGTGATTCTGCAATCTGCATTTGGGGTAAAATTGGGGGTTCATAACCCACTTCAATCTAATGTATGAAATATGATATGTCAAGAGCTTTGTAATGTTGTGAACAACCAATAAAAAAAAATTTAAAAAAAAAGATTTCATCAGGATAATGAACCAAATGTGTCATCCACTTGAGAAAACAAAGTTGACACTTTGCTTCACCTTTTTTTCTACCTTTCTTAATTTTTTTTTCTGTTCTATATGTTAATACATTATTAGTAGTGTTGTTTTATGCGATTATTTTATAGAATCTGCAATAGAAGTTCAAAGTTGATAATATACATGCATACTATTAAAATTAATGAGACTAATACAACTAAAAAAAAAATAAAGCCAATGATGACTTAAATACTAGTTTTAAATACTATTTGTCTATGTAAGTTGGAAATATTTTAATGTTGTATTTCAGGCAGAATTCTCCGATGTAAACAGAAGAAACTAATTTGACTATCTTAAACAAGGGCTCCACAATAGTTTCGATTCTGAATGTTTCTCCAAGGCCCATGAGTTAAAGGCTTTGTTCCTGGCCCTTGAGCGCTAAAAAAGAAAATCAAGTACTTACATTTTCTAGGAGGCAAACAGCAGCAGGATTCCCACGAAATGCTCTTGCTGTGAATGCATCTACTACGAAAATCGGGAGCTTCATTTTTCTTGCAAGCTGTTTTGCAAGGTCTCAGATTTGCCCGTAGCTTTCCTTACTTCTTGTTATTGCAAAAAAAAACCCAAAAAGTTAATGTTTTACTCGGTGTATAGAAGCAACTAACAGTTTCCTGATAAAAAGTCAAGCAATTCAGCTGGGGCTGTAGCTCAGTGGCAAAGCATTTGCCCAGAATGTGTGAGGCACTGGGTTCAATCCTTAGCACCACATAAAAATAAACAAATAAAATAAAGACATTCTGTCCATCTATAACTACCAAAAAAAAAAAGAACCTTAAAAAAAGTCAAGCAATTATTCTAACATATTTTCATTTAAAGATCTGCTAAGTTTTTGAGCTACTATATTGAATTTGTTTTAAAATATTTAGCTAAATGGAAATTATATTGTGTGCATGTGCAAATATGTAACAACAAATTCCATCAATATGTACAACAATAATGCACCAACAAAAAAATACAGAAAAAAATCAGTTTAAAATCAGGCATGTAAAGAAGCAGGAAAATTTGGTTTTATTTCAAAAATCAAAATTTCATTTTAATTTGATGAAAGTATAAACTTACCAGTTCCAAGAATCTTTTTTAAAAACTTCTTTTTTAAAAAATATTTATTTTTTAGTTGTAGGTGGACACATATCTTTATCTCATTTTTATGTGGTGCTGAGGATCAAACCCAGTGCCTCAAGTGTGCTAGGCGAGCATTCTACCACTGAGCCACAACCCCAACCCCTAAAAACTTCTAAGTTAATTCTTAAATTATTTTTTAAGCTTAAATGAAGTTTTTGGAACTTTTCAATGTGTATGATATGCTTAAGGTAAAATTAAGAAAAAAAATCAGCATTTTTGACACAAACCACATTTATGAAATTATTTAAAACTCAAAATTAATTATGATTAAAAGATAATTGCGATTATTTTATTTTCCATTAGATAATATTTTCAAATAAGATATCTTCATTATCCTTAATAAAAGTCTGCTTGCTACTAGAAAAAAAATATTGGCTAAGTGGAATATTGTTCAAATTTGCATTGGCTTTTCATATCACAAATAAAACTTAGAAGAATAATCATATTCTTTCTTCGAGTGGCCCAAACTAGCTCAGGTTATGTTTTTGTTTGTTTGTTTAGTTGTAGATGGATACAATACCTTTATTTTATTTTTTTATGTGGTGCAGGAATCGAACCCAGTACCTCACGCATGCTAGGCAAGTGCTCTACCACTGATCCACACCCCCAGCCCTCAGGCTATGTTTTAATAAAATACTTGAAATATCCAAGAGACACATGTTTCACTTACAGTCTTCCAATGAAGATTACTTTCTTTTAAAAGAATACATTTTTTCTAGTTATAAAAAATATGCTCATTCTAAAAATCTTGGACAATAAAAAACTGATCTATAATCATACAAATCAGAAACAACATTATTAATGTTTTAGATATATAATTTTTAATCAGAAAATTTTAACCTACTTAACAGTATAGCATGAGTATTTTCCAAAGACAACAACTGCTTTAAAAATATCATTTTAATATATTTACAGCAGGCTTATGGGTATAAGTTATTTAGCCATTTCCCTTTCAGTGAATTTTTAAGTTGTTTCTAATTTTTCACTTAAAGATGATGTGATAAACAAACTTGATGATGTTTGGTCTGTATGTCTGATTCTTCAATTATAATAGGTTACTAAGGGCTGGGATGTGGCTCAAGTGGTAGCACGCTTGCCTAGCATGCGTGAGGCACTGGGTTCGATTCTCAGCACCACCTAAAAATAAAGGCATTGTGTTGAGTCCATTTACACCTAAAAAATAAATAAATATTTAAAAAAATAATATCTTGGACTTTCATTTACATTTTGGGATTATTCTAGTCAGACAGTAAACAACATGAAGTCAGATCTTTTCTTGATTTTCTTCATGGCTTATAATCTCAGCTCCTAGAACAATGCCTGACACCCAATAAATATTTATTGAAGTAATTATTTAAGTAAGTAGTATACTGTGCATACATCAAACTGAACTTTGATATATTGGCTGACAAATGTGAGGATTTCTCATCATGATGCCAACTGCCCGACAACATTTCCATTTCAGGAGCATCGCCATTATCAATAGTACAATATGATCTGCTTATGAAATTATTTGTAAATTTTACTGTAGATGGCCTTTATTATTTTAGATCATTTCAGTAGAGAACAGAAATAAAGTTCTGATAATGAAGTGTAGTTTTCATAAATTGAACAGGATTGATACCATTATGAAAATCAGAGGTATGTCAAGAACATGTTTTTAACTTGATTGGAATTCAGCCTCTTTGGTCTCAGCTGAAAAATACTACAACTTAAAATACTAGATACTAGGTAAGGAAGAAAGAGTATGGGATTTTGATGATATAGTTAAACCTGCTAGGTAAACATTAGAAGCTCCCACCTCCAAGCCTCTTGTTTAGTAAATAATAAATGTCCTGAAGTTTCAAACCATTGTTAGTCCATGTGGTAGCCAGAATAGGGGTCCCCAAAGATGTCCACATCCTAATTCCCAGAATCTGAGTTGTAACTGGGTTTAAAGTTGCTTATCAAGTGATCTTAAAATGAGAAGATTATGGCAGATTATCAAGGTGGGCTGGTAGAAGACAGAGGCATAAAAGTCCAAGTCAGAAAGAGATTTGAAGATGCTACTGCTAACTTTAAAGATAGAGAAGGAATCCCAGCGGCTCAGGAGGATCATGAGTTCAAAGCCAGCCTCAGCAATAGTGAGGCGCTAAGCAATTCAGTGACACTGTCTTTAAATAAAATACAAAACAGGGCTGGGGTTGTGGCTCAGTGGTTGAGTGCCCCACTGTTCAATGCCTGGTACCACCTTCTCCCCTCCCCCGCCCAAAAAAAAAGATAGAAGAAGGAGTAAGGTGTAGTGGGGCACACCTATAATCCTGGCTACTTGAGCAGCTGAGACAGGATGATCTCAAATTCAAGGCCAGGCTTAGCAATTAGCAAAACCCTGTCTCAAATTTTAAAATAAAAAGGGTTGAGAATGTAGCTCAGTAGTAGAGTATCTCTGGTTTCAATCCCTAGTACCACCACCACCAAAAAAAAAAAAAAAAAAAAAAGAGGAATGTTATGATTTGGATATGAGGTATTCTCCAATAAGGCCTGTAATAGACAATGCAGGATTTTCAGAGGTTAAATGATTTATTATGAGACCTATAGCCTAGTCAGTGGACTATTCCATTTGATGAATTAATAATCTGTATGGGTTACTGGGTGGTAACTATAGACAGGTGGTGTGTGGCTGGAGGAAGCAGGTCACTGGGAGCATGCCCTTAAGGATTATATTCTTGTCCCTGGCTCCTCTCTCTCTCAGCTTCTTATGAGCTGAGCTGAGAAGCCATGAGCTGAGAAGCTTTCCTTCACAACACCTTTTCACCAGGATGTTCTGCCTTCCTTCAGGCCCAGAGCAATGGAATTGGCCAATTGTGGCCTAAGACCTCTGAAACGATGTACCCCAAAACACTTTTCTTCCTTTAAGTTATTCTTGTCAGGTATTTTGGTCACAGTGACAAAAAGCTGACTAACACAAGGAAGGAGCCACAAACTAATGAATATGAGTGGCCTTTAGGAGTTAGAAATGTTTTGGAAAGAAACAAATTCTTATTGGATACGGGGGTGCCTACCTGTAATATCAACTATTTGGGAATCTAAGGCAGGAGGATAGTGTGTCTGAGGCCAGCCGCAGCAACTTAGTGAGAACCTGTTTCAAAATTTAAACAGAGCTGGAGGTGGTGCTCAGTGGTAGAGCACCTTGGTTTCAATCCCCAGTACTGTGATCAATAACAACAAAAAATTCTCTCCTAGTGCTCCAGAAGAAAAAAAAATTAGTAGTCAGCTCAGAATGCCATAACAAAATACCATAGACTCAGTGGTTTAAACAACAGGAATTTATTTTCTCATAGTTTGGAGGCTGGGAAATCTAAGATCAAGGCGCTGACCAATTCAGTTCCTGTGGAGGGCTCTGTTACTGGCTTGTAGAGAACCATCTTCTTGCTATGTTGCTGTGTACTCACCTGGCCATAGGGCAGGGACAGGGAGCAAGTTCTCAGTGTCTCCTTATTAGGGCACTAATTCTATTATAAGGACCCTACCCTCATGACCTCATCTAATCCTAATACCCTTCCAAAAAATCCCATCTACAAATACCATAACACTCTGGGTAAAGCATCAACACATGAATTTTGGCGGGGAGGCGGGCACAGGGGACACAATTTTGTCCATATCAGCAGCCCTGCCAACGCTTTGATTTTTGAGATCCTTCTGACTTCCCCTTTCAATATAGAGAGAAAACACACACACACACACACACACACACACACACACACACACACACACAACTCCAGTTTAGTCTCTCCTAAGACATACCCACAACACAGACCACCTCCTTGATCCCAAAATGTATGGGAATGCCTCTCGACTAGCAAGCAAGCAAGCAACAAACCTGCACTGGACACAAGCTAGATGTCCTCTAACTTAATTGAATTTTGACAATATCTACCCAAAATTAGCATCAGGTCCCGCAGGTTGAGACCCCACACCCACCAGATTCCCCCCACTTTAGACTCCAGTCACAAGTCCATTCCTCTGGAACTTTTGACCAACCAGCTACCAACTAGGGTTCCTACAAACCCCTCCTTTAGTTTAATTAATATACTAAAGCAGCTCACAGGGCTGGGTTTGTGGCTCACTGGTATAGAGAGAGCTTGCCTCACATGTGTGAGGCACTGGGTTCAATTCTCAGAACCACATACAAATAAAGGAATAAAATAAAGGTCCTTCAAAACTAAAAAAAAAAAAAAAACTATTAAAAAAATAAATAAAGCAGCTCGTAGTACTCAGGGAAACACTACACTTACTTTTACTGGTTTATCAAAGGGATATTTTAAAGAATAGCAATGAAGAGATGTACAGGATGCGATACAGGAGAAAAGGCCTAGAGCTTCTTCCATATCTGTTCTGTATGAAAGAAAGAAGTTCCCTGAACACTATCCTTTTAGGTTCTCGATTATTGCATGAGCATGGTTGGAACATGAATAAACATATAGAACTGTGATTGGACAAAAGGACATAATTTAATGCTAATACAATGGAGTGGGGAAAACCTACAAGTTCTATCTGTTGAGAGCCTTCATGGACTCTATGTGTCATTCTCCTTCATTCCAGTATTGGTTAGGACCACTTCTGAAATGGAAAGCTTAGACCTACTACCCAAAAGATAAATCAGAGAATTTCTTTATGTCTAGTTCCAAGACAGAAAGGTAGGGGAAAAATTATATTTTTACCTTTGATGACTCATCACAGAAAAGGGAAATTCTAGTTTCTATGACCTGTTTAAGAAGAAAAAGGAGCAGGTAAAGGAGGACACGAGAAGATCAGAAACAGAATTTTGCACAAAATGCCCCAATGTTATAACAAAAGATATCTTTTATCTTATCTTTATTATTCTAAAGCTGTTTCAAAGCTGCTTAAGGAACCAAAGATAAAAGGCCAAATACTTAAACCTTAGTTTTCTAGTCATTTAGGAAATAACAAGAGCTATGGGAGTTATGAGTGGCAGCCATGGATGAAAACAAAACAAAACAAATATATTAACACACCTCCAGAACTGTATCATAAAAACTTTATGTTAAGCCACTGTTTATGATCATTTGTCACAGCAGCAATAGGAAACTAATATAGTCCAGAATTTTCTTACTTGCAGCCCAACACAATTCTAATTGCTGCATAAATCTCCAAGAACAATAGTAATCAATACTTACTGAGTACTTATTATGTGCTATGTAAGATTCTAAGAGCATTTAATCTTCGTAGCACTGCCATGAGATAAATGGATGAATAACTAAGGCTCAGAAAAGTTGCCCAAGGTCACACCTAGAGACAATGTTCTTAACCACATCTTACGCCTTATATATTCAAGGTCAAAGCTGGAAAAATCCTCACTTAAGGAACTAAAATCTTAGTCCATGGAAATTGTGAATTATCACTGTACAATATGGTTTGGATAAGTGACCCCCAATGATTCATGTGTTAAAGGCTTAGTGGTGCCTTAGCATGTGATGCTATTGGGAAGTGATGGGTTAGGTGATTAGGATTATGCCCTTGAAAGGGATATTGGGAACCTGGTCTCTCTTTGCTTCCCAGCTGCCATGTATTCTTTCAGTTTAAATCTTTCCTTTCTCCTAAGCTTAGTTAGGAAAGGGTGGAAAGAGGGGCTGGGGTTGTGGCTCAGCAGTAGACCGCTTGCCTTGCATGTGTGAGGCACTGGGTTCGATCCTCAGCATCACATAAACATAAATAAACGAAATAAAGGTATTGTGTTCATCTACAACTAAAATATTTTTTTTAAAAAAAGAAAATGTGGAAAGAATAGAGAGAGAACAGAAATTAAGAATACAGAGAATTGAGCTGGGTATGGTGGCGCGTGCCTGTAATACCAGCAGCTCAGGAGGCTGAGGCAGAAGGATCTCGAGTTCAAAACCAGCCTCACAAAAGCGAGATGCTAAGCAACTCAGTGAGACCCTATCTCTAAATAAAATACAACAGGGCTGGGGATGTGACTCAGCTGAGTACCCCTGAATTCAATCCTTAATACCTCTCCCCACCAAAAAAGGATACTCAAGAATACTAAGGGCATGTGGATGATCAATATATATTATTTGCATATACAAATATGCCATGATGAAATCTATTGTTCTACATCTGAAATGCACTGAAACAACAACAAAAAGAACTAAGGGACCTGGTACAAGAAACATTAGAAAGCTGTATTGTCTTATGTATAAAAAATGAAAAAGATTTTTATATGATTAAATGAAAGGAGTTGGTGACTAAGTGTAAGATTCTAAGTATTTTTATTTGGTTCCAGAACCACACTTTGGCATGCATCAGAACCTGTGGAGGGTTGTTAGAACTCAGATTGCTGAACTCTATGCCCAGAACTTCTGATTTTGTAATCTTCGGGTGGGGTCCAAGAATTTACATTTCTAACAAGCGCCCAGGTAATGCTGATGCTGTACTTGGAGAACCACTAGAGAAAGAGCATGAAATTTCCAACACCATAAAAGTATAAAAATATTTTTCTAAAATATATTAATTTTAATTTGTACGCTCAGCCAAATCATTAGTCAATGAATGTCCTTGTTTGTACTCTATGGTGACAGATTATGCTTAAGGTAGAAGTCACATTAATGATTTCATTTTCAAAGATTACTGCATATTTGCTAAATGCCAGGTACATGCTAGATTTGGGGAATAAAATGATAAATAAATCCTATTGCTCTCTCAAATTAATCACAGCCAGTGGGGTGGGCCAACATAAAAATTATAATATATGAGAAAAAAATATAGAGATAAAATGCTCAGGAACACAATGAGAGGACAATAAATCTGCCCAGGAGATGGTCAGAGGGAGCTCCAGAGATGCATGGTATCAAAGAACAAAATTACAATAATTTATTTAAAGATCTTAATTGACTTTATTTTATAATTCTAGAATTGGATAACATTTCACTCCATAAAATAGAGTAAGCATTCCAATGGACTGAGTAGAAAATGTTGTTTTGATTCTGGTTATTGTTGTATTTTTAGAGATTGGACTTACAGCAGAAAAGGCCTGAAAAAAGCAAAAACAAAGACAAAATGTGCATGGGTCATTTCAAAGTTACTTTCCTTCTAAGGTAGGGAACAGGGAGAAAGAAAAGTACAAAACAACTGATTGGTTAACATCAGAAAACTTCAGGTTACTTTTTGTAAGAATTAAAGGGTATAAGGATTAAAGCAGAGGAAATTTCACTGTTGCATAGATTGGTCCGTTAAGAAAATCTGGCTTTCATTCTGCTAATTTCTGGGACCATCAGATAACAACTTTGTGACACTGGCCCTACAGTATGGGCGATCCAATTTGATTTTTAATTGGACCTATTGGGGTCTCCTGCAAGTCCAAAATAATGACCTTCTTTAACAGGTGATAGTCAAGTGGATCCACAAACACACACAAAAATAAGTGCTCATCTGGGCTGGGGATATATCTCAGTTGGTAAAGTGCTTGCTCCCACAGCAGGGACCTGAGTTCAATCTCCAGTACCATAAAGAAAAAAAACAAAACAAAAAACTGTTCATCAGAAGTGGAAATGGGCATGTTAGGTAGAGTGCATGTCCTATTCATAGGACAATCAGTTGGTTACAAAAATAGAGGAGAGAAAGGATAGAAGGAATGGTGATAAGGGTACAAAGACCTGCTAGAGCCAATGTTAATAATTTGCTCTTCATCTTTGCAGGTTCAGAAATCCAAAGTTCAGTTCAAGAGCTACTGTGTGTCAGGCCAATGCTGTGCTCCTGGGGACAGGACAGAGGCTCATGAAAGAACCACACTGGTCTTCCCTGGGCATCTATGCTGGAATTTATTTCTGAGAACCTCAATTTCTTTCTTTCTCTCTCCCCTCCCCCAATAATAAATTTTTAATTTCATATCTAAAGAAAAGTCAGCCTTATCCTCCCCCTAAGTTACTGAGAGAGAAAAAGAATTTTAAAGAATTTAACTTTTTTAAAAATTTGTTTTTTATGTGGTGCTGAGGATTGAAACTAGTGCCTCACCCATGCTAAGCAAGCACTCTACCACTATACCACTATACCATTGAGGCAGTGAAGTTTAATTCACTTGCTTTCTTTGCCCAACAAGTGAGTGAGTTTGCACAAATTTGGGCATACTGGTCAAACTAATGGTTATTTCTGAGGCACAGCTGTCAGGCAGAGCTCTCTCAATGGATTTTAAAATGATCCAAATAATTTAAATGATTTTTCTTTAGTTTCACTCCCATTCCATTTGGACACCTATAGTGGTTTTCTATGTCCCTTAATAATGTTGAACAAATATGCTTTATCGGGCTGGGGATGTGGCTCAAGCGGTAGCGTGCTCGCCTGGCATGCGTGCGGCCCGGGTTCGATCCTCAGCACCACATACAAAAACAAAGATGTTGTTGTGTCCGCCGAGAACTAAAAAATAAATATTAAAAAAAATTCTCTCTCTCTCTCTTTCTCTCTCTCTCTCCCTCCCTCCCTCCCCCTCTCTCACTCTCTCTTTAAAAAAAAAAAAAAACAAATATGCTTTATTATTCCTGACAGTACAAGCTCATAAATCTATTCATGACTTCTCAAACATTCCCAATATGTTTTTTTTTTTTTTTTGCGGGGTTGGGGGTGCTGGGGATTGAACCCAGGACCTTGTACATATGAGGCAGGCATTCTACCAACTGAGCTACATCCCCAGCCCCTCAAACATTCTCATCTTTTTTATTAATTTTTTTAAGTTGTAGATGTACATAATACCTTTATTTTATTTATTTATCTTTATGTGGTGCTGAGGATAGAACCCAGTGCTTCACACATGTGAGACTAGTGCTCTATCACTGAACCACAATCCTAGCCCCTCTCATCTCTTTATTTAAACTCTGTTTTTATAAGTTGGTTATTAATCACCACTTTAATTTTGTAAAATATTTATTTATTTATTTATTTATTTATTTATTTATTTATTTTTTTAGCTGGACACAATACCTTTATTTTGTTTATTTACCTTTATGTGGTGCTGAGAATCCAACCCAGGGCCTCACATGTGCTAGGCAAGCGCTTTACCACTGAGCCACAACCCCAGCCCTTAATCACCACGTTAGTATATGAATATAACCTCCTTCATAAACAGTAAAATAGTATAAAAAGTTTAAGTTCCCTTTGACAATTCCCTGCCTTACCTTCCCCAGGAGAGTCCATGTGGAGCAGTCTACCTCTTAGCTACATGCCCAGCCCTTTTATTTTATTTTTTATTTTGAGACAGGGTAACATTAAGCTGCCCACGCTAACCTCAATTTAACCATCCTCCTGAGAGCTGAGATCATGGGTATGTCCAATTGCACTGGGCCATGTGGTTTGTTTTTGAAAACACTGTAGATGCTTCCTTCTATTCTAATTTTGGTTTCATTTACCATGTAAATGTAGGGAAATCATAAACTCATCTTGTCCAAATAGCTTAGTCATTAAACCTTCCCATGAGTGTACCTGGGAACTCTGACGCTTATTTGTCCTTTTCTAATAGCCTTAGTTTGTTCAAGGCGTCCTTTTAGTACAGATAACAGAAAGTTGATTTATTCTGTAGCTGTTAGCATATAAGAATCTACTTGGGGGGCTGGGGACGTGGCTCAAGCGGTAGCGCGCTTGCCTGGCATGCGTGCGGCCCGGGTTCGATCCTCAGCACCACATACCAACAAAGATGTTGTGTCCACCGAGAACTAAAAAATAAATAAATAAATATTAAAAACTCTCTCTCTCTCTCTCTCTCTCTCTCTCTCTCTCTCTCTCTCTCTCAAGAAAAAGTGAGGAGAAGAGCTCTTACAGAATAAAAGGAAATTAAGAAAAATAATTTAAAAAAAAGAATCTACTTGGTTTTCACATTTTTGTTTTTTGTTTTATGATACTTGAGATTGAACTCAGGGGAGCTTGATCACTGAGCAACATCCCCAGAACTTTTTATTTTTTATTACTTTGAGACAGGGGCTTACTAAGTTGCTGAACCTGTGATCCTCCTGCCTCAGCCTCCTAGGTTGCTGAGATTACAGGCTGTACCACCACACCCAGCTTAGTGTTTCCTTCATTAATGAACACCAATTTCCTTCTTTGAAATTGTAAATATTTAATAAAAGAGTATTAGCATTCATAGCATACATAAATACTATCTGCTTTTCTTTCAGTTGGTAAAAACAAAGTAAATATAAAAAGGATTATAAATTTTAAGTAAAATATGTTTTAACTCAAAATTTGGAATAAAATTAATTTTAAAATTAGATTCATTTAGCTACTAATGTGTGTGGAAGAAGATATATATGTATAACAACTTAGTATATAAGGAATGTAACAATGTGTAATAACATGGAATGTGCCTACCATATATTGTTATATATGTATAACAACTTAGTATATAATAATATACAGTAGGCACATTCCATGTTATTACACAGAGTTATATTCCTTATTCCTTAAAGTACACAACTAATTCTTTTTAACATTCACATTATTTTTCATAGTCATTTTTGTATGATTTCAGATATGGCAAATTTAGTGGGGGGAAAAGCTCAAAAGAGGAGAATTATAAAAGTAGTTGATTTTGCACCTCTTGAACCCAAAGCTAGCCTTGAACAAAAATGAAGTAACTAAAGTTTGCCATTTGTTTAGGTTTTTTTTTTAATATTTATTTTTTATTATTTTTTAGTATTCGGCGGACATAACATCTTTGTTTGTATGTGGTGCTGAGGATCGAACCTGGGCCGCACACATGCCAGGCGAGCGCGCTACCGTTTGAGCCACATCTCCAGCCATGTTTAGTTTTTATTTATTTGTTCTTGTGGTGCTAGGGATTGAAAAAGGACCTTGGGGGCTGGGGATGTGGCTCAAGCGGTAGCGCGCTCGCCTGGCATGCGTGCGGCCCGGGTTCGATCCTCAGCACCACATACAAATAAAGATGTTGTGTCCGCCGAAAACTAAAAGAATAAATAAATATTTAAAAAAAAAAAAAAAAAGAAAAAGGACCTTGGACATCCTAGGCAAGTGCTCTTCCACTGAGCTACTTTCCCAGTCCTAGATTCTTTTTTTTTTCCCCTTTTATTGTAAACTTTCCCCATTCCCTTCTTAAAACAAAGTTCCTAAAGGTTTATTCCAGGAATGCAATAGTGTTCAATATTAGAATATCCATTAATGTAGTTCATAATGTTAATATATTTAATGAAAATGTTTATTCATAAAATGTGTGGGCTAGGGTATAGCTCAGTGGTTGAGAACTTGACTAGCTAACTTGGGGAAGGCTGTGGATTTGATCTCCAGCACTTGAGGGGGCGGGGGAAGCATGACTCTCAATAAGATCAGTGAGCTTTGCAGCATTTTAAGTTGCCCTATCTCATCCTTTCTCCTCAACTTCATGGGTCACCTTGGAAACTACCATCCTGTAATTGCCCAACAACCAATTGCAAAAGATAAGATATGGTTGAAGTTTCTTGAAAGCCCCATTCATAATTAATTATCATTATTTTACCTGAGATCTCCTTGGTAGAGCCCAATAACAACCCTTGTCTTTATTGACCTGATTCAGAGTTCACCTGGTGCAAAAAGCCTTTTTTTCCAGGGTTATTTGTCAAAAACAATCAGCAGCAATTCTTTAATAACATCCTGAGTCAGTGGATAACAACTGGGGGAAACTACAGGCCTAATGAATAGCAGGGGAATGTGATATCCAGAAGGGGTTTTAAAAAGGGGTTTTAAAAAGCTTTGACATGGGCTGGGTGTGGCTCAGCGGTAGCATACTTGCCTGGTATATGAGGAGCTGGGTTAAATTCTCAGCACTGCATATAAATAAAGTCCATTGACAACTAAAAAAAATTTTTTTTAAAGCTCTGAGGGGTGAGGGTGGGGGAATGGGGTCAGGAAAGATGGTGGAGTGAGATGGACATTATTATCCTAGGTAGGACTGCACATATGGCGTGACTCTACATCTTGTACAACCAGAGAAATGAAAAGTTGTGCTGCAATTGTGTACAAAGAACCAAAATGAATTTTGCTGTAATATATACCTAATTAAAAATAACTAATTAATTAATTTTTTTAAAAAAGCTCTGACATGGCTGCAGATGAGCTCAGTGGTAGAACACTTGCCTAGCACATATGAGGTCTTGGTCTCTGAAAGAGAGAGGGAGAGAAAAGAGAAAAGAAAAAGAAAAGTTCTGACATATTCTTGGGAATTTAGAAGGCAAAACACATGAAAAGGACTCTGAATATATCCTAAAATTATGTACATAAAGACCTGAGATAGGGGCTGGGTATGTGGCTCAAGCGGTAGCGCACTTGCCTGGCATATGTGCGGCCCGGGTTCGATCCTCAGCACCACATACCAACAAAGATGTTGTGTCCGCCGAGAACTAAAAAATAAATATTAAAATTAAAAAAAAAAAAGACCTGAGATACCTTACACTTTAACATCTGGCTGACCTAAAGACTTGGTACAAGCAGAAAGTGAAAGCTAAGGCAAAGTTGTCACCTCTGACTGAGTATTGAAGGTGTGACCCAAAACACACAGTGAGCCCTTCAGCAAACACTGGGAGACATATTGGTTCTTGGAATTTAACAAAATCTCAGTCTAATTATTAGCTAATGCCAAGCTAACAAACTAGAGACTTCAGACACTCAAACTAGAGACATTCACCAAAGAACACAGACTTCAGAGAAAGTCACTAGATAAATGACAATAACAACAAATAATGGGAAAGGGAGAATCTGATATCCAGAGATGCAACATTATGTATATTTTCTAGATTTCAACAATGAATAATGAAACATGCAAAGCAATGAGAAAATATGACATGTAAAGAGAAAAGAGCAATCAATAGAAATTGTCCCTCTAGGAGCTCAAATGTTGGAATTATTAGACAAAAACATGAAATCTACTATTTAAAATATGTTCCAAGAAACAGAAGGAAATTATATGTCTGAAGAACTAAAAAAAAAAGTATGAGAAAAGAAAATTATGAGAATCAGGCCTAACCAAGTAGAGAATATCAATAAAAAGAGATATTATTATTATTATAAGAAGCAAGTAGAAATTTTAGAAACTGAAAAGTATAGTAACTGAAATGGAAAATTAACCAGAAGGGCACAACAGAAGATTTAATCAGATAAAATAAAAAGCTAGTGAATATGAATATACATCAATTGAGATTATCCAGTCTGAGAAACGAGGAGGAGGAGGAGGAGGAGGAGGAGGAGGAGGAGGAGGAGGAGGAGGAGGAGGAGGAAAGAAGGAGGAGGAGGAGAAGGAATAGAGCCTGAGATCTGAGGCAACATCAAGTACCCCATAATATGCACAATGAGAGTCCCAGAAGACTGGAGAGAAAGTGGCAGAGAAAGTACTTGAAGAAATAATGGCCAAAAGCTTCCCAAATTTGATGTAAAATATTAATCTCCACAGCCAAGAGGCATTTCCCAAGTAGCATAAACTCAAAGCAATCTATACCCTAGACACATCATGATCAAACTGTAAATGACAATGAAAATGACAAAAAAAAAAAGAGTGACATGAAAACAGCAAGAGAGGGCTGGGTTTGTGGCTGAATGGTAGAGCATTTGCCTCACACATGTGAGGTACTGGGTTTGATCCACGGCACCACATAAAAATAAATAAATAAAGATTAAAAAAAAAAGCAAGAGAGAAATGATTCGTCATGGAAGACTGATCCATAAAAAGATTAAAAGCTGATTTCTCTTAATGCCAGAATAGAGTAAAATAATATATGATGAGAAAGAATATAGACTGAAAAATAAGCAAACGAACAAAAGATTGTCAACCAAGGAATCATATCCAGCAAAACTTTTTGAGGGGAAGAAGTGGGATACCAGAGATTGAACTCAGGAGCACTCAACCACTGAGCCACATTCCCCAGCCCTATTTTGTATTTTCTTTAGAGATAGGGTCTCACTGAGTTGCTTAGTGCCTCGATTTTGCTGAGACTGGCTTTGAACTTGTGATGCTCCTGCCTCAGGCTCCAAACTGCAGGGATTACAGGTAAGCACCACTGTGCCAGGAATCTCCAGAAAAACTTTTAAAGCAAAGGATAAATTAAGAGTTTCCTAGGGCCAGACGTGGTGGCGCATGCCTGTAATCCCAGCAACTGTAGAGGCTGACAGGAGATCAGCTGTTCAAAACCAGCCTTAGCAAAAACAAGGTGCTAAGCAACTCAGAGAGACCCTGTCTTTAAATAAAACACAAAATAGGGCTGGGCATGTGGCTCAGTAGTAGGCAAGTACCCCTGAGTTCAATCCCTGGTACCAAAAAAGAAAAGAAAAGAAAGAATGAAAAGGAAGTAGGAGCTAAGTATGTAGTTCAGTAATAATGTTACCAAACCAAGCCCATTTGCCAGCTGCATAGTATGCCAATCACTGAGTTTTGCAAAAGAGAAAGAATTCATAAAGCAGCTGAATATGGAAAGGGAGACTCAAGACTCAAACCCACCTCTCTGAAGATGGGGTTTATTTATGAGATAAAGAAACAGGCTGATTTAAGGCATAGGTAAAGATGATTGGAGGTGAAGTAATCAGTGATCTGCACATTTGTAAGGAAACTTCATGGCTTTTCACAGGATCACATGTCCAGAAAATGACAGCTTTAACATGATCTGAGGATGAAGCTTTTGGCCATCTGACATCAAAAGCTCACCTACTAAACACCTGCACAGGCCCAAGTGAAGAGTCAGTGGTTTCAACAAAAGTGGCCTTCAAGTCCTAGAAAAGTAACCTAGGCAACCATTAGCATTATGATCCACATATCAGAGGTGTTTTATCTATAGCAAAGATAATGGAAGATTAACAAAATATTGCTCAGCTGTGTGACCTTCAAAATTAGGGGGGTTTGTTGTTGTTTGTTTGTTTGTTTTTTGGTATTGGAGATTGAACCCAAGGGAACTTTACCACTGAGCCACAACCTTAGCCATTTTTATTTTTTTATTTTTGAGATAGGGTCTCACTAAGTTGCTTAGGGCCTCAAACTCGTGATCCTCCTGCCTCAGCCTCCCAAGTCCCTGGGATTACAGGCCTGTGCCACTATGCCTGGCCCAAATTAGTAATTTTTAAGATCAACTAAACACAAATAGCTAAAAGCAAGTGAAGATACAGGGTTCATTTAGAAGTTGTCCTTTGCTTTCAGTATGGTACCTGCTAATATGAACAAGTTCCTGAGTTTGATCTGCAGCACAACCAAAAATGAACAAATTAAAGAAATTGAAAAGTAGAACCATTAACCATAAAGACATAAGATATATAGAAGTGAGTTGTATGGCACAAGCCTATAATTCTAGTTATTTGGGAGGCTTAGACAGGAGGATGGTACACTTGAGGTCAGCCTGGGCAACATAGGAATACCCCATCTCAAAAAACCAAATCAAAAAGATATATAGAAAAGAAATATTACAAAGGTGGATATAAACCCTGTCATACAAGTGATTAATGGATCAACTCTCCAATTAAAGGGCAGAGATCAGCAGAATGGTTTTTGGGGTGTGGGGCAGGGGGGATTGAACTCAAGGCTTCCTGCAGGCTAAGCAAGCAGTCTACCACTAAGCTATATCCCCAGTGAAGCAGAATAGATTTTTTAAAATGATCTAACCAGCCAGGTGTGGTGGCACTTACCAGTAAAACCAGTGACTCAGGAGGCTGATGCAGGAGAATAGCAAGTTTAAGGTCAGTCTGGGTAACTTAAATGGGCTGGGGATTTACTGTAAAACAAAACAAAACAAAAAATAGAAAAAAAAAACCAAATTTTTTCTCTAAGAAACTTTAGATTCAAAAGCACAAAGAGGTTGAAAACAAAACTTGCAAGGAATAATCAAAGAAAGCCAGGCCCACTCTGCCATCTTCTGCCCAGAAATTCCTGACCCTGTGACTCTCCCTAAGGTTCTCCATAGGCTCTGCAGTTGGATTCTGTATCACTGAGCTATGATTCCTCTGTGCTGAAGAGTTAAGAAAATGAATACATTCTTGGGCATTTCATTTCCAAACCCTTCAAGTTGGAACAAGAAGCAGAGCCATGGGTGACAAAAGAATTTCCAAATTGAAACCTCCCAGATATTTGGAAAGTAGATGACCTGATTGAGATCAGCAAGGAAAACCAAGACAAACATTTGTGGCAAGTTGTAATCACCAACAAAAACATCACATCAACCATCAGCCGAGGAGGGTTGAATCAGGAAAAACATTTCATTGGACATTAAATCTTATTTTAATCTGGCTATAAATAATAGAAACCATACAGAGGGGCTGGGGATATAGCTCAGGTAATAGAGTGCTTGCCTCTCGTGCACAAGGCCCTGGGTTCAATCCCCAGCATCACATTAAAAATAATAATAATAATAATAATAATAATAATAATAATAATAAAATAAAATAAAATAGAAACGATGCAGAAGTGAGCCTAAGGAGTTTAATGTATGGCAGAATGTGCTTCTTGCTAATAAGCCTGATGAGGTATAAACTGAAGAGAACCCTAGCAACTGTAATCGGACTAGGAAATCTCTCAGATATCCTCAGCATCAGTCTGCATTAAAAGACTCATACTAGAGCCAGGGGTGGTGGCTCACACCTGTGATTCTAACTACTCCAGAGTCTGAGGCAGGAGGATCTAAATTGTAGGCCAACCTGGGCAACTCAGCAAGACCATATCTTAAAATAAAATTAAAAAGTGCTGGGGAAATAACTCTAGTAGAGTGCCTGCCTAGCATGCACAGGCCATAGGTTCAAACCCCAATATGTGTGTGCGTGTGTGTATGTGTGTGTGTGTGTGTGTGTGTTTTCTCATACTGAGGGAGTGGAGGAGCCAGAGTGGCTTTACTAATATTAGACAAAATAGATGTCAATATAAAAGTTGTGAATAGAAACAAAGAAGAACGTTTTATAATAATACAGAGATTAACTGAAGATAGGATAATTATAAACATATATGCACCTGACAAAGCCCCAAAATACATGAAGCAAAACTCATCAAATTGAAGGAAGAAATAGACAATTCAACAATGACAGTTGGAGATTTCTAAGCCCACTTTCAATAGCGGATAAAACTACACAGATCAATAAGAAAAAAGAAGACTTCAGTAATACTTTATAGTATTAGGCCCTCTAGGCCTAGAAGATATTTGTAGAGATACTTGGGACGTAATATACTTTGTGGTAAAACATGTACGTAGCATGTATCTGGGTTCAATTCCCACCACCAAAAAAAAAAAAAAAAAGAAAGAAAGAAAAGAAGATAACATTTGTAGAATGCTCCACAACAGTAGATAGTATGGTTTGTATGTGAGGTATCCCCCAAAAGCTCATGTGTAATGCAAGAAGGTTCAGAGGAGAAGTGATTGAGTTGTGAAAGTCTTAATTCAATCAGTGAATTAATCCCCTGATAGGGATTAACTGAGTAGTAACTGAAGTGGTAGGGTGTGGCTGGCAAATAGAGACCTCCTCCTCCTCCTCTTCTTCTTCTTCTTCTTCTTGTAGATGGACACGATATCTTTATTTATTTATTTTTATGTGATGCTGAGGATCCAACCCATGCCTCACACATGCAAGGTAGGTGCTCTACCACTGAGCTGCAGCCCCAGCCCTCCTCTCTCTGTAGTGGCACCCCCTTTCTCCACAGAAAAGTCTTAACTGGGCTTCTCCAGAAATCTTCACCATGGCTGATTTTAGCACTGTCAGCAAAAGAGTCTCTACAAAAGAGTTCAATGTAGATAAACTTCCTATTTTCATGTTGCCCTGTTTTACTTGTCCACTGGCCAGGAAGAAATCAGCACTCCAGGTATTGGAAACCCCCTTACTAGTTTTTCACAAACATGTATCCAGTATAGTAGTTTGAAGAAATGTGTAAACAAGGCCTCTGGCCTTGAGCTGAGGCTTCACCAATTGGGCTTCTTGGTCACAGCTGGCAGGGGGAGGAAAGAAAGGAGAGAAGAAGCTCTCCCCTTCTCAGGCACTGACCTTGAAGGGTTAACTTGCCCAGAACAGTGAAAGAAAAAACTGCTTTTATGTGAACTTCTGCAGACTGTGAACTTCTGAGCCCCTCTCCTTACATTTTGGGTATAAAATTCTGAAATTGCCTGAACTCGGGGTTCAGGGGATTGATTGATTACAGCAAAAGCTGTGCCCTCTGAACCTGGCTGCAGCCAAATAAAACTGTTTCCTGCTGTCTTCAGTGTCTTGCCTCATCTGTCCCTATAATATCTCTGCTTTTTTGATGATGTGAACTGCTTCCTTCTGCCACACTCTCCTGCCATGATGTTTAGCCTCACCTTGAACCCTGAGGAACGGAACAGAACCAACCTTCTATGGAATCAGACATCTGAAACTGTAAGCCCTCTAATAAACTTTTCCTCCTCTCTACAGTTGTGCTGCTCAGGCCATTTAGTCACAGCAGCAAAAAAAAAAAAAAAGCTGACCAAAACAGTGGACAACACATTCTTCTCAAGTGCACATGGAACATTCTCCAATAGACCAATATTAGTTCATTAGATGTCACAAATGTAACATAAATGATGAAAGATGTTAACAACAGAGGAAGCTGAGTAAAGATGTATATAGGAATTTTCTGCACATTTTTTGAGGACAGTTTTTGGTAAATCAATTACTATTGTGATTTTCTTTTCTTCTTATTTTGATCCTGGGATTGAACCCTACCCCTTTTCTAAATTTTGAGACAGGGTCTTGCTAAATTGCCCAGGGTGCTCTGGAAACTTGTGATTTTCTTGTTTCAGACTTCCAAAATTGCTGGGATTAAAAGCAGGCATCACCACTATTGTAAAATTTCTAAAATTATTACTATTATTTTAAAAATATTTTTCTTAGTTGTAGATGGACATAATATCTTTATTTTATTTATTTTTATGTGGTGCTGAGGATCAAACTCAGTGCCTCACACATGCTAGGCAAGAGCTCTACAACTGAGTCACAGCCACCGCCCCTCTAAAATTATTTTTTTAAAATGAACTAAAGAGACAGACTCAGTGGCACATGCCTGTAATTCCAGCAATTTGGGAGGCTGAGGCAAAAGGATGGCAAATTCAAGGCCAGCCTCAGCAACTTAGCAAAACCCTAGCTCAAAATAAAAAATAAAAAGGGGTAGACCAGTGTAGTGGCACACATCTGTAATCCCAGCAGCTTAGGAGGCTGAGACAGGAGAATCACAGGTTCAAAGCCAGACTCAGCAACAGTGAGGGTCTAAGCAACTCAGTGAGACCCTGTCTCTAAATAAAATACAAAATGGGGCTGAGGAATGTGGCTCAGTGATTGAGTGCCCCTGAGTTCAATCCCTAGTACCAAAAAAGAGAGAGAGAGAGAGAGAGAGAGAGAGAGAGAGAGAGAGAGAGAACCAAATTTATTAACAGTGCCATAACAACTACAAGTAACAGCATAGGACTAGGGTTATTAATATTTTAACTTCTAATCCTGTATAATAACCTAATAACCCATTTTAGAAATTAAGAAACTGAGGTTCAAAAAAGTTAACTACTACAGAATCAACTAACTGGGAGCTGGTATGTAAATGCCAGAACTAGGATTGGGAGCTAGGCCTGTCTCCTTGATGATGAGGGCAATTCTAAATTTTATTTATTTATTTTTTTGTAAACTTAGAACATTTTCTCCAATTATTCCCAATTATTCTTTAGTTTCTTGGTCCACAAAATAATAACTTTTCTAGACTAGACTTGGAAATGAATCACTTAAAGTGCCTCTGCTACCAGTGTGACCATCAGTGTTTGAGACTGACAGGCATAGGTACATATATAATGAAAACTATATTTTTATATTAAGCTTTAAACTATGGTAGGAGAATCTATGCTATATTTTCTAAGTCATTAATGTGCTTATAACATATTAAAAGCAGTACCAAAATTTGATTTATAGTCTTTAGTTGTCTTCTGTAGTTGTTTTCCTTGGCATTCACAGTAATCCAGGGGATTAGAAAGAATGTTGGATACTTTTAATTATTTTCAAACATTAGAGAAAGAATGTGTTAGGTTCTTTCTTCCTTTTGAGTTTCTATGTGTTTACTTAACATCATAATTATTAAATTTGAATGAGGCCTTTTGGTTTCCATAGTCCCACAATGAACACTTAGGTGACTCAGAGAAATAAAAAGTCTCAGGAAGAAAAAATGTAATTAATCCTTATCTTGAGACACAACGTTAAATCATGCCAAAGGAGATCAGTGCTTTCCAAAGACAGTAGGTACAGCCAGGCCTAGGGACACATGCCTATGATTCCATAGCAAGTTCAAGGCCAGCCTCTGCAACTTATGGGAGCCCTAAGTAACTTAGCGAGGCCCCATCTCAAAACAAAAAATTTTAAAAAGGGAGATCCAAGATGGCAGAATAGAGAGGGTTGAGTTTCTGGATGCTCCGGGGCATAAAACTTCAAAAACAGGCAGCTTCTCCACAAAGTAAGTGAACATAAAAAAGAGAGAAGGGAGTTTACTGGAAACTAAAACTGGACATTCAAAGCAGATTGGGGACACAGGAGGTTGTACATAATAAAATAAGGAAGAAATCCCTGGTGGCACAGAGAAGGCCACAGGCAGGCCAGAAGCTCTAGCCAGAGAGGTCCCTCTGTGAGCATAGTAGAAGATAAGGGAATTAAAGGAACCTGCACTTTTGGAAGGCCTGAGTCTGGGTACTGAGCATTTAGAGACCAAGAACATTGCCCAACAAACCTGAAGAACGTCCTGCAGGACATCCGAGTGTGGGAAAAGAAGCCACTATCTCTCCAGGCAGCATATGGAGGACAAATGAAGGAACCATTTGCAGTGGCAGCACTGGAGCCCTCAACTGAGGAAGCCAATTGATTCCTGGAAAACCTGACTTTGGCCCCAAATAAAAGCTCAGTAAACACATGCTGCATGACATAGAGTGCACTTAAGTGACAAGAAGAAAATCAAACATGTAGAGATGTTTACACAAGGTACAACTGGTCGAGGAAACCCATCCAGCTCTACCCCTCCCCCTTGAACCCGACTGCTTGCAAGACTGGCTGGGAGAGACCCATCTGGCCAGGAACTCACATCTGGCCAGCAATTCAGAAGGGCCAGGGCAGGAGAAATTGGAGACTGAACCCAAGACCAAGAAACGTGGGGTTTGCAGGTGACATAGGGGACTAAGAATGGGTTCCACCCACCACACAAGTGGAACCCAGGGAAGCCCTAGGGTAAAGTTCTCCAGCATGGACGCGCAAGTACTGGGAGCTGGAGGTGTGCTGATTTTAAAACTCCAGACCTATTGGCATTCAGCAAAGAGCCTGGAGCCAACCTAAGGCTAAACCTTGTCTCTAGGAATTCCACCTGCAGGATCACCTCT
This sequence comes from Spermophilus citellus, assembly GCF_964194105.1. Classification (NCBI taxonomy): domain Eukaryota; kingdom Metazoa; phylum Chordata; class Mammalia; order Rodentia; family Sciuridae; genus Spermophilus; species Spermophilus citellus. The sequence continues at coordinate 42,664,379 of NC_138195.1, forward strand.
CTGACTCCAGCAATCCAGAGGGTGGAAAATCACACTCCAGAAGACCCCACCTGAAACTTCTGAGAAGAGAAGCTGAGAATATTTTGAACTCCAATAAAAAAAAATTTTTTTTAATTTTCATCAAGATGTTTTTTTTTTTTAACTGTTTAATTGTGACCTTAATTGGTACGTGAACATTGTATATAGTTTCCTTTTTTTCCCCTCATCTCTAGCATTTTTGAAGCCAATTATTTTACATGGACTAGTTTTTTGTGAACTAGGATATTTGATTAGTATATTTTAGTTTTGTTTTGTAGTCTTTTATTTTAAATTCCTTTTATTTAAATTTTTGCTTTATGTATAATTTTTCTCCTGTTTCTCTCTTGATTCTCTTTTCTTCTAACAGCCAATCCCTATCATTCTTTTTTTTTCTAGAGAGAGAGAGAGAGAGAGAGAGAGAGAGAGAGAGAGAGAATTTTTTAATATTTATTTTTTTAGTTTTCAGTGGACACAACATCTTTGTTTGTATGTGGTGCTGAGGATCGAACCCGGGCCGCACACATGCCAGGCGAGCGCGCTACCACTTGAGCCACATCCCCAGCCCCAATCCCTATCATTCTTTCACTCTTCTTTGATCTTTTACTTCTGTCTTCTACTCCTCCTCCCTCATAATCATCACATCCTATATCACTTCTGTTCTCTCCCCATCCACCGTTTGAAAATGTAAACCCTTTTGCAAACGTGCTATTTTTTTTTTATAGGCATAACTGATCATATCATTTCTGTTTATTGTGATAACACTGTGGACATCATAGTAGGAACTATTTGGCTTAGTGCTATAAATTGTATGCATTAGTTGTTGTTATTATTTGTCTCCCCTTAAACAGTGTGGTACTGGAAAGCTTTAGGGACACTGTAAGTTCATAGGGTAGAAAAATCTGCTGCTTCAGATCCATACTGTTTGATGGGTAGACACACAAACAACATGAAAAAACAAGGGAACAAATTACCCCAAGCAAACCAAGATACTCCAATAACAGAATAGATACCACAGTGGAAGAAATGCCAGAGAAGGAGTTTAAAATGTACATAGTTAAATTGATCTGCAAAGTAAAGGATGATGTAAGAAATCTGCTAGGAGCCACAAGCAAATATACGATGTATGGCACCTTTGGTTGTAAAGTGACACCAGCTAGCCACTGAGATGATTATGTTAAGATTTACATTCATATGGAAATTGGACTCCCGCTGTTCACCTTGGCCTGCTACCGGACTCATGTTACGGGACTCATGGAGAGTTCCCATTGGTTGGGGAAGGATAGTAGGAGGGAATTCCGGGGGAGGTCCGGGGGACCCCCGGTTCCGGGGAACGCGCGGTTCCGGTGGAGGCCCGCGTGGGAGGACCGGGTTTGGCTTGCCAGCGCCTAGAGAGTATTGGCGGCTTTTTCAAAATAAAGTTTTGTTCCTGCTTGAGTGGCTCGTGATTCTGTGCCCAGCCAAGACTGCGGCATTTGGCGGCCCGTGCGGGGAACGCCTGAAGCTTAGAGGTGAGTAAAATTGCTCGCCCCTGAGGGAAGGCGACAGGATGGGTGACCATCTCAATAAACAGTGTGTTCTTGTTTTGATTTATTTTGTTTTTATTTCGAGCTCCCTAGCCCTAGAATTTTCTCAGGCGAACTGGGAAAAATGGTTGGCTCAAGGTTTGAAGTTATTCGGCCCTGAGAAAGAGAAAATCGATACAACCATTCTCTGCTCCGTTTTTGTTTCATTCTGTTTCGGCTTTGTTTTATCCTATCTTATTGGGTTACGTTACCTTTATAGTAGATTAGAATCCAGTAAAAAACAAACCGAAAAACTGTTAAGTAAATTGTTAGAGGTCCAGACTATGGTAGAAAAAACGCTAGGTCAAGCAAAAGAGAAGGTCTCTCAAGCTAGTCAGACAGAGGAAAATTTAAAGAAAGCAAGCTTAGAGGAAAAGCAGCCATCAGGTGGAGAATTACAACAGGAGGTTGCTACCAACTCCGTTCTATCACCAGAGGGCGTAATTCAACTAACAGCTCCATCTACCGCTGAGCGGCCCTCAACTCCCGTAATTGATGGACGGAATTCTGAGACAGAACCCCAAAGATTAGCATGCCCTGTACTTGAGCAGGCAGGAGGGCAACGAATTCACCGTACTTTAGATTTCAAAACAATAAAGCAATTAAAGGAGGCTGTAACAACCTATGGGCCGCAAGCTCCCTTCACAATAAGCATGGTCGAATCTGTTACCAACTTGGACATGACACCAGCAGATTGGGCTAACATGTGTCGATCTGTGCTAAACGGAGGACAATATTTGTTATGGAAGGTTGCCAATGAGGAATTTTGCATGGAGACAGCTAGGCGAAATGCAGAAGCTGGTTACCCTCAAAGAAATATAGATATGCTATTGGGAAAGGGACCTTATGAGGGTCAAAGACAGCAAATTGAATATGACCCTGGCGTATACGCACAAATTGCTGTAGATGCAGTTAGGGCATGGAAAACTTTACAGGGGCATGGAGACTTACAAGGTCAATTATCTAAGGTAATACAAGGAACTAATGAACCTTACGCTGAATTTGTAGATAGACTTATTCAGTCAGCCTCTAGGATATTTGGTAATACAGAACAGGTAATGCCATTTATAAAACAACTGGCTTATGACCAAGCAAATCGTTGCTGCAGAGAGGTCATTAGACCATGGAGACATGAAGATTTAAACACATATATTAAATTATGTAGAGACATTAATGAACAAGGGCAAATCTTAGCAGCAGTACAACAGGCTTTAGATGCCAGGCCAAAAACATGCTATAATTGTAACCAAACAGGACATTTTAAAAGGAGTTGCCCCATAAGAGGAGGGTTTAACAAAGCTGGGTATCAAAGGAATAGAATACCGGGTATTTGCCCACGATGCCATAGAGGGAAACATTGGGCTAATGAATGCCGTTCTCAAACCACCATAGAGGGTATTCCATTATCAAAAAACGGACAAGGACCAAGTGTTTACCCACGATATCGTGGAGAAAGGTATCAGGCTCCATTGCCAAAAAACGGACTAGAGGGCCCAATGCCCCGGGGCCCAAAACCACAAATATATGGGGTAATGGAGGAACCCAACAGCACCATCAAGGTAGTGCCCAGGACGCATTATCCATTAAATCCCTCATCAGACAAACTAGAGGGAGCGCAGGGCTGGACATCTGCGCCTCTGCCAGAGCAGTACTAACTCCAGAGATGGGAGTTCAAATCATTCCCACAGGAGTAAAAGGACCTCTTCCCCAGGGAACAGTAGGCTTATTATTGGGACGCAGTTCTTCTACACTAAAAGGACTTATGATAAGTCCTGGGGTAATTGATCCCGATTATGAGGGTGAAATAAAAATTATAGCTAGTTCTCCAAGAGGTATATCAGTAATTTCACCAGGAGATAGAATAGCACAGTTATTAATAATACCCAGCCTGCATGATAAATTTTCCAGTTGTAATGTAGAAAGAGGTTCCAAGGGATTAGGCTCCACAGGTGTAGATTGGGCTATGCTGTCTTTAAATTTAGATTCTCACCCAATGCTAAAATTAAATATTCAAGGACATGACTTTAATGGGCTGCTGGACACAGGTGCTGACCTCAGCATCATATCTCGTCAAGAATGGCCAAAACATTGGCCATTACAACAAGCCACTCAAACGCTTCGAGGCCTAGGAGTGGCGACTAATCCCGATAGAAGCGCAATGGCATTAGATTGGAGGGATCCTGAAGGATGTGAAGGAACTATACAGCCCTATGTATTAGATCATCTTCCTGTAAATTTATGGGGACGAGATGTCCTAGATCAATTAGGATTGACATTAACAAATAACATCAATCCTAACGCGCCCACTACTAGGGCTAAACAAGGCTTTAGGAAAGAAAAAAGATTAAGAGAACAAGAACAAGGTATGACAGCACCTATTCAAATAGATCAAGAAATAAATAGACATGAATTGGGTTTTCAGAAAGGGCCACTGAGACAATCAAAATTACTTGGAAATCAGAAAGACCAGTGTGGGTTCCTCAGTGGCCCCTGACTAAAGAAAAGATACAAGTAGCCCATGACTTGGTCAGACAACAATTAGCGGAAGGACATATACAACCTTCCGTATCCCCCCATAATACTCCCATTTTTGTCATTAAAAAGAAATCTGGTAAATGGAGATTATTACAAGATTTAAGAGCCATTAATAATGAGATGGTTATTATGGGACCTGCTCAATCAGGGATTCCTCAATTGTCTGCTTTACCAAAAACCTGGCATGTTTTAGCTATAGATATTAAAGATTGTTTCTTTTCAATTCCAATTCATCCCGAGGATAGTCCACATTTTGCATTTACTATCCCTGCACTAAATCATGAAGGTCCTGATCAGAGATATGAATGGAAAGTACTCCCTCAAGGGATGGCTAACAGCCCAACTATGTGTCAAATTTATGTTAATAAAGCAATCCAGCCACTTAGAAATCAAAATCCTGAACTACAAATATTTCACTATATGGATGATGTGTTATTGGCACATAAAGATAAAAACACATTACTAGAATGTTATGCCACACTTACAAACTTATTGAAAAATTATAATCTAGAGATAGCAATAGATAAAGTACAATTAAATCTTCCAATTAATTATTTAGGAGTTCTATTATCCTCAACCATGGTCCGTCCACCAAAAATTCAAATACGAGTAGATCAACTCAGATCACTTAATGACTTTCAAAAGTTATTGGGAGACATAAATTGGATAAGGCCTTATCTAGGCATACCAACAGGAGAGTTAGGACCTTTATTTGATATTCTAAAAGGTCCATCAGATCCAAATTCACCCCACATGTTAACGCCTGAAGCAAGAAAGACATTAAAAATCATTGAAACATATATGGAAAATATGCATTTGGATAGAATTGATATAAGTTTGCCTTTATTATTTATTATACTACCAACAAAAAATATTCCTACAGGAGTATTTTGGCAGGAAGGTCCATTATTGTGGATACATTTATCTTATTCTCCTAACACTATTCTTACTAGATATCCTGAGGCTGTAGGACAATTGATACTCAAAGGAATAAAAGCAGCTAAGGGAGTATTTGGGATTTCTCCCAATAAAATTATTACTCCATATACTATGGATCAAATTGATGAGTTAGCTAATGAGTTAAATACTTGGGCAATAATCATGTGTAAAACTAGTGTTTCATTTGATAATCACTTACCATCTAATCCTTTGTTGTCTTTTTGGTCTAAGCATCCTGTAGTTTTTCCAAAAATGACAAGAAAAACCCCTATCATAAATGCTCCAAATATATTCACTGATGGGTCAAACAATGGTACAGCAGCAATAGTTACTCCTGATCAAACTTCTACATTTTTAGTACCCAAACAATCAGCTCAAAAGGTAGAGCTTAATGCAGTATTACAAGCTTTTATGATGTTTAAAGATTCTGTATTTAATTTATTTTCTGATAGTCAATATGTAGTTAATGCTATAGTATCCCTTGAAGATGCTGGTAGGATTTCACCTTCTTCTACTGTTTTCTCTTTGTTTTCCGCTATACAAAGTCTAATCTGGGACCGAAAAGATCCATTCTTTATAGGTCATATCAGGGCACATACAGGATTGCCTGGAGCCCTTAGTATGGGCAATGAACTAGCAGATAAATCTACACATGACATACATATTTTCTCCACAATAGAAGAAGCTATAAATTTTCATAAAAGGTTCCATGTCAATGCTAATACTTTACAAAAACGTTTTAAAATAACTAAAGAACAAGCCAGATATATAATAAAACAATGTCAAAATTGTGTGACATTTTTACCACAAGTTAATCTTGGAGTCAATCCTAGAGGACTGATACCTAACCATATTTGGCAGATGGACGTCACACACTTGCCAGAATTTGGAAAATTAAAATATTTACATGTTACAGTTGATACCTCTTCCGGATTTTTGATGGGCTCCCTTCATGCCGGAGAAAAAACTAAAGATGTTATAGCTCATTGCTTACAAAATTTTGCCACTGTGGGCGTTCCAAAACAGTTAAAAACGGACAATGGTCCTGGTTATACTTCCACCTCTTTTAAACAATTTTGCTCATCATTTGGCATTACTCACATAACAGGAATTCCATACAATCCACAAGGACAAGGCATAGTTGAAAGAGCTCATCAAACTATTAAAATGTACTTATTAAAACAAAAGGAGGGAATTGGAAAGGGGTATATATCCCCCAAAGATAAACTTAAAATAACCCTTTTTACTCTAAACTTTTTAAATTTGGATTCATCGGGACTTAGTGCTGCGGAAAGACATTTGTACCCAAAAAATGTACATAAGCCTAAGGTACTTTGGAAAGATATTCTAACAGGACAATAGAAAGGCCCAGATCCAGTGATAGTCTGGAATCGGGGCGCTGTCTGTGTTTTCCCACAGGATGAACAGCAACCGATTTGGATTCCAGAGAGATTAACTAAAACAATTTCTACAGAAAAAGAAGATGATTTGACTCAAATCCATAACAGCTGACATCCAGAGCTCCAGCTTGGCTATTCTTACATCTGCGACAGTGATTAACCAAGGTGTTTTTTTTTTTTCAATATCTATTTTATTATTGCATTTTTCCCACATCATAAAGTTCTATTTTAATTTTGAGCTCATACAAACCTAGGTTAACGTTTTTCTGATCAGTTTTATTTTTTGACTGTGTTTTATTTTTTTGACTGTGGAGTTTTTAAACATTGCAATGGAGATTTCACCTAGGTATAGTTACAAGGCCTTTATTTACTATTGTCTTATGTGTTGTATGTTGTGTGCACACTTCTGTTTTGTGTTGTATGTCTGTATGTGTGTATGTCCATATTTCTTATATGAGGAGCGCTCATGAAAAAATGGATCCGAATTTTTTCTTTATTCACGTGATTTATATGGTTTAATTTAAATTAGGTAAACAGCTGTTAAGGATTGTTTTTAAAGGAGTTTAACAGATCTGTTTGTTTACTTTCACCTTTCCTTTTCATTATATTTAATAATTCTGTTCAGGATAATGTCTCTTTAGCATCATTGCCAGAATTTCCATCTCCATCCCAATTCCGGTGAAGACTGAGATAAAACCAAACTACAGCTTCTATGATAGCTATCACAGTAAACTGTATAAACTGATGCATCAATGAATATAACTCAACAAGTAATGCTCAATCAAGGACTTGATTTACTTTGGGAGGAAATGGACATATTGATAGACTCCTCCAATTTGAACTGCTTGCAGAACTTGCCTGGACTATATATCAGTTGCATACATTGTGAAATATCATCTGGTGCACCGAATTGTGGTACTGCTGGCATATCTTTGCTGATGGTGTCACCAGTGATGCAATTTCCTTGCCAGCTCACCCCATGTTTATTGTGGTAATACTGGCATATCTTTGCTGATGGTGTCACCAGTGACGCAATTTTTCCAAAGGAGCCATCAATTGGCTTGGTGTCGTGGCATTTCTGTATCCTCCTCCCTTCTACTAGTGATGGTCTAAAATTTGGGGGCCAACAGAGGTGAGGCAAAGAACCTCACCCCCCCACTGGCACCAAGGCTAAATTTGGGGGCCAACAGAGGTGAGGCAAGAACCTCACCCCCCCACTGGTGCATAGGCCTATCCACAAGCATGGCTGAATGCTGGACCGGTAGTCAGTGACGGGTTGATCTGATTACAGTGGATTCAACCTAAGACAGGAAGCTGACGCCTAAATGTCAGTTCTCCCATGACGGGTAAGAACCATATGTTAAATTGGACAACCTACCAGGCACGGTCCCTAGCCACATTGCTTGTTGCTTAATTAAACAGAAGGGGGCAGATGCTAGGAGCCACAAGCAAATATACGATGTATGGCACCTTTGGTTGTAAAGTGACGCCAGCTAGCCACTGAGATGATTATGTTAAGATTTACATTCATATGGAAATTGGACTCCCGCTGTTCACCTTGGCCTGCTACCGGACTCATGTTATGGGACTCATGGAGAGTTCCCATTGGTTGGGGAAGGATAGTAGGAGGGAATTCCGGGGGAGGTCTGGGGGACCCCCCGGTTCCGGGGAACGCGCGGTTCCGGTGGAGGCCCGCGTGGGAGGACCGGGTTTGGCTTGCCAGCGCCTACAGAGTATTGGCGGCTTTTTCAAAATAAAGTTTTGTTCCTGCTTGAGTGGCTCGTGATTCTGTGCCCAGCCAAGACTGCAGCAGAAATCAAATACAGGTAGCAAAAAATCACTTCTATAAAGAGAGTCTCTGGGGAAAAAACAAACAGAATCCTTGAAGGAAACAATAATAGAAAGCATCATCAAGAGACTAGACTACCTTCTTTGATATAATGAGAGCAACTATGAACAGAGCAGGGAGGAAGAGCAGGAAGAAAAGATTAACATTAAACAGAGACATGAGATGGGAGGGAAAGGGAGAGAAAAGGGAAATTGCATGGAAATGAAGGGAGACCCTCATTGCTATACAAAATTACATATAAGAGGTTGTGAGGGGAATGGGAAAATAAACAAGGAGAGAAATGAATTACAGTAGATGGGGTAGAGAGAGAAGATGGGAGGGGAGGGGAGGGGGGATAGTAGGGGATAGGAAAGGTAGCAGAATACAACAATTACTAATAGGGCATTATGTAAAATTGTGGATGTGTAACCGACGTGATTCTGCAATCTGCATTTGGGGTAAAATTGGGGGTTCATAACCCACTTCAATCTAATGTATGAAATATGATATGTCAAGAGCTTTGTAATGTTGTGAACAACCAATAAAAATAAATAAATAAATAAAAACTAAAAAAAAAAAAAAAGAGACTAGACTACTTGCAAGACAGCTCCTCAGGCAATGAACACAAAAAATATAATTTTGAAAATACAGTTGACCATGGAGAGAAAATGTTAAGAAATCATGAACAGAACTTCCAAGAATTATGGGATAACATGAAAAGACCAAATTTAAGATTTATTAAGATAGATAAGGGCACAGAGATACAAATCAAAGAAATGCACAATCTTTTCAAGGAAATAATATCAGAAAATTTGCCAAAGCTAAAGAATGAAACAGAACCCCTTCTCAGACTATTTCCAAAAGACTTTAAAAAAAATCATACTACAGGGATACAGCTACATCAATGTTCATAGCAGTATAATTCACAATAGCTAGACTGTGGAACCAACCTAGATGCCCTTCAATAGATGAATGGATTAAAAAATGTGGCATTTATACACAATGGAATATTACTCTGCACTAAAAAATAACGAAATCATGGCATTTGCAGGGAAATGGATGGCATTAGAGCAGATTATGCTAAGTGAAGTTAGCCAATCCCTAAAAAACAAATGCCGAATGTCTTCTTTGATATGAGGAGGTGACTCAAAACAGAGCAGGGAGGAAGAGCATGAGAAGAAGAAAATTACCATTAAACAGGGACGAGAGGTGGGAGGGAATGGGAGAGAGAAGGGGAATTGCACGGAAGATGGAGGGAAACCCTCATTGTTATACAAAATTATATAAAAGAGGATGTGAGGGGGAAGGGAAAAAGAGAGAGAGAGAAATGAGTTACAGTAGATGGGGTAGAGAGAGTTGATGGGAGGGGAAGGGAGGGGAGGGGGGTTAGGAAGGAGATAGGAAAGGCAGCAGAATACAACAGACACTAGTATGGCAGTATGTATAAATGTGGCTGTATAACCAATGTGATCCTGCAATCTGTACACTTGGGAAAAATAAGAATTCATGCTCCATTTGAATCAAATGTATGATATATGATATGTCAAGATCATTGTAATGTTTGAGCAACTAAAAAAAAAATAAATAAATAAAAGAATGAAATGGAAAATACAATCTAAGAAGCTTACAGGACCCCAAATGTGCAAAATTACAACAAACCCATATCAAGGCACATTATAATAAAAATGCCTAGCATATAGAATAAGGATAAAATTTTAAAGTCTGCGAGAGAAAAATATCAGATTATACATAGGGAGAAACCAATTCAGATCTCAGCTGATTTTTCAACCCAGATCCTCAAAGCTAGGAGGTCCTGGAATAACATACCAAGTTCTGAAAGAAAATGGACAACAATCAAGAATCCTATATCCAGCAAAATTAAGCTTCAGATTTGAAGATGAAATAAAAACCTTCTATGATAAACAAAAATTAAAAGAATTCACAACAAGAAAGCTTGGACTTCCAGAATATTCAACAAAATATTCCACGAAGATGAAATGAAAAAAAAAAAAAGTGAAAACCAGTGAAGGGAGAAATTACACTAAAGGACTAGTCAATCAAAGGAGAAACAATTCACATTAAAAACTAGAAATAAACCAAAATGACCCAGAATACAAATCATATCTCAATAATAACTTTGAACATTAATAACCTAAACTCATCAATCAAAAGACAGAGACTGGCAGATTGGATTAAAAAACAAGAGCCAACAATATACTGTTTCCAAGAAACTTACCTCATAGGCAAAGACATCCACAGACTGAAAGTGAAAGGATGGGAAAAAACATATCACTCACACGGATTGTATCACTCACAGGGATGGATCCTGTAAACAAGCAGGGGTTTCTATCCTCTAAAATAGACCAAGTTATGTAAGCTATATGATTGCAATTATACAATGTAATACTAACTTAATACATTTTTAGCATCTGTAGAGTTGTTTTAATAGCTTCCTTTCCATTGATATTTTTTCTTGATTAGACTTGTTAGATTTTTATCAACTTCTAGCTGTATTATTTCTTTTCTATTTTACATATTTCTGTTCCTATTCTTTTTTCCTTCCTACTACCTAATCTGAAAATAACTTGTTAATCTAGCTTCTTTTTGATACAAATACTTTAAGTTATGAGTGTGTATGAGTACTATTCGTTCCAGAAATTGATATTTTAAGCTTTTATTATCACTTAGTTCAAAGCACTTTTTATTTACTTTTCTTGGGCTTTCTTATTTGTGAGATATTTATAAGTGTGATATTTAATTTTGAAGTAGCTGAAATGTGAAGGTGGAGTTCTATATATCTTAAAGTGATTTCTAATAAATCATGCAGGAAACACAGTCTGCATAATTTCAAATTTTGAAAATTTCTTGAAAAGTTCATTTTATGACAGAATATAGTCTATCCCTATTAATTTTCTACTTGTCATTTTTGTGTATAGTGCTCAATAAATAATAGGTCAAGGTGGCTGAAAATGTTAAGCCTTCTATATTATTACTCCTTCCAGCAAAGTGAGGGGGCTTAAAAAATCTCCAAATATGATTGTATTTGTTTTTCTAGTTTTATTAATTTATTCTTCATGTATTTTGGAGTTTTGTTATTAGGCACACATTTAGGATTATTATTGTTTCTTGAAGAAGTTACCCTATTATGGTTATGAAATATTCTCCTATATCTCTGAAAATATTTTTTCTTGAAATTTATTTTATATTAATAGCTCTACTTCAGATTTCTCATACTTATTTTCCTCTTCTTTTGTTTTTAACTTATTGGTGTATTGATATTTAAAGTGTGATATATAGAGAGAGCACATAGTTATCATTTGCTTTTTACATATGTTGTAAAAAGCAAGTGATAACTATATACTTATACCTTTTAATTATAATATCTAGATAACTTATATTAAATTAATTATTGATATTGTTGAAAAAAACCAATACTTGATTTGAAAGCAAGTGAGAAACTGGGTAAATAATAGGTTTGATGATGTAATATTTTGGAAAATGGGTTGAATAGTCCTGCTGTCAGGATCAGAGAGAAGATCATTGGGATACTTTTGTTGCAATTGTTAATTCTCTCATTTATCATATGCTACACAGCAACAGATTTATTTTATTGTTTGTTAACACTTTTTATTTTGCAAATAAAAAATTATACATATATGCATGTGTGTGTGTGTGTGTGTGTGTGTGTGTGTATTACCATGGCAATCTCTTAGGTATCACATTATGGTTTTAATGTGAAATTCTCTAACAACAAATAATACTAGGTATTTTTTCATATGCTTATTTGCCATTTGATTATCCTCTTCAGTGAAACACCTGTTTATGTTTTTTATTAATTTTTAATTGCATTATTTGCTGATTGTTGAATTTTCTAATCTTTGTATATTTTGTAAACAAGTATGCATATTGCAAATGTTAAAAACAATAAATAATAGGGGCTGGGGTTGTAGCTCAGTGACAGAGTGCTTGCCTGGCACTGGGTTCGATCCTCAGCACCACCATAAAAATAAACAAAATAAAGGTATACTGTCCATCTACAACTACAAAAAATATTTAAATAATAATAATAATAATAAGGCCTAGGGCGGGGGCTCAGCAGAGGCGCACTTGCCTGGCACTTGTGAGGCACTAGGTTCGATTCTCAGCACCACGTATAAATAAATAAAGGTCTATCAACAATTTAAAAAAACAATAATAATAATAATTAAAAGAGGGAGAAAAAAAAAGGCTGGGGATGTGGCTCAGTGGCAAAGTGCCCCTGGATTCAATCCCCAGTGCAAAAAAATTAAAAAATAAAAATAAAGATATTAGACATACGTGATATAAATCAAAGAATAAATGGTTCACAAAGACTTGGGACTTAGTAAATCAGATTTAATGTATAAAAGGCATTGAATAAATATCTTTGCAGGGTGCAGTGGCACTCACCTATAATCCCAGTTATGGGGAGTCTGAAGCAGGAGGATTGCAAGTTGCTCAGCAACTAAGCAAGACCCTGTCTCAAAAAAAAAAAAAAAAAAAAAAGGGCTGGGAATGTGGCTTAGTGAGAGCCCCAGTTTCAACCCCTAGTACAAAACAAAACAAACAAAAAAAAAAAACAGCATTGAATACCTTAATTACACATAGTCCTAATAAGTTTCTGTGGGTTTTATGTGATTTTGGATAATTTGTTTTTCATGTAGGCGAAATTATCATAATTGTTTTTATGATACTTTACAATGCCACTATTAGTATATGGAAAATTTTTTAAAATATTTTTTTAGTTGTAGATGGACACAATACCTTTGATTTATGTATGTATGTATGTATGTATGTATGTAGTGCTGAGAATCGAACCCAGTGCCTCACACAGGCGAGGCAAGCACTCTACCAAGGAGCCACAATTCCAACTCCGTATACGGACAATTATTGTAAACCAGTTTTTTTAACTAAGAGACTTCCCCCCAGAAGAGTGCCATCTCTTTCAATTTCTCTTTCTTTTTCACTTGGGTTCTGCATGGAATTTTCCTCTCTGCTTCATCCTGATGGTGTAATACACGATTACGTGTTCCTTGTCTTGTTTTCCTCTGGGAGGTGTGGGTACTTCTATTTCCTTCTCCTTTTTCATCTTTTCTTTCATTATGGCCTCTTCAGAGTCCCTCTGATCTCTATGCTAATAGGAAAGCACCGAAAGACTGAAAGGAAGACAAAGAAGAAAAAAATCCTCTAAGCAGCTGGGAGCCCTTAGGTCTAACCATCTCTATGGAAACAGTTCCTCAGAGATGGATCTAGAAACAATTCTATAGGGATCAGAGAGAAGCAGTAAGCCAGTCTCCCCAAGCCTTATTTATAGGATTCAACTTGCAAATGGAATTAGTTGATAGACATTTATTTTTCTTTGAGAAAAACAGTAAAACAAGAAGCCCAATAAGATTTACATTTATCCCTATTTAAGGTAATTTTAGCTAAAAACTTCCTACTTGCTATAATAATAAAAAAAAATACAAAAAAGAATATATGAACCAACTCCAAGCCCTTCCTAATCTTAACACTGGCAGAGTGCCCAATACAAAGAAAATATGGCCAAAATACCCCAAAGGAAACATTACCATTTGGTGGTGAAAAGTCATTCATGTCATTAGAATAATTTTAGGACTGTCACCCATGACCATACAAGGTATGTGGAAAGAATGCCAAATTCATTCAGGCAGTAAATAGATTATTTGAATTCAGGCAAGGAGTGAAAGGGTTTACAGAATTCCACCTACCAAGTCAGGTTGAAAGATGGAAAGAATAAAGTAGCAATGTAACTTGAACCCAAGGGAAGAACTCCATCTTTAGTGTGGGAGCTAGACAGCAATTATTTTTTAAAAGGGAGAACATACTCCAGGCCTGGTCTTCAATCTATAGTTCATTAAAAAAAAAAAAAAAAAAAAAAAAAAAAAACAGGTGGGGGATCCCAGTACAGTAAAAATAAAAATAAAAAAGAAGGGTACTGCAAAGTGTCAGTGATAACCAGGACAACCAAGTTTTAGGCCTGTTCAAAAGTCTCCAACAGATAACCTTGGAACTACTTCAGGTTTCCTGAGGTAAAGCCATTGTTCCTTAGGAAAAGTAACTTCAATTTGCCTAAAATTAGGTCTGTTCCATTAATGCACAGATGAGTTATTTGTAACCACCAATAATTTCGTTAGACCCTGGCCCTTGGAGTAAAAACTTTTTGGTTCCAATCTTAGCTTGGTCATTCAGCAGTTTTCACTTCTCTGGAACTAAGCACCTCATTGGTAGAATGACAATAATAATTTTCAGGGCTATAAAGACGATGAATTGCATATTACAACATCTTCTTTTTTTTTAATCTTTTTAAAGAATGATAACACCATTCCTTCCCCTCTAAGGAATATTTGAGAAGGTGGACTAAAGAATGGGTGTAGGGGCCTGGCATGGATGGAGCTCACCTGTAATCCCAGGCTGAAGCAGGAGGATCACGAATTCAAAGCCAGCCTCAGCAATTTACCGGCCCTAAACAATTCAGCAAGACCTTTTCTCTAAATAGAATTTTAAAAAAAAATAATGGTGGTGGTGGGGCTAAAAATATACAGTAAAAAGTATTTATTAGCTGTTAAGAACAATCTTAAGGGGCTGGGGATGTGGCTCGCGGGGTAGCGCGCTCGCCTGGCATGCGTGCGGCCCGGGTTCGATCCTCAGCACCACATACAAACAAAGATGTTGTGTCCCCCGAAAACTAAAAAATAAATATTAAAGAAAAAAAAAGTTTAAAAAAAAAAAAGAACAATCTTAAAAAAAAATAGTGGTGCGGATGTGGCTCAGTGGTTAGGTGCCCATGGGTTAAAAAAAAAAAAAAAAGAAGAATGGCAGTAGGGCACCATGACCTGGTCAATTCCTAATGCCCTGCACTAGTCGGGTTTTTTTGTTCGTTTGTTTGTTTGTTTGTTTGTTACCTAAGATTGAATTCAAGGGAACTGAGCCACATCCTAGCCCTATTTTGTATTTTATTTAGAGACAGGGTCTCAATTAGTTGCTTAGTGCCTCGCTTTTGAGGTGGCTGGCTTTGAACTCGCGATCCTCCTAACAGCCCGCCAAGCTGCTGGGATTCAGGCCTGCGCTACTGCATGAAATAGATAATAATAAACCATAAAATAAAAGTTTCCATTACTTCAAGGTAACTGGCTTCCTGTCTCCTTATTACACACTAAAGTTCTCATAGGGGGGAAAAATCGTTCATCTGTCTACACTCCGAACACCCCTACTATCCCTAAATGACTTCCCCAAGTCTGTAACACAAGATCCAAAATCTCCTGGCTGGACTTTCAAGGTTAGTTACATGCATATACTTTTTTTTTTTTTTTTTAAGAGAGAGAGAGAGAGAGAGAGAGAGAGAGAGAGAGAGAGAGAGAGAGAGAGAATTTTTTAATCTTTATTTTTTAGTTTTCGGCAGGCACAACATCTTTGTTTGTATGTGGTTCTGAGGATCGAACCCGGGCCGCACGCATGCCAGGCAAGCGCGCTACCGCTTGAGCCACATCCCCAGCCCCACATGCATATACTTACTTGCTTTCATCTCTTTACCGGAGTGCCTTTCACCTTTCCCATAGAATTTCACTTTTGTTTTGAAACTTTAAAAAATAAAAGGCCATAATGTGTCATTGAGAACGTTGATGGCATGACAGCACAGTAAAAAGTACTTATTAGCTGTTAAGAACAATCTTCAAGAATGGAAAGCTCCATTTAGAAAACAATCCTATAGCTCCTAAAATCAAGCGGAGATCAGTAGAGGAATGATATCAAGAAGTGGGAGGTAGGGAGGGAGGGGGTAAATGTTGTTACATCGCGTGCAAGTACGAATATGTAATAACAAATGCATCAATATGTACAACTATAATGCACTGATTTAAAAAAAAAAATGTGTGTGGGGGTCCAAGTCCACAGCCACGAGCCGCTGATTGGTCAATTAGGTTTTAATGGAGAGAAAAGGGAAAACAGTAAATAGGAAATCAATCAGAACCTATGCGGTTCTGATCAATGTGGGCCTGTGCTGCACACCTGAACAAGGCCCGCTAGGGGGCGGCTGGCACCTCCCGGGTGGTGGTGGTTAGGGGAAAAGAAACGTTAGCCCGAGAGCCGAAATCAGGCTTGGTATACACATTGGCAGCCGCAACACTATTTTCTTTCTTTTTTTTTTCTTTTAACCGCAGAATGCAAACATGGTGGATAAGGAAAGTGCTCCAAGTGTTTGGTGGATGAACCACGTGGCGCCCTTTTCTCGCTGGGTAAAGGCGGGGCCTTTACGGGATTTGTTCCCGGTGGAGCCTCGGGAGCAAGGGAGAACTTTTCCAATCCGCGACACCACGGTTCTTTCAAGGCTAATTGCAAGGGCTGCTTCTGCAACCTCCCATCCTATCGAAGAGCAAAAAGGTGGCTTCTGAGAATTTGATGGTTGTAGGGTAAACAAGAAAGGCGCAGAATACCGCCAGCCTTCCACTAAATGGATCAACCTCGGCTTTTCTCTCTCCCGGCCTCAGCTGATCAGCCCATCGAGTACGCAAGCGCATTTCCCCGCGCTAAGGCGGAACCGCCTGGTCTCGCGAGAGCAAGGCGGCCCGTCTTCGTAGCCCTCGCTCCACCCCCTCCTCCTCGCTCGCGCTCTCCCATCCCCCCCAGCCAGTTGCTGTGCTGCGCAGCTTCCTTAGCGGTTGCAGCCGCCGAAGACGGTTGGAAAAACCGTTGTTAGGAGCGCTACGAGAGACGAACGACTTCTCCCTCCTCACGACCGAATCCCGCGTGCACAGGAGTCGGCGTTACTATCGCTCGACAGGGTATCTGAAGTAAAAGGGGGTAGGTTGGGCTGGTGGTGTCGAGAGCGGAGTCGGGAGAAGGACGAAAGAGACCGGGAGGGGGTGGGGTGGGGAAGTGTGGAGGTCGCCGCTCCGGGGCGGCCCCGCTGCGCTTCCCGGGCGATCTCCCACTTCAAGGAGGGCGGCCTGCCGAGGGGAGGACTTGTTCAAGTGGAATTCAGTGGACGACGCCGAGACCCGAAGTGAGGGCTTTCAGCATTTTCCCCCATTCTCTGCTGGCTTGGCCTCCGCCATTTTGGGTACGGTGGCGCGGACACCTAGGCTTCCCGCCCTTCCCCGCTTTTTCTACTTTTTGTTCCCCATCTTCGGAAAACTGATTTAGAAGGCGGGGGTGTGGGGGTGGCCTAGCTCCCTGGAAGGGATGAGGGGGGGCAGTGAAGCGAGCAGGGTAAGGCCGGGCAGTTGGGTGCGGGGAGGATCGGGCTGCCGGGCGCGCTCCCGATGGAAATGGCGCCGGATGGGCCTGGCCTCCCACCGCGGCCTCCTTCCTCTGCAGTCTCGGCAGGGTTACCTGGGCTGGCGGGACTGCGAGTGACTTCTGACGCAGATTCCCAAGATGAGAGAGGCTGGAGCTGGGGGAGGAAAGCCAATGGCGACGAAGGCGCTCAACTCCCAAATCCAGGACAAAGGAGGCGGACGGCCTCCTTTGTAATTCCGCCGCCCGGTGGCGAAGGTTTTTAAGCCAGGCTTGGCTGCCGGACGGGAGGGGGAAGTACTCTCCCTAGTTCTCCGGTCTCTAGGGCCGCTAGATAACGAAAGTCTCCGGGGAGGAATAAAGGACGCTTAGCCGGCCCTTATATTCCAGGTTTGGAACTTCGAAAAGAGTACGTACTCATTTTCCAAAGGATTTTTTTTTCTCACGCTTAAACGTTTATAAAGACTTTGAGTAATTTTATAAGCAGAAAAGTGGGTGACTTATCAAATAGGACTGTGAAACGGGCATATATTTTAATAAGTCGTGTGGGCCCGGTGAACTACATGGTACCTCTTTTTAAATTCGTGGGTGGAGGTGGGTGGTTTAGCAATGGTTCTGTGTAGTTTGTCACATTCGAGTTAGAATTTGTTTTTAAGAAGGGGTTCTACTTTTTGGGAAACAGCTGTTAAAACGCAATCAGTGATTGGCAAAAATGTATGTATGCTTCTGTAGAGAATTGACTCAATATTATTAAGTCTGCACGAGTTGTGATTTTTTTCTTTTCTTAGCATTAAGGCTGTGGAAGTCAAATACTTTTATAAAGTTTATTTTCTTTTGGTAGCTAAGCATATTTTTTCTTTAGTGCTAGAGTATACTGATATTTTGAACTAGGAAATAAGCCTATTAGACAAATGTAAGCTTAGTCACATGGTGGTGGAGTGGGGTGATTTTATTGTTTTGTTTTTATTTGATGGTTGGTTTTGGTCTTTAGAGGAGTGTCATTGAAGACAGTACAGAAGAGAAAGGCAAGGCCTGAGAATGAGTTTCCAGTAATACATATAAAAGTATATAAATAAGTCTGTTAACTATACTTTCCAACTTTAAAAACAAAAACCCTGCCTGTTGTTGATGTTCTTTGATGCTTTCTGAAGATCATCAAAGAAAGTTTACAGAAATCTTACCTTGAAACGGATTTTTAATGGACTGAAAAACAGCTCAGACTTTCATGTAATGTATATGACATAAGCAACAGCTTTCCTTATTGAATTAGACTAGACTTTTTTCTGCCCTCTTTTTCATCTGCATCATAATCTGGAAATCCATCTAATTGCCTTTGCTAAGTAACAGTGTTATCTTTTGATGAACTTGTTTTGATAATTGACTGATGCATCAAATCCTTACATATACTTCAGAAGACAGTGTGCCTCCATGTGGAGATTTTTATATTTCAGTTGTTTGATTATGCTTCTTAACACCTTTGGGATATAATTCACATTCCACCAGCTGCCCATTTGAAGTGTATTTTCACTGGGTTTTAGTATATAAGCAGTTGTAAGACTACCACTGTAATCTAATTTTAGAATATTCTATCATTCCAAAAAAGACACATATTTATTAGCATTCATTCCATATACCAGACACCTGCCCTCCTTTCAAGACTCAGGACAACCACAAATCTTATGTAGTAGATTTTTATATTCTGGACAGTCATGTAAGTGGAATACAAAATATGGTTATTAGTGACTTTTGCTTAGGTTAGGAAATTTTAAAGTATTTGTATAAAACCAAATAAAGTTAACCTCATTTCAACTGGCGTTTTAAATTGGTGCTAACACTTGGGTGTTGTTTTGTTTTGTTTTGTTTTGGGTTTTTTGAGATAAAATCTCTCTACATTGCCCAGAACTCCTAGGCTCAAGCCATCCTCCTGCCTCAGCCTCCCAAGTAGCTGGGTCTGTTCACACCCTACTATGCCTGGCTAACATTTGGAATTCATAAAGTAGCGAAGTGATTAGCCATGGCCTTACAAAGAAAGATTGAGGTGGATTATCTGAATCATTAGTAAACTGTTTAGTTTTTGACAGCATTATTAAGATATTTATTCAGAGCCTTTTGTATGCCTTTGGAATTTTTTCTTGTTTGTAAGTAGAATTCTAGACTTGAGTTGTGAAGGGGTACTGGAACAAGGCTCTGAAGGCATATTAGAGTGAGGCTGTCTTTGTATATATACTCTTTTATACTCACGTGGAAAGTTACTCTGTAAAGTAGTTAATGTTCCAAATCTGGTAAATTTTTGCCCCAATTAAAAATTATTTAAATATTTAATATTTTTAATAAGTACTTCATCTCTTGGTTTCATATGAATCATCTTGGAAAATTCTGATCCAAAAATAAAAATTAGTTTGTTTGCTAGTATTTTCTTGTGAAATACTAAGTGAATCTCCACCTTTCTCTGTTTCTGAAATACAAATCTTTTGTGATGAATGTTTTTACATTGAAAAGAAAGTGCTGAGAGCTGAAAAAAACACTGTACTAAGATCTTTCCATGCTAAATTAGATTGACTGGACAAAGTTCTTAAAATTTTTCATGAGGAAATACATGATATTAGATCCTTTCCACTTTTCCCCCATCTTGGATCTTAAACTTTTATTTCTTAGGTTGGTTCTGCTTATTATTTGGTTCTGGGGATTGAACTCGGGGCCCTGTGCATGCTAGACAAGTGTTCTATCACTGCCTCACCCCCTCCCCACCCCCTGCAAACATATAGGGTTATTCGGGGACAGCATTAAACTTTATAAAGCCTTTGTTAACCTTGGGAAAGACTTAACAGGTTGTTTTTTTTTTTTTTTTTTTTTTTTTTTTTTTTCTTTCTTTTCAAGATTCAGAATAGTTTTCTGTCCTTTGAGGTTTTGTTTGTGGTCTGTCTAGTTGGTATACTGAGCTCTTAAAATCCACCAATCATTGCCACCAGTGAATGCTTGCTAAGAAAATAGACCAAGCATTTTACATGATTCTTGTAACAGTTGTTGG
This sequence comes from Spermophilus citellus, assembly GCF_964194105.1. Taxonomy (NCBI): domain Eukaryota; kingdom Metazoa; phylum Chordata; class Mammalia; order Rodentia; family Sciuridae; genus Spermophilus; species Spermophilus citellus. The sequence goes on from NC_138195.1 coordinate 42,684,959, forward strand.
TACTGATGCTGTATTTCACGGTTGAATGGGCTCAATTTAAGTAGTTTAACCAGTGTCCAAATCCAGACCCAGGATTTATTCTTTTATAAATTCATTTTGGTTATTTATGTGCTTAAGAATTAGTTGTAAGGTCAGTTTTTAAAATGTGTGGTATCTTTATCTTGGTTCTCTCTAGAGTGGCACTAGGCCTTTAGCCTAAACAAAATGGGCTGGGGGAATAGTTCAGTGGGGCTCTGGAGGTTTGATCCCATCATTTAAGAAGAAAGGTGATGAAGATTTATATGTAGAAATTAATAACCACTTTTGAGGATTACTGCATTCACTTACTTTTTTTGTTGAGCTAATGGGGATTGAATCTTGGGACAGTGGCCCAGTGATCTGTATCCCCAATCGCCCTGTCCCCCCTTTGGCAGGGTCTTGTTCAGTTGCCTAAGCTGGCCTAGAACTTGCCTTCCTTCCTCCCAAGTGGCTACATTGACTTTTTTTATTTAACGCATTAATAATAGGAAAAAGAAATTTATCCCTTTATAGATGTATTGATAGTTATACTGATAATTAAACCATATGAGATTAAACATTAGTGAATGCTGTTGGTGTAAAATACGATCTTCAAGCATAAAGGAATCAAGTGAACAAATTGTTTTGTTTACAGGGGAGGAGGTGGTAAGGGAAAGGTTTGAAATATTCAGGTGAGTAGGATTCCTACAGCTGCCTAGTGAAATTTGTAAGGTCTGGTAAGTTTCTGCAGCTGGAGGACTTCTGCATTAACCTTGAAAATGTTCTGGAATTTTTAAAGGAAGGTTGTTTGCCTCTGGGAAGGGAACTGGGTACTGGTTCATTTTGGAGGGGTAGGGGGATTTCTCACTGTGCTTTTTTCTATACTTCCTTAATGTGAATATATTTAAAAATTCATGTTTAAGTCTGAATTGATTATAAATTTAAGGCAGTGAGTATATTGGTTATATGCTATCTTTAGTGACTTCCCAAATAGGTGGCTTCAAAAACACGGGTACTGTTTAGAGGCATTTGTTTTGAGTAGCCTCTTACATCAGGTTTAAAACTCAGTCTAATTGTTACTTAAATATTCTTTTAAACTTATCCCCTTAAACAGTTTGATGTGTTCAAAATTAGTAGTTAATCTAAAAAGCTTGAGCTAAAGTTTTTTCCAGCATGAGGTGTTTATTGCATTTTTTTATTTGGACCTCACTATGAATGGATAGTAATACTGTATACAATATCCAATCAAGTTTTAAAGAAATTTTCTTCCGGTGAATAATAAAATTTGAAAAGTGAAAATGTGAGAGAGAAAAATGGCTAGAGTTGGCATTAAGATAACACAATCAAGAAAGTTTTGAAGATTCTGGTAGTAGAATTATGCAGGGTGTTTTTTATTTTTGCTTCTTATTTAAGCAGTGTGTGATAATTGGTTGATTCTAAGAAGTTCAGAACTTTTTGGTTGGAGGGGTCAGATTTCATTGCCTAAACCCTACCCCACAATAAAAAGTGATGTTACATTTCCTGTTGTGATACCTGTGAGAGGTGTTTCTTCAGTACCTCTTGACAAGAGTATATTTTGATTTACTGCTTTATGTGCTTGTTTATTTTTTATAGCATTTAAATCAAACGGTATTGAGATGGATTGGGTTATGAAACATAATGGTCCAAATGACGCTAGTGATGGGACAGTACGACTACGTGGACTGCCATTTGGTTGCAGCAAAGAGGAAATAGTTCAGTTCTTTCAAGGTACCTCTAGTATTAGTCAAAGTTTAGTAGTATTTTAATTTTATATTTTTATTATGTTATTCAGTTTTTAATTTGTAAAACATTTGATTTTGGAACTTTAAAGTTTGTGATGATTATGGTATATCGTAAAATATGAAATGTGCTCCAGTTAATAGTCAATACAGAATGTATAGAATATGTAAAAACTAATTGCTGTGCAGTGCAGTTAATTGAGAATAATTTTGTGTGATGAAAGAACCATGAATTAGCATATGGAGCATAAATTTTGTACCTTTTTTCATGTAATATAGGTGGGGTTTTAGAGTATATAATTTTTAAAGACAGTGGTCACAAAATTTTATTTATTCCAATATTTGAAAAAATATTCCATTTGTATTATGGGGTGATGGGAAACTAAGCTTTTTTGTTTTGTTTTGTTTTGTTTAGACTTGTTTTAAATATTTGATTCAGATGGGAATGTTTCAGCCTTTAACACTGTTCCCCTTGATGGGGTTATTTGTCCTTGGGTTAAAGGGTTGGAAATCGTGCCAAATGGGATAACATTGACGATGGACTACCAGGGGAGAAGCACAGGGGAGGCCTTCGTGCAGTTTGCTTCAAAGGAGATAGCAGAAAATGCTCTGGGGAAACACAAGGAAAGAATAGGGCACAGGTGGGGATGGAGAGTTTGGGATGGTGTTAAATTTTTATTTTTGGGGGTTGTGGGTCACTATTGCTTAAATGGGGGGGTAACCATAACATTTTCTGGGGTAGTTTTAAAAGAATTGATAATTACCTAAATTTAACTTGGAAACTACAGATTTGGGTGGGGAATTATTCTAATAGTTTGTTTAAATTAAAATTAGATTGTTTCCATTTCTCTGTAGGATGTTGTTGATGAATGCTTTTGTATAATCACCTATTTTTCTTAAACACCTATCATGTACTAAAGGAAACAAACTAAAAATATATTCATATTTTATGAATTGCTTTCAAATGACTCATTTGTCTATGTAAAACTTAAATATTTAATTATTTAAGTTTGTAGGTGTAAAAACTGTTAACTTATGGTGTATTTAGGCAATTTAAATTGGGTTATGTATCTAGATGTAGAAAACTTGCTGCATTTTGCCCGATATCTAATTTACTCTAATACATTTATGCTGAAACCTGTACCTTAAAAACATTTTTAAATAGGTATATTGAGATCTTCAGAAGTAGCAGGAGTGAAATCAAAGGATTTTATGACCCACCAAGAAGATTGCTGGGACAGCGACCGGGACCATATGATAGACCAATAGGAGGAAGAGGTGGTTATTATGGAGCTGGGCGTGGAAGTATGTATGACAGAATGCGACGAGGAGGTGATGGATATGATGGTGGTATGTGTATCTAATGAACAAAGGTTCTGTTGTCATTTTCTTAATGTTCCTGACACTTTGTCAAGAAATATAGAAATGGCGGTAATTTCAGTACCTACTAGGTTTTAAAACCTGTTCATGAAAGTACGTATTCCCATGGTCAGATCTGGGATTTGATTGGTGCACATATTAGCACCTAGAAAAATTACATAGAAGTTAAAATGAAGATGATTGGTATGTTTTCTTCTGGGTATCAGGATGTAATTTAATTTACATGTCTGAATTTATCTTTTTGAGGTTTTAAGCTTATATTGTTAACTGCCTTTTTTATACGCACTAACTCGGATTGCAAACTCATAATGATCAAGAAGTTAAATAGACTGCTTACTACAAGATGTGATTTATAAACTCGATATATTTATCTCTGATATTCGTGTAATTTCTCCTTAAATTACACAGGCTATGGAGGTTTTGATGACTATGGTGGCTATAATAATTATGGCTATGGAAATGATGGCTTTGATGACAGAATGAGAGATGGAAGAGGTAAAATAGTATTTTCATTTAGGAGTAAACTTGTATATATATACTTTCCTACATGTATCCATAATGGTTTATAATATTGACAAAATTATTTTCTAGGTATGGGAGGTCATGGCTATGGTGGAGCTGGTGATGCGAGTTCAGGTTTTCATGGTGGTCATTTTGTACATATGAGAGGGTTGCCTTTTCGTGCAACTGAAAATGATATTGCTAATGTGAGTAATTTTGGTGATTGTTTGGTTTTATACTTGGTATCTTAATTTTAAAGCACTCTTTTTTTCCCTTTATCTTTATTAAAGACAATATCAAGATTGGTGCTGGGAATGTAGCTCAGTAGTATTCTGTTAATGAATTATCATAAGGCCCTGGGTTCATTCCCTCACATCTGTCCCATATTCAGTGGTTGATAGATATTCTGTCAATTTTTTTGGTGACCTCAGTGGGATCCAAATCCAGTTAATAGTGAAAAACTGATTGATATAGACTTGTGAATAGATAATTTCTTTTGTTGTGTCATATTTTGAAAGAGCAAATATGTAAAGTTTTAGTGGCTTGATTTGGCTTTCTGGGGTAGATAAATCCTGCTGCTGTCACTGATTTGAAATTTGTTGGTTTCAGATTGGTTAGAGGATAGGCAAACTGCAGCCCGTGGGCAAAATCTAGTCACTTCCACCCATTCATTAACCCATAGAGTTGTAATATGACAGACCTAATGGTCTTCAAAGCCCGATATACTTGATCTGGTTAGTAAAGCAAAAGTTTGCTCTAGATCTTACTGGGAACCAATTGGCTTAAGTTCCAAGTACCTTTAAAGATAAGTTTAATATAAACTTGGGATTAGAACTAAGTGGTACATTTTAGGGATATTCATGTATTGTTGGCAGGTTTATCAAACCCATTGTTCTGAATCATGGTGTATGCTGTTTTCTCTGTAAATATTTTGTACTTCTCACATGAACTGTTATATTTCAGCAATTTTGAAATCTTTGGGGGGGGGTTTGGATTTTCTCTTTGTTTTTATTTGGTGGTGGTGAGATTAAACCCAGGGCCTTACATACACTTAGGTAAGCACTATACCAATGTGCTGACATCTACAGCCCTTGAAATGATTTCTTGAGAGTAAAGGGAGTAGTTTAGTTGACTTCGTTCTACTCGATAGTACAGTGTGAGGTTTTTAAAAAATACCTGTTTGGGCTTTGGTCTTGATTGCACTTTTTTTTTTTTTTTTTTTTTTTAATAAGAATGTAGTCATATTCATGTTCGTAGACCTTCTGGTGGATTGAGCAGTTGAAGGGTTTATTTCAGTGGATGAGGAAAAAGTTAAGCTGTTGGTAATTTACTTTTGAAAATTGGAATTTAAAAATAAATATTTTCTTTGATTTAGTTCTTCTCACCACTAAATCCAATTCGAGTTCATATTGATATTGGAGCTGATGGCAGAGCAACAGGAGAAGCAGATGTAGAGTTTGTGACACATGAAGATGCAGTAGCTGCCATGTCTAAAGATAAAAATAACATGCGTAAGTGGTGTCCTCGGCATGCTATTTTGTTTCCTAGATGTGCACTGGTTTATAAAAATCTTATTTATTGAAATAAGTATAAGATGTATTAGGATCTGTAGATGGCTCTTGGTACAGAGTATTCAATCCGTAATAAAGCTTATACTTTAATGGTTTCCTTAGGTGATTTACCAAAGTATTGATACATATTTTAATTGACTTGCTAAAGCTTTTATTAAAAAATTTGATCCATCATTCCTCTCATATTACTCTTAACCTTTTTTCTTAAAGAACATCGGTACATTGAACTCTTCTTGAATTCTACCCCTGGAGGTGGCTCTGGAATGGGAGGTTCTGGAATGGGAGGCTACGGCAGAGATGGAATGGGTATGTGAAGTTTTAAAAATAAGCACTATTGGCTTGTTGGCAATTGATCTCAAACTTACTTTTTTTTTTTTTTTTTTTTTTTTTTTTTTAAGATAATCAGGGAGGATATGGATCTGTTGGAAGAATGGGAATGGGGAACAATTATAGTGGAGGATATGGTACTCCTGATGGCTTGGGTGGTTACGGTAAGTTTTTCTACTTGGTTTGTGTTAATCCCCAATTGAAATGCCCATAAAAAAGTGCAGATATTAGTTTTAATATCTGATGCACAGATTTCTTCTGATAAATGATTCTTAATGTTTTTCTCTTAAGGCCGTGGTGGTGGAGGCAGTGGAGGTTACTATGGGCAAGGTGGCATGAGTGGAGGTGGATGGCGTGGGATGTACTGAAAACATAATCGCCAACATACAAGTCCTAACAACAGCATCTGGTCTACTAGACTTTCTTACAGATCTAATTTCTTTTGTATTTTAAGAACTTTATAATGACTGAAGGAATGTGTTTTCAAAATATTATTTGGTAAAGCCACAGATTGTGATGGGAAAATCTGTTTTCTGTAGGTTTTATTTGTTGCATACTTTGACTTAAAAAATAAATTTTTATATTCAAACCACTGATGTTGATACTTTTTATATATACTAGTTACTCCTAAAGATGTGCTGCCTTCATAAGATTTGGGTTGATGTATTTTACTGGTAGCGCTACAAACAGTAGTATAGTGTAGTATTAGAGAATAATGGTTCACTTTGGTATAAACTGCAATTCTTTATAAGCAGACATCTGAAATAAGAGCTTGAATAATTTTTTCTTTAATTTCTCCTGAATAGCACTGTAAATATAAAGCCTAAAGAAGAGTTTAGGTGGCTTCAGGAATATAAATTCAGCTAATTCTATATTATTCTTTTTCAGATGTCATTTATCAGGCATAGCTCTGAAATGTTGATGATCTAAGAGGTATCTGGATTTCTGAGTATTCCTAATTGTGTTACCTAGGTATGGGAGTGTTGGAAGTTTGAATTCTAGCCCTAGATTTTAGAATACATTTCCCTCAGCACTTGACTGAAGTACCAAAAATGTTTCCAAAAGGTGAGAGTCATAACTTATTTCAGGATGTTTAGAGTAGGTAGGATTCTCAATGACATGAGAATTCAGTGTGTAAGTACATAGGCATTTACTATGAATCATAATTCTCAGATGTATTTTCAGTTTCTTATCCAATCGAGCGTATGGGTTTTAAATAAGTGTTTAAATGACTACATTTAAAAAATGTAAGACACAAATCCATGTCATAGTCAAAAACAATCCTGCAGTTGGATTTTGTATCTGATGTCAGTTTGGAGTTTTAATTAAAAATATGTAGCAAGGAAAAGGTGCTTTTTAATTTCATCACTTTGATCAATATGGCTTTTTTTTTCTCAAATTGGCTTAATGGATCAAAATGAAACCTGTCAATGTGAATTCAGTTACTGAACTTGTTATTTGTTTTTGCTAGAATGTTATTAATGTAATAAATGTCAATGTGGGAGATAATCATGTGGCGTTTGTCCTAGAATGCTTTTTGTGTTGGTTACTAATTACAACCCATATTGGTAGAAAGCACTGCATATAATATCTAGACTGATTAAAATTTAAAGTGACTCCAAAGGAGAAGGGTTTTTGGTGTAGAAAAGGAAGTGTTCTGGCATGTATATTTGGAACTTTTTGACCTTTGGCAATGATTCAACTTTTTTTTCTTTTTTTGTATCAAGGATTGGAGACTGTGCATATTAAACATGTACTGTACCACTGGTCTTTACCCCCAGCTATATACCCCCAGTCATTAGTGCCTATGCCCAGCTTACTTTAATTAGCTACTTAAATAGTAAGGCTCAAACAACCTATTTTTAAAAGCCATGTACTTTATTTTCCTAGAACTGTGTTCTTAAAATCTTTAAGCAGTGACAGTATAAAGTTAGAAATGAAAACTGCGTTTATAAAGCAGGCTAATTGTTCAAATCTTTATTTGATTTATAAAATTCACATTTTATTTTTAAAACATTACAGGTTAGAAGAATTACAATCGCAATTCCTTGGCACCATGATCGCATCATTGTGGTAGTACTGGCTAGGTAAGGGAATGGTATACGAAATCTATTTTGAAAACAAAAGTACAGCAGGTTCATGATCAAAAAGTAAGAATTGTGAAAGTTTTGTAATGGAACACAAAAATCTAAAGTATAAATGGTTTTAAAGTAAGCCAAAACTAAATGAGCAAGTTATATTATTGTCATTAAAGCTGCTTCCCCAAAAAAAGCCCAAATTAATAGTAAAATGAGTTTTGAATGTTGAAATTTTAAAGGTTGACTAAAAATCCTGGTTTATTTATCGAATGGAAACTGCCTTGGAATTTAAGCAACTTAAATTACATTTTAAAATTCGTTCCAAGTACATAATTTTTAAAAACCTGTTTGAAAACTTTCATTTATGCTTACTTGTTTTCAGCAGTCATAAAAATGTTAATCTATCCCATCAGTACAAAATGGTTCAAGAATATAATCCTATCTCAAGTACATTTCTGTCAGTATTCAAGAAAGACCATTTAAACTGGGTGTGGTAGCACACACCTATAATCCCAGCAGCTCAGAAGGCTGAGGCAGGAGGATCACAAGTTCGAGGCCAGCCTCAGCAACTTGGTGAGACCCTGTCTCAAAAGAAAAAATAAAAAGGACTGGGGTTGTAGCTCAGTGGAAGAAAGCCCCTGGGTTCAGTCCAAGTACCACATACATACACACACAGACTAACTAACCAACCTCAAAAACTGACTAGAATTTATGGGTTCTGGAAAAAATAGATCTTCAAATAAAACATTGGTTTCTTTTGGGTGGGGGGTACCAGGAATTGAACTTAGAGGCATTTAACCACTGAGCCACATCCCCAGCCCAATTTTGTATTTTATTAGAGACAGGGTCTCACTGAACTGCTTAGCTCCTCACCTTTGCTGAGGCTGGTTTTAAACTCAAGATCCTCCTGTCTCAGTCTCCCAAACTGCTGGGATTACAGGCGTGTGCCACCACGCCCAGCTAAAACATTGGTTCCTTTCTTTGGCAATTTAGTTAAATTTTAAAGGAGATGGTCACATGGAAAAGAGCCTACAGATAAAAGTACTTGGGGGTCAGGAAGGCATTTGATCATTCGGTGTAATGTTCTTAGGAATGTAAAGTTTCTATGTAATTTTTGAAAGGCTTACAAAGTGCATGGCTGAAAATTAGATTAATAAAAAGGAAATAGTCTCAGTAGGAGTTTGTTTTCTTATACACAGGCAACTTCATATTAAATTCTTGGTATGGTATAAACAATATAACTTAGTGTTAAGGTTGATTGTGTCTGCATGAACTCTCAATTCTGTGTCATCAGTGGTAAAGTTTAAACATGTAATTCCATATTAATACACATTTTTCCCCCATGGTGCAGGTTTATGTTTTCATGTTTGGGGGAAGGGGGTAACCACACCCAAGAACATCTGCAAATAACTTAAGAGGAAGTTCCTTTCAAGATTAGAAGTAAATTGTAAATACCAGATCATTCCAAAAAAGTATCAGCAAGCACAATGGTTGTTTAGAAAAGATGGAAAGACAATCTTGTAGGATAAAATACCTTTTCTACTGCAAAGAGGGGGAAAAGGGAGGGAAAATACAGGTGAATATGGAATTCTACCAAAATAATAATTCTGTTGAGTTAGAGAATTAATACTTCTAAAAAGTTTGTGCATTTCCAGTCTCTTTCTCTGAGAGTAGGGAAGCTTTAAAGTGCATTAAGAGAATTACAGGCACCATCAAATACCAACTTGACAGAATTTAAGAAGAAAACAATCTGAAGCCTTATTTTTTAAGAAGGCCTTTTTACAAGATAAGGCAAATGTGTTTGAGCTGTTATATCTGGCCTTTAAATGAAGTGAAGGGTTCCATGATTATTCCATGTAATAATTAAAGTTATTTTAAAACATGCTGTTGAGAATGTAACAATGAGTAAATACCAAATGATACAACTTAATAATTCCCATGAGTAAAATATGTAGAAGATAAACTGGTACCAATACTGACTAAAGGCAGCTTATGTTTGGATACCTTGTATGCATTCATTGCAGAAACTTTCATAGGTAAGGATTTAGTTCTACAATCTTATGGCAAGTTAGATGAGCATCTCTGAATGAGCAATGCATGACAGGAATCACAGACTCTTACTGGCTTTGGTGAAGAAGGCAAAGGCAGTTCGTTGTCAGAACAGGCATTACAGAAAATCTCTCCACAGTTTCTACAATGGTGCTATTAAATTAAAAATCAGAAAAAATTTGATGAATAAAATGAGAAGCCATTTTTGCACCCAGAGTTTTTGGATTCTTTTCCTACCTCTCTTACCTTTCTCTTAGAGAGTGAGAATTCCTTTTCACAAAGCTTACAATGTGTTGCTTCTTTGTCTTTGAGCCAGACCAGTCCCTGGTAGGAAAGAAAAGTATGAATGATTACGTTGAATTTTTTTTGCACAAGGACATTTTATAGTATCAGACATGTAAAGGGAGAAATAAGAAGTTTTGGGGTGTGGTTTTGGTTTGGGGTATGAGGGATTAAACCCAGGGTTCTTTACTATTAAGCTACATACATCCAGCCTTTTTTTCCTTCCTTTTTAAGACAGGGTCTCACTAAGTGGCCCCGAACTAGCCTCAAACTTTTAATCCTCCTACCTCAACCTCCTAAATCACTGACATTACAAACGTGCCTGTTGTACCTGGCTGCTCCCTGAATAAAATTTCTAACTGGAATTACGTATTTTTTGTTTTCTGGTACTGGGGGTTCAAAGTATCAGGCAAACATTCCCACCCCTTCTCACTTTATAGATGAGAGAACAAGGTTCAGAAGTTGCTTGCTCAAGGAAATAGCTACAAGCAAACCTAGGACGAGAAGGAAGTAGTGGGCTGCTGCTCTTCAAATAAATTGACTTTTTCTGTCTAGTTCCAGAATTTTAGCCACTATTATATAAAACACTTCCCTAGAGAAAACAGACATTTAGAAAGAGGGTATCTGGTATTTCTACTGTTAAAAAATTTTCTCTGATGAGGCCTACCTACCACTGAAACAATTTGCTGCCATCCACCCAGCCAACATACACATATGACTTAGGTGAGCTTTGTGCCTCTCGTTTAAATTTGGAGATACGAAACCTTACTAAATAAGTTCAAAGACAAAATATGTCAAGGATGCTATTTCTAAAAGGAAAAATGAGCAAAAAGCCTAATGAATATTAAAAGTATATAAACAAATCACATGAAAGGTTGTACCTCAAAAGTGCAGACCCAAGATTTTAACCCAGCTCACAGATATTAAGGAAACAGGAACAAGTTTATTTTCAGTTAAAATCTGTAATGTGGGGCTGGGAATGTGGCTCAAGCGGTAGCACATGCGTGCGGCCCGGGTTCGATCCTCAGCACCACATACCAACAAAGATGTTGTGTCCACCGAGAACTAAGAAATAAATATTAAAAATTCTCTCTCCTCTCTCACTCTCTCTTTAAAAAAAAAAAAAATCTGTAATGTGGAAAACAGTTTGGAGAAGCTGTCCCAAACCCTTCAACTGGTCAATAATATAGAAAAAGAAAAGTCATAAAGCCACTTTCCTACATACAAAAACAGAACTACATATTGTTAAAAATATACATGAATAAGAAAAGCAAGGTACTGATTGACAAAAAAAGTAGAGGAAATTTACAAAAGGAAGAAGAGTAGCAAGCACTGGGGGCCCTCAAGCATGGATCATGGTTGATTATAAGCTAAGCAAAGGGTATGCAAGTGTTATACAATGTGCATTCTCTGTATACACTGTTATTTTGCCCAGTTTTAATACTGGTTTGAACAAACCATCCTTGTCCCCACCCGTCTCTTGTGAGCAGAAAAAAATGAACTGATGTGTAAATCCTTAGAATAAAGGATGTATTGCCCCAAAATAAGCGAGTAACCCAAGAAAGATATTATGGGATTCAGGCAATAGAAACCCACACACAGGATAAGGGGAACTCCAGGAATAGAATCAAAGGGAAATCCAACAGGAGTAATCAGGTTAGACATAAGCAGAACAGAGAACTACAGGATGGATGACTGCATGAGAAAGTGATAAATTTTGCAGTTTGAAAACCTCAAAACATAGAGGTATTCTAGAAGGTATGAGAAAACTGATATTCAAATACAGCTAACTTAAGAAGAGGAGCAATAATTACAGTCCTGCCTCCACTGAGCAAGACCCTCTAAAGGAAAAAAAAAAACTGGGGAGCTAGGAATATGGCTTGGCTATAAAGCACCCCTGAATTCAACCCCTAGTACCAAAGGGAAAAAAGTAAATACATTTCACAAGAAACTGGGAGGACAATGAAGAGAAGGCCAGTGTGAAAGTGGCCAAAACCCATCCATCATATTAATCAATAACTAGGTTTAAAATTGATTAATCAAGAATAGACAACATATACTGCATCTTACTTTAGAAATGCAATTAGGCCAGAAGAAGCAGGTAAAGGACTTAAAAGTGTAGCGGAGCAAGTGTGGGTAAGGGCCAAGAGTGAAAAAAGAGACGATTACTTTTTAAGTCTGTTTAGCACTTTTTTAGATTTAATACTTTGAATTAAAATATAGGTAGACGGTAGAGGTAGAAAGGTATCTATCACTGAAGTTCTCTCAGTATTTTTTATGTTGTAGAAGTGAATTCAAATACATCCACAACTGTATGTATGGTAGTGGGGCATACTATTCATTTAACCCAAAGGCAAATTACTACTGATCTACATCCAAAGCCCCCCTTCCACACTTTTTTTTTAAATTTTGAGATAGGGTCTAGCTAAGTTGCTGAGGCTGGATTTCAATTTTTGATCTTTCTGTATTAGTCTCTCAAGCCACAGGGATTATAGGAATGCATCACCAAACCCGGCCACAACCATATAAGGATAAACTATACTAACTACTATTATGTATATTACTCTATAGTCAATATTCATAACAACCTATGCAGAATGATAAAACTGTTTCAGAAGAGTAAAATAGGCTTAGTAAGGATATGTGAGACAGTAAAAGCCAAAAGCAGAATTCTTAAATTCAGAGGAATCTGTTATTCCACACTGTAGGGAAGTGGACAAAATTATTTCTAATGTCAATTTTCATCTGGAAGATCACTGTAATACTAGACATAAAGGGGAGAGCTCTACTATTTGTCCAAGATCCCCAATGTTTTTCAGAACTGGGGATCAAATCCAGGGCCTTATATATCCTATCACTGAGCTATACCCCATCCCTAAAATACCTTAGATTTATGCAGGACTTCACCTACTTTTGTAGTTTCATATACCTTTTTGCTTTATGGAAACATTTTCTACTCACCTGCAATGCTTTGTTAGCTTCTTTTATATCTTCTATTTTAAGTTTGGATCTAAAAGATTACAAACAGGTCCAAATTTCAGTACACATTAAAATATAAAACCTTGTAATTAATTAGAAAGGTATTGGCTTTACAGTTATAATTGTATATATGACTCTAATGATCTCTGTCTGGCATGATATTTTATATTTTCTAAATGTCCTAAAGGAAAATGCATTTTTAGATTTAAAACTTGGTGGTTTTTTGTTATATTTGTGTTTTGAATGCTGGGATTGAACCCAGAAGTGCTTTATCACTGAGCTACATCTTACCCTTTTTATTTTTTATTTTGAGATAGGGTCTCACTAAATTGCTTAAGGTCTAAATTGCTATGGCTGGTATCAAACTTGCAATCTTCCTGCCTCAGCCTCCTGAATTATAAGTGTGCACCACTGCACTTTGCAAAACTTTTTTTTTTTAAGGAAAGAAATAATTGGCACCAGTTGTGGTAGTACATGCCTGTAATCTCAGCAATTCTGGAAGCCAAGGCAGGAAAAATCACAGTTTTTAGCCAGCCTCAGCAACTTAGTGAGGCCCTAAAAACATTCAAGGGTGCTCTACCACTGCTACATTCCCAGCCCTTTTTATTTTTTGAGACAGGGTCTTGCTAAAAAGTGCTGAGGCTGGCCTCAAATTTGGCAGTTCTCCTGTCTCAACCTCCCACATTGCTGGAATTACAAGCATGTGCCACTATGACCAGTGATTTAGTCACTTCTAAGAAGTCACAAAGGTAGCAATGAGAAAGCCAGCATCCAAACCCTGGTCTATGTAACCTCCAAAGCCCACATTGCTAACCTATATACAAAGTTCATTGGCTGGGGTTGTAGCTCAGTGGTAGAGCACTTGTCTCACAGGCATGGGGCACTGGGTTTTATCCTCAGCACCACATATAAATAAAGATATTATGTCCATCTCCAACTAAAAAATAATTTGAAAAAAGAAAAAGTTGAGATACAGAAGTGTTAATGAAATACGCAGAACACGTATTAGTGATAATTTCCCACCTTTTGAAAATACAAGTTATTGAAAATTCACATAATAAAAAGCAATGTTTAATTACCTAGATTCCAATACCGAGGGATGATTTTCTCTACATGTCTATGAGTGTGTGTGTATATATGTTTACATGGAATCATTACCTACATAGTTTTTTATAACCAGCTCTTTTTCTCCTAGCAAGGTATCCTGAACAGCTAAAGGCTATTAGTTGTTACTAAGTATCTGCTTCATATTATATTAAATGATTACATGGTGGGACTGGGGCTATAGCTCAGTTGGTAGAGTGCCTGCTTTGCTTGCACAAGTTTCTGGGTTCAATCCCCAGTACCAAAAAAAGCAATATTAAATGGTTACATGTTATGTACCATAAAAAAGGATATGAAAGTTAATATCTATTGTTGAACTTCCACAAAAGTTTGCTAAAGTACAAGGTATAAGCTGTACTGGTCTGTAGTCCCAGCTACTCAGGAACCTGGGGCAGGATCACAAAAACCGACCATAGCGCTGAGAATGTAGCTCAATGATAAAGTACCCCTAGGTTTAATGCTTGTACTTCCGGGAGGGGCTGAGGCAGAAGGATCCCAAATTCCAATCTGGCCTCAGTAAGGCCCTAAGCAGTTCAGTGAGATGCTCTCTCAAAATTAAATTTTTAAAATAAATAAAAAAGGGCGGGGGATGTGGCTCAGTGATAGAGTATCCCTGGGTTCAATCTCCAGTACCAAAAAATTCTGACCCCTATCCATGTTTTAGGGACTATGATCTCAGAAGTAATAAAGGAAAATTGACAAAAGGTTGCATGTAAAAATTGAAATATTAACAAGGGAAAAACATGCTACAAACTAATAATGAATGACAAACTAGAAAAAAAAATGTGCCATACTTGATTTTCAAAGATCCCATGAATAATCAAAAAAAAATGTACAACAGTCACTTTACCAAAAATAAACTACATATAATAATGGAATAAACATGATCAACCTGGCTCATGATTAAAGAAATAGAAATCAAAATAATATTCTTTTTTTTTTTTTTTAAACTCTTTGGTACTTCCTACTACAAGAAAGATGACAAAAACTTTACATGCTGGGCAGTGTCATATGCCTGTAAGACCAGCCTCAGCAACCCTGTCTCAAAAATTAAAAAGGATTGGGGAATATAACTCAGTAGTAAAGCACCATTGGGTTCAATCCCTAATACCAAAACAAAACTTTACAGCACATTCTTTTTGGCCCAACAATTCAAGCCATATCAACATATGATTTTCTTTGGTACTGGAGATTAAACCTAGGACCTCAACCATGTCAGGTCAGTACTACATTCCTAAGCCCAAAATATACATAGAAGATATTCACAGCAGTACTGCTTACAAAAGAAGTTTAACTTAATTATCTTTTTTTTTTTTTTTTTTTTTTGTACCTGGGATTGAACCCAGGGGTGCTTAACCACTGAGCCACATCTCCAGCCCTTTTTTATATTTTATTTAGAGATGGTCTTGCTAAATTGCTTTGGGCCTAGCTAAATTGCTGAAGCTGATCTTGAACTTGCTTCAGCCTCCTGAGTTGCTGGGATTACAGGCATGTGCCACTGGGCCCAGCTATCTAGCACATAAATAAAACACCTTCAAACTACAAAAGAACAAGCATTATATGGAATTAGGTTAGGTATGCAAGGTAAGAGAATAATTCAGTAGTCAAAATAACCCTTGAAAATCCCTTACACATAGCTAGCCCATAAATTCACTTATAGATTGTGTAGTATATCTAACCTGTGCGGTAATTTCCCTGCAAACTAAAATTTGAGAAGCAATGAACCGGACTAAAGTAAATAACAAGGGTCTGAAAGCAGCACCTAGATCTTCAAATGACCACCTCTTTAATACAACTACAAAGTCTCTGGAACAGGTGAAAATTAACATATTCCTTATTTTACTATGCCAGTATGCTCTAATATTAAACTTTTAAGATCTCAGTAAATGGAGATTTTTTGTTTTCACTATTTAGATTATAAACATAGTGCCTGCACATGGAGGAAGCGCAATAAGTACCTGTGAAATACTGGGAAATATAGTAACCAGCACTTAGCCACAGGGTTAGGCTCAAAGTGCTCAACAAATGGATGTCAGATTGAAACTGATATCTTTCTTTCAGAAACATAATACAAATTGTTCTGTGAAAAGCTATACAAGTTAGGTGCAGTGGCGCATGCCTGTAATCCTAGCACCTGGGTGTAATCCTCAGTACCACCAAAAAATAAAAGGTACAGAGATAAAAATACATTTATCTATAATAGTTCATATTTTTACCTTATATTTAAACCTCCCCTGCCCTTTGGTACTGCAATTGAACCCAGGGGCATGCCACCACAGAGAGCTACATTCCCCAGCCCTTGCTTATTTTGAGATAGGGTCTCACTAAATTGCTGAGGCTGGCCTCAAACTTGTGCTCTTTTCTCTACCTGAGCCTCCTGGGATTACAGGTATATTCACCACACAGCTGTATTTAAACCTTTCTAATTAGTTTGATGCCTTCATGGACCTTTAATAATTGTCAATGACTACTTAGTTGAAGGGGAAAAAAAATTACTCGCTAAGTTTGTTGCCAAGTTCTTGAAGAGCTTGCTCTTGTTCACGATATATTTTTTTCAACTGCTGATTTTCATCCTGGAGGTTAAGAAACTCCTGTCAAAACAATAAAAGACAGAAAATGTGATTTAAAAGGAATGAGCAACTTCACATTGTGTATGTATCATTAATTAGCATCCTTAAGCTTTTTATAAAAAACAAAAACTGTCTCCAAACTCCTTTCTTAGCTGCTCTGTGTATCAGCTACTTCACATTTTTCATATTTACTTAAATCTCTTTAATATTTTTGACAAGAAATAGTATGACCTGTTTTCCTTGTATATGTAAACTGTGTCTAAGTTAACTTTAAAACAAGACAACATTCGCTGGTGGTGGTACACCCTTGTAATCCCAGCAATTCAGTTGACTAAAGCAGGAGGCTCACAAATTTGAGGCCCACCATGGCAATTTAGCAAGCCCCTATCTCAAAATAAAAAGATCTAGGTGTGCAGCTTAGTGGTAGAGTGACCCTGGGTTCATTCCCCAGTACCGAAAATAAATAAATTTTAACATAGGTGAATATTTGTCAAAAGATATAATATTTAAAGTTTTACTACAATTTACTTTTTTAAGATTAGTGATTTGTTGGGTCTCATTTCTAAGATGAGATAAGGCATCTTTCTCCTTTTGAAGATCTTCCTGCAAAGTCTGTCTCCATTCCTTCTCAATCTTCAGATCAGTTTCCAGTTGGATCCTTAAATGACAAATAATACACAGAAGCTCAGTACCACTTCTTACATAACAGTTAAATTTATTCCTTAATACAAGCATCCTTTTGGTTGATTAATTTTGCCTCTATGATCACAGACATGCGTTTTGGTTGATTAATTTTGCCTCTATGATGCATTTCTGTGTTTTTCTTTTCTTTCTCCTTTTTTCTTTTTTGTACCAGGGATTGAACCCAGGGCCCAGGGGCATTTAACCACTGAGCCATATCTTTTTTATTTTTTGAGACAGGATCTTCCTAAATTGCTAACACTTGAACTTGCAATCCTCCTTCCTCACTCTCCTGAGTCACTTGGATTACAGGTGTTTGCCACCATGTCTGGCTTCATTTTCTTTCATAAATATCTTTTGGTAAACAAATTCAGCACAGGTTTTTTTGTTTGTTTTCCTTAAACAATACTGGCAATTGAACCCAAGGCTTTGCACATACTCAGCAGGTGTTCTACCACTGGGCTACACCCGCAATAGGGGTTTTCTGAACACATTTGCCAGCCACAAAAAAATAACTGCTAAACACTTTATGTCATTTTGTCGATATACATTAGAGTTGTATAAGTATAGAAAATGGAAGGGTATATACCATACTACTAAAACTTTTTTATCTTGGGGATTCAACTCAGAGGAGCAATGTGGGGTTTTAATTGTTTTCATTTCTGTGCCATGTGAAAAATTTTAAAACAAACTAACTAATGAAAGGGATTGATAATTACAATTGTTAAATGAATGTAATATCAGTAACAGCAAAATCTGCCCTGGTGTAAAGTGCTAATTTGCAGATTACTGTTGGAAGCTGACCAGCTGCAGGATAGATCCAAAACCATGCCGACTATACTGTGTGGAAATGCTAGTTCTCATCTGAAAGCACTCCTATATCATTCTAACAGCGGCTAGCTGGCAAGACAAAAGGTGTTGAAGTATAAAATTTTTATTTATTTATTAATTATTGGTAATGAGGATTGATCCTGGGGGCATTTTACTACTCAGCCACATCATCAGCCCTTTTTTAAATTTTAAGACTTACTTAAGCTCAAAATTTTTAACAAAAGGTGGGGAGGCTGCTGAGAATATGGCTCAGTGGTTAAACACTCCTGGATTCAATTCCTGATACCCAAATGAATAAATAATTTAAAGGGAAGCCAGGCATGTTAGCACACTGGTAGTAATCCCAGTGATTCAGGCCAGCCTCAGCAATCTAGCAAGATACTGTTTCAAAATAAAAAGTAAAAAGAGCTGGGGATGTAACCTGTGGTAAAGTGTCCCCAGGTTCAATCCCCAATACCTCTTAAAAAAAAAATCATAAGCGCACACACACACACACAGAATGATCCTAATTCTCAAAAAACAAAAATACTGATACATATTAAAGTGTTATCCATGTTCTTTTAATTTTCTTCATGCTTCTCCATGATTCCTTACGTTTTGGCCAAGAGAGTATAATCTTTTCATAATCAGAAACTGATAAAAGTTATTTCCATATTAGGGGAAAATCTAGAATTCATTTTTCTCTAACAAAGTTTCTCAACTGACTGTTCCTATACATACAGTTCCAATGTCAGAGATTTCCTCGGTCTCCAAATTGTTAACATGTTCATGCCCTCCAAAAAGGCACCAACTTAGAGAAAAAAATTAAAGTTTCACCAGTTATAAATAAATAGATATTTTTAAAAAATAAAGTTTCACCAGTGACAAACATATCTCAACAGCTACACCTAGATCTTAGTAGTTAGTTTAGCCTTACAAAGAAAGGGGTAGGTCCCTGTAGCGTTGTTTAGGTCATCCTTTGGGCAGGTATCAAATAACAATATCATAGTAGAGTAAGTTGTAACATTGCAAAATAAATATCAATTTTGTCTTGCATGTTTTTGTCAAACACTAAAAAAGGTGATTTAGTAACAGAGTATCTGGATTTCTATGCTATATTCAACTAATTGGCAAAGTGTCCCAATCTTTGTTTCCATTTGTTTTTATTTGGCAAAGCACAGGGACTTAAAGCCCTTGGCACTGCTACTAAACTTGTGACGTGAATGCTCCTTGTAATTTTTATTGCCAAAGGAAGTCCTGAAAAAGTACTATCTATTATTATTATTATTATTATTATTATTATTATTATTATTATTAAATGTTTTTAAAGTACTGGGGGGGTAATAGAGGCACAGTGGATAACCCTCGGTACCCTTGCGAACTTGGCACTGCAAGTGGTGCAGAGTATGCTAGCTGCCTCCTGCAGCCTTTGTGTAGGCCTGGCGCCCGCTGTGCTGAGCCCCCCAAAGCCCTGTCGCCTGATGGGGGCGCCATTCGGAAGCTGTGCACTGCTCACAGGACCCACTCTGCTCTCCGTGCATAAATTTACAGAGGAACATGAATGGATAACTATAGAAAATGGTATTGGAACAATGGGAATCAGCAATTCTGCACAATAAACTATGTTTATTGCAGTCTATCTGAAGTAAAGAAACATGAGAAATATGTAAAATGTATTGAGAAGTACAAATGGCACCCTAAGTAAACTAGTGTGGAATAACTTAAGCAGTTGTCTTAAATTAGTGGTAAAAGAAGATTTAAAAAGAAACTACTCTCCACACTGCTAACTGGAAGATGATTACCCCTTAAATTTCCAGTGTCTACAGATAAAGATTACACTGTATGCATGAATCTTTTTTTACTTTTTTTAATGATTTTTAGAGTTAATATTTAGGCTCTGATTTCAGAATTCATGAAATTATCTGTGGTAAAAACTACTTACAATAGGCATGTAATTCAAGGATAAGCCTTATACAATATTGTAACTTGCTTATATACATACTTGGATTTGGATTAACATATTTAATGATCTTCCCATTGGAAAAAAACTAGGAGGAAAGTGTGTCAGAAGAACAATACTGTCTTAATTTTATAATGTGCTGCATTTTCTGGTGTTATTTTTATACACTGAAATAACAGCTTGCAACGAAAACAAAATATTCAACTTCATTAAGTTTTTTTTGGAAACAGAGTCTCTCTAAATTGCCCAGGCTGGCTTTGAACTTGTGATCCTCTTGCCTCAGATTCTTTTTTTTTTTTTTTTTTTTGGTAATTTTATTTATTTTATTCACTTTAGTTGTTGATAGACCTTTATTTTTTATTTATATGTGGTGCTGAGAATCAAACCCAGTGCCTCACACATTCGAGGCAAGTGCTCTACCACTGAGCCACAACCCCAGCCCCTCAGATTTTCGAGTAGCTGGAATTACAGGCCAGTTCCTGGACAGATGCTGGGTTTCAGTATACAAATGATAAAGTAAAATGATACTTAATATTTAAGTTTTTAACCAAGGTAAAATTTTCTGGCCTAAAGCCTTGTTCTGTATACTAATTCCTCAAAATATTATTTTTGGCATATTTAAAAGGAGGCTAAAGAAGGAGGACAGCGAATTCAAGGCTATCTTTAGCAACTTTTTGAGATCCTGTCTCAAAAAGTAAAAAGGGCTAGAATAGAATGTAAAGTGCCCCTGAGTTCAAGCCCCAGTATTGCTTAAAAAAAAAAGATTCCAGACAATTAAAAACCTCTAGATATTATATATAAGACATAAGAAAACTCAGAAAGATGGAGAGAAGGCAAATGAGCTAGGAACCCCAGGATTCAAGAAACAACATGGTAGTGAGTTTCCAGAGGCTTCTTTTTTTTGTCTCCAGGTAGCTCAGCTTGGATGTCGAAGATTTTGTCCCATACATAAACACCTATGGGCACAGACAAGAAGAGCAAAACAAAAGAACCTTCACATGAAGTGTGTTGTCTTACCAAAGTTCTGAGAAAGAGACAGTCTAATGAGATAGAAACTTTTTGACAATGAATGCCCTATCCCAGCAAAACTCCAAAGGCAGGGGAGATGGGGAAGACATGGCCTTGAGTAGGGAGCCTAGAAGTTATTGGGTATCTTTCTCCATCCCCTCTGGGATGGTCTTGGGCTTTCATTCCCACTTGGTATAAAGGGTCACTGCTAAAACAGATCTAAATAAAATCCAGAATGTTATAATACCCAAAGTATTCAAGATGCAATTGAAAAACATCTGTTATACAAAGCCCTAGAAAATCTCAACTCAGATGAAAAAAGAATCAACAGATGCCAACATGTCAGACAATGAGAATTTTAAAGCAGTCATGTTGGAAATGTTCCTATGACCAATTATACTTTCAAGAATAAGAAGTCTTATCAAGGAGAGACAGACAAGACAAGGACAAAGAGAAAACAAAAAAAAAAAGTCAAATAAAAATCTTAGAACTGAAAAATGCAATAGTCTCAAGAGAAGACTAAAGATGATGCGGAAAGAATGAACCAACCTGAAAACAGAACAAGTCAAATTACCCAGTTTTCCCAGTTTTAATAACAGAAAACAGATTGGGGCAGAAGAACTGTCTCAGGGACCTTGGGAGTATGAAGAAAAAGTCCACAGTGATGCACACCTATAATCCCAGCTACTTAGGAGGCTGAGGCAAGAGGATCACAAGTTCAAGGCCAGCTTGGACAATTTAGCAAGACCTGTCTCAAAATTTTTATTTTATAAAAGGGCCAGGGATATAGTTAATAAAAACAACCTTCAGAAATTAAAGTAAAATAGAATGTGTTACCAACAGACTGACCCTAAAAGAATAGACCTACCTGAAAAAAATGGCTAAGAAAAATAGAGATTCAAAAAGGAACCTCAGGAATGAAGAAATGAAAAAAGAATAAGGGAAAGATGAAAAAGAGCAAACAATGACTTTTTAAAGTTAATTATGTTTAATGGTTGAAACATATAGAAAAAATATTTAAGCAAACTATAAAGGGGAGACACTCAAAATCACTACAGATAAATCAAAAACCAAAATGAAATTTTCATGTTCACATAACCCATGAGAAGGCAAGAAGACTCAAACAGAGGAATGGAAAACAACAACAAAAATAAATAAATAAATGACATCTGAGCTTGAATAAATCAATAATTAACACTAAATGTAAAAGGACTAAATGCACTCAAAAGACCAAGTTGGCAGGATTGATTTTTTTAAAAAAAAAAAATGGTATGGTATCGTAAGAAACTCATTTCAATATAAGATAAAGGTGGGCTGAAAGTTAAATGATGAAAAAAATGCAAACATAAATCAACAGAAAGTAGGAACAGCTATTTTAATACCAGAAAAAGTAAACTTCAGAGTGAAGAAAATTACCAGAGACAAGAATATAATATAATGACCAGAGGGTCAATCCACCAAGAAGACATAGCAATCCTAAATGTATGGGCAGCAAACAATAGAGCTTCAGAATAAAGCAAAAACTGATAGAACCAAAAATAGAAATACATAAGTCCACAATTACAGTTGGGTATTTCAGCAAACTGGGGATATAGTTCAGTGGTAAATCTCCCCTGGGTTCAATCCCAGTACCAAAAAGGAAAAAAAAAAAATGCACCTAAGGGCTGGAGGTATAGTTCAGTGGTAGGATGCTTGCCTAGCATGTGCAACACCCTGGGTTTCATCCACAGAACCACATGTAAAAACAAGAAATATATCTAACCTACTGAATATTATAGTAATAGAGTATTGGTTGTTTGCTTTCAGGATGGCATGGCTGACTTATGGCTTGCTGCCACCACACAGGATGGTCAGAGTGTCAGATACCCTATGTCACCAAAACTCAAAGTACACTTTCTACAGAATAGTTTTTTCACCATCATAAAGTAAAAAAAATCACAAATTGGGGCTGGGGATGTGGCTCAAGCGGTAGCACGCTCGCCTGGCATGCGTGTGGCCCGGGTTCGATCCTCAGCACCACATACCAACAAAGATGTTGTGTCTGCCGAAAACTAAAATAAATAAATGTTTTTATAAAAAAAAAAATCACAAATTGAAACACTATGTTGGGGACCATCTGTTATTGATAGAATTACTAAACATAAAACTAAAGGCAGCTTAGAAATGTACACAGCATACATGCTTGTTTCAATGATATGTTAACATAATACATAGATCTCTATTTTTCATTGTTGTTTGCTTTTAATAACAAAAGTGGTATACATATTTCCTGGGGGGAAATATCGATGTTTATAGTAAAAACTAGGGCTGGGGATGTGGCTCAAGCGGTAGCATGTTAGCCTGGCATGCGCGCATCCCGGGTTCGATCCTCAGCACCACATACAAAAAAGATGTGTCTGCCGAAAACTAAAAAATAAATATTAAAAATTCTCTCTCTCTCTCAAAAAAAAAAAAAAAGTTTGGTGTTTGACACTGTTTAAAAAAATAAAATAAAATAAAAACTAAAATGCAGGGGATGGGTTTGTAACTTGCCTAGCACGCATGAGACACTAGGTTCAATCCTTAGGATCACATAAAAAAATAAAGTTGGGGCTGGAGTTGTGGCTCAGTGGTAAAGCGCTCACCTAGCATGTTCAAGGCCCTGGGTTCGATCCTCAGCACCCCATAAAAATAAATAAGTAAAATAAAGGTATTGTGTACAACTACAACTAAAAAATAAATATTTAAAAATTATAAAAAAATATATTTAAAAAAACCTAAAATGCAGCCAGGTGTGGTGGTACACACCTGTAATCCCAATAATTTGGGAGGCTGAGGCAGGAGGATCACAAATTCAAAGCCAGCCTCAGCAACTTAGCAAGACCCTGTCTCAAAATACAAAAAATTTTTAAAAGGGCTAGGGACTAGGGATGCAGCTCAGTGGTACCCCTGAGTTTAATCCCCAATGCCAAAATAGTCATAATAATAATAATGAGAGGGCTGAGTGTGTAGCTCAGTGGTAGAATACTTGCCTAGCACGTGTGAGACACTGGGTTCAATTCTCAGCACCACATATAAATAAAAGTCCATCAATAACTTAAAAATTTTTTTAAAATTAATAATTGGAATGAAAACATAAATATTACCATAAATACAGTTTTTTAAATGTTTGATTTTTTTTTTTCAGGGCTGGGGACTGAAACCAGGGCCTCATGTATGTTAGGCAAACACTCTTCCACTAAACTACATTCCCAGCCCAATATATATATATTTTTAAGTGAACATACTGGCTGGTATCACTGGATAAATAAAAACATTGGTATTCTATCATATGTGCCAAAAAGGTCGGGTGGGTGGATCATATTAATACAGTTTTTGTTTCCAAGAGCAAAATACTCACAGCTGTTTCTCCTTTTGAGAGATTTGTTTCTGCAGACTGTCAGATTGACTCAGACACTCTTGTAGATATTTCTCATCCTCATCTTCAGCTTCCATTTGCGCCTTCTCTGCTTGCTGCAATCTGGTGTAATTCAAATCAACTTTGGGTAAAACTGAGGCTAGAACTAGGGTGTAAAAGGGTGAAGAAGACAAATAAAAGAAAAATGGGGAAATAGAAACATTTCTAAATGAAAACAAAGTTTGGGGGAAAACTCACAAACTCAAACGTGAAAGAGCCACACAATGTCTAGAAACTGTTTTTGTGATTTTTTTTCAACACAACATATAATATGCCCAGAATACTATCTTCAAATTTGTTTTATTTCTTGTTCATAATTAACAATGCAAAGCAATACAGTCTTTACCATTTATCTAGAGCATAATGAATCGATAGGTATGTTACTGCCTTTTTACAAAACCATGAAAACTATAGTACTTATGTCTATACTAGGTGAAGAAGCCACCTGCTGTATGTTATGCTAAGATGTCTATGCCAGGAATCAAGTGTGCTATGGGGCCAAGAGCAAAGACCTACAATAACTCCAATAACAGCAGGATCCTTCCTAGAGGATCTTTATGCATTTACTAAATAATGCCAAAGCTCTATTATATGTGTATATGTGTGTGTGCATTTAAGATTCAAAAAGAATTTAGTGCTAGTTGGCACCATTCATTTTTGTTTCTCACCACCAAACATTAAAAATTAGCTAAAAACATGATTTTCAATTTTTCCTGTTTTTCTTTGTAAGTCATTGCTTCTCCCCAGCCTTAGCTCCACTCCCTACCTCCCTTGGCCATCAAGATTTCTGAGACTTGACTTCATTATTTTATAAGAAAATATTTCCCAAGATTCAAGGACATTAATTCCTTGTAGGGAATCACAAGAAAAATTTCTGTTCTACTAACCAAATAAACCTGCCTCTTCCTTTCTAGAGCCTTTCTTTTTTTTTTTTTTTTTTTTTTTTTTTTTTTTTTTTGTGTGTGTGTGTGTGTGTGTGTGGTGCTGGGGATTGAACCCAGGGCTTTGTGCCTGTGAGGCAAGCACTCTACCAACTGAGCTATATCTCTAGCCCCTCTAGAGCCTTAAAGCCTCTTTAAGAGCCTTAAAATCATACTAATGGGGCAACCCTCACATATTTCAAGAGTGTAAATGCTGCTTCCAAGGAAAGGAGAGTAACTAAGTTACTAAGTTATCTCTAAGTTTAATTTAAATTAAAATATTAAGGCAGTGGGGGTGGACCCAAGCTCCTATCTAAGGACACAGAAAGTAAAATAAAAGTCTGTGAGGTAGGCCTTGAAGTTGTGCTATCACAAAAGAGGGCTAGAGGGAACTGGAAAACTGAAAAATGCTAAAGCACAGAATGATGGCCAATCGGGATTGTAAACTATATTAAAACATATTTAAAAATCAGTAAGGGAGTCATGAGGCAAAGAGTGGGCCAATGTTGGGGGAAATATCTGTGCCAACATATTGTGAAACCAAAAGTTAACTTATTTTATTTTTATATTTTTCCATCAAAAAGTAGCTAAAAAGATAAAACTGCATTTGAAAATCCTGACCTCCAAACGGTCAATACTCAAATCAGCCCTTGTGCACAAGGTTTGAGGAATGTATTTTTGTAAATCCAAGTGCACCTGTCTGCTTTATGGCAGTGTACTACCACAGCAGCCAACCAAGAAATGTACAGGGCTCCTTCCTAATACCCTTTTAGAATACTTAATAGCATAAATTCTTTTCTATTTAGTATATTATAAAATTGTGGGTTATATTTCAGTCTGTTCAACACAAATGGTTTTCAGAAAGATATATCTTTGACCAGCTTGTACTGGTCCTGAGTGTCACTGCTGGCACATTTCACCAATGACATTGCAATCGTCCTAGTTTGAGTTAGCAAATCATTGTCACTTCATAATGGAATGGACAGAAATCAAAGACAGAAAAAGGTAATAAAGATGTCCAAAATGTAAAAATGGGGATAAAGAAAACAAAAAAGAAAAAAGAAGAAAGAGGATGTCAATAAAAGAATATCCATGTCAATAAAGCATTAATAGTTATGTTTTTCATAAATAGATTCAAAGAAAGCAATGATAAGACATATGTTGACATCAACATGACAGGGCAATGGAAATACATTACATTTTCCAACAATAAAAGTGAAAAATGCCAATATAAAACGATTCAATTTAAACAAAATTGTATCTTGGGTTGGGTTGAGGGTCCTAGCTCCAAGAAGCAAAACTAAACAACTAGTTCAGATGCTTGATTTCAGATAAAGAGATGGTGAATGGCAAACAGTATGACAATTCATATGCATGGAAATCAATCAGGGATAATCCCAACATTGATTTTGTTCACTATTAATTTTTTTCACGTTTTTGTTTGTGTATGTTTTAGGTAATAGACTGAACCACATAAAATTGCTGGCATTAGGCCTTAAAAAAAAAAAAATCTACAAGATGGGGACTTCAAATGAATCAGCCCAATATAAAGCAACTTGATTCCATGCAACAACCAAAACAAAAAATGCAAAATCCTGTTCAGCTTAAACAAAAAAGTGCTAATCTATATCTTCCTAATTTTTTTGTGGCAAATGTCAGAGCTAAATAAAGAAAAAGGAGGGAAGAAGGAGAAAAAAGAAACTAGTACTGGAAATGCTGTACCTTTGTTCCAGCTGCCTCATGGCTACAGTAATTTTATTGGTTTTTTCTTCTAGTCGGGCAATTATTTCATTTTTTTCTTTCAAGCCATCTTCACAACCCTTTTTTACAAAGACATAAAAGCCACAGTGGTTTTCATTTTTAAACCTGAATGTTTATGCTTCCTACAGCATTTTGCAATGGGATTGTTACTTTAAATGAGCAGGATTAATTTACACATTAAAATAATGCTATGATATAAAATAAAATAGTGCTACTAGTCTTCATTTAAAATAAAGAAAAAACTCAAACTTCAATGTTTTTGGAAGACAACAGGATAAATTCATGTAGAACAGGCCATTTTAAAAATTAATTAAATTGTAAAGGGCTTTCAGCAACAAGTCTACTTAATAGCAATTTTACCACACTATTAGAAAATTCCAAATATGATCACAAAGTATTTCAATCAAATTGAAATCTTTCTCAGGACCAGTGTGTGAAGAAGTTTACCAAAATATATTACAAATTTAGATTTGAGAGTTTTTCCAAAAGATTTAATCTTGATACTAGGAGCTCTTGATAACTGTGATTTAGAGTATGTGTTTAGCAGATGCAAGGCCGTGGGTTTAATCCCCAGAGCCCATCATGCACACATACATACAGGTTATATTTAACTTGTTCCTTGATGTTTTCATTACATTTTTGGAGAGGAGGGGATGGTACTGGGGATTGAACTCAGAGTTGCTTTATCTCTGAGTTCAATCCCCTGTACCCTCCAAAAAATAAAAAATAAAAACCAAACCTTTCCTACAAATATTTGTCTTAATTTATATAAAAAGAAATTGGGCTGGAGTGTATTTCAGTGTCTGAGCATTTGCCTGGTATATGCATAAGGCCTGAGCAATACAAAAAAAAAAAAAAAAGAGAGAGAGAGAAAAGAAAGATAAAGAAAAATTGTAAGAACTGAACATTCTTTACCTGTAACTTTCGATACATCTCTATGTTAATTGCTTTAACCTCCTCTAGTTGTTGTCGAAGGCCTATTAGAGTATCTTGTTTCTCATGGATATCTTTCTCCAACAACTTCATGGCAAGTTCAATCTCATGTTTCATACTAACTTGTACTGATAGCTCATTCTCCACATCCTGCAATTTAAACATATCTTCAATTCACATGCCACTTCAAGATGTCAAAATCAGGGCTGCAGTTCTGGCTCAGTGGTAGAGCGCTTGCCTCACGTGTGTGAGGCACTGGATTAATTTCTCAGCACCACATATAAATAAATGAATAAAATAAAGTTCCAGGGCTAGGGATGTGGCTCAAGTGGTAGCACGCTCGCCTGGCATGCGTGAGGACTGGGTTTGATCCTCAGCACCACATAAACATAAAAGATATTGTGTCCACCTAAAACTAAAAAATAAATATAAAAAAAAACTTAAAAATAAAGGTCTATCAACGACTAAATAAATAAATGTCAAAATCAGCTACAGGACAATAAATGAGATCCAAAAGATTTACTACTCTATCCTTTTAAGTCCACTAAAGGAAATCAACCAGGTCTATAACAACATAATTTTAAATATTTTCAAATGCATTTTTTACTGAAATGAAGATATCTTCTGGGCTGGAGTTGTGGCTAAATGGTTAGAGAACACTTGCCTCGCATGTGTGAAGCACTGAGTTCTATTCCCAGCACCACATAAAAATAAATAAACAAAGGTATTGTGTCCATCTACAACTGAAAAAAATTTTTAAAAGAATAAGAAAATATCTTCTATATTCTGTTAATCATTATTATTCTAATGTTTAAGAATATTTTATGCCTCATAAATTCAGTATTAATTTTTTTGTAAGCAAAAGCTAATGAAGCAACAAGTAAAGACCAAAGATAGCTCAAGATAAGTTTAATTTTTTAAAGAATTTTTGTCAGATTAAGAAGTTTCCTGGGGCTAGGGTGGTGGCTCAGTGGTAGAGTGCTCGCCTAGCATGCATGAGGCACTGGGTTTGATCCTCAGCACCACATAAAAACAAACTAATATATCCACATAAGAAAAAACTAAAGATACATAAATAAATAAATATTTTTAAAAAACAAGTGTCCTAATGTTACAAACAGCAAAAGGGGACAAAAAGCTGGCAATATTCTCCTCTTGACCTGGGTAGTGGTTACAGTGTTATAGATTAGGCTGAACATTTATTTTTTCTGTACATTACATAATTTAAAGGGCTAAAAAAAAAGTTAATTTTAAACATGACTTTACCAATATTTGCATATTTAATTAAATTCTATTTCATTTTTTGCAATGTTGATCACAATTCATTCATTTTATAACCATAAATTATAACTCACAGTTTCAAAAATGCTAATAGAGTGGGCATTAAAAACTCTGAGAGCATTAAGAAGGTGAATTTGGGGCTGGGGATGTGGCTCAAGCGGTAGTGTGCTCGCCTGGCATGCGTGTGGCCCGGGTTCGATCCTCAGCACCACATACAAACAAAGATGTAAACTAAAAAATAAATATTAAAAAATTCTCTCTCTCTCTCTCTCTTTAAAAAGATTTTAAAGAATTTGATCTCCCACATCAAAGACTGGACAATTCAAAATGGTACTTGCTTGAAGGTAAATTATTCCCAGGATTTTGCTAACTAAGTTGAATGGAAACTACCTGTCGTAACTGAGATTCATCTCGAAGCTGCCTTCTGGCGTCATTATACATCTCATCCAGCCCCTGCCGAGAATGCTTATATGTTTGAAGTTCTGTTTCCACATCCACTTTGGTGACCTAGGAAGAAAAAAACAAAACAACTTGTGTTTTGTCTTGTTTTGTTGCTGGGAATTAAACCAAAAAGCTCTTTATCACTGAGCTACATCCCCAACCTTTATTTATTTATTTTTGAGGCAGAGTCCTGTTCAATTGCTTGGGCTGGCCTCAAACTTGCCAACCTTCTGCCTCAGTCTCCTGGGTAGCAGGAATGACAGGTAGGCACCACCATGACTGGCTAAGAAAACAAACTTTTTATTCTATAATTACTACTATTAATATAGCACAGAAATATCTACACTAAGCAAAAGTCCCTTAATTTCTGACACAGGATGATCTGTCTGGAAGCAGTCTGTACTTACCTCTAGGTGCTGCTGTGTCTTCATTAAAATCATTTTATTTTCACTCCGTAATTGATGGTTTTCTTCTTGGAGTTTAATAATATTATTCTTTGCTATTGCTAACTAAATATTATGAAACAAGAACAAAGAAAAAAGATTTTAAACAATCTTGCCTTACAGGTTATGTTCATGGCTATAAACAGAAAATAAAATCCTAACACTAGTAAAATGTCTTACACTTACAAAAATTTTCATGAGAAAAATGTGTTATTTATTATCCCAAAATACCAATTAAAAATTATTTCCTCTTGTACTATTTCTACTATTTCCTTTTGTCATTAAAACACATTAAGCTTATTTGTTATGCTTATAACAATCATGTTATGCTTACTGTGAGGTTTATAATATGTCCAGAATGAAAAGTCTGTGAGCATTATATAAATAAGTAAATATATATGTACTCAATTATGCATTAAACAAGATGATAATAAAGCCTTGTGTAAAAATAGAAACACACATAAGAAAAGAAGGTTGTGCTATCATTAAAAATGTAACAGGATAACTGTGCATGGTAACTCATGCCTATAATCCCAGCAACTCAGGAGACTGATGCAGGAGAATGGCAAATTCAAGGCCAGCCTCAGCAACTTAGAGAGAATCTGTCTCAAAATTTAAAAGGCAGCTGAGCTCAGTGATGCATACCTGTAATCTCAGCAGCTTGGGAGCCCAAGTAGGAGGATCTCGAATTCAAAACCAGCCTCAGGAACTTAGCAAGGCTCTAAACAGCTTAGCAAGATCCTATCTCAAAATAAAATATAAAAAGGACTGGGGATGTGGCTCAGTAGTGGAGTATCCCTGGGTTCAATTCCCAGTGCCACACATGCACCAAAAAGAAGAGGCACGAACTAGTAAGCAGAAATAATGGGCCCATGAGTCCAATCATCAACATAAAGATACATTTTGAATTGCAATACTGTAAAGCATCAAGTATTCTATGATTTAGAAAGAGCAGGCCAATTCTCTTTTTTATTTTTTATTTTTATTGTAGATGGACACAATACCTTTATTTTATTTAGTTAGTTTTATGTGGTGCTGGGGATTGAACCCAGTGCCTCACACATGCTAGGCAAGCGCTCTACCACTGAGCAACCCCAGCCTCAAGAACAGGCCGGTTCTTAAAGAATTAAGAATTTTAATTAACGTGGAAAATAGGGTTCATAGTACTAATAACAGGCTTCTTCTTCTAGTCTAAAAAATCTTGAAAATAGGAAGCAAAAGTTCTTTGATTTGGTAGATATTTATTTTGAGCCAAAGTCTCACTAAACTTCTCAAGGTGGCCTCAAACTTGTGATTCTCCAATCCACAGATTCCCACGTAGCTGGGATTAAAGCCATGCACCACCACTCCTGACTGATAGATTTTAACTTTTCTAGAAAAATAACTGCAAATAGTTTGAACAAGACAGCTGAGACAAGTTTCTGGTTCTTCGAATGAGCTCTCAGACCACTGGATTGCCACATTCACAACAGAGGAAACCAGGACAAATGGGATGACTTTTACACATGAGAGGGTTGAAGAAGGGCAGACACAACCATGCAATGATGCTTGTGAAGAAAAGTAAGCTGAATAGTGGAAAAACAGGGACACACAGTGTCAATGAAAAAAAGAATTTCTAACTATAGGTCAATCCACTATCTAAATACATATCATTCAGATTTAAAATGAGAATCATAACTTATCTATAGAAAAGTCTATGTGAGCTTCATCTCTGACGCTCATTTTCAGAAGTTAAGTATCTCAATAGTATCTCACAGATTTGCATAACTGGGAATTTGTCTATGAATATATGTTGTTCCTAGAATTCACAATCACCAATTATAAATGCAAGTATTCCATCATGATAAAAGTGTGTGTGTACAGATCCACTTAATGGCTTTATACTTAAAAGGGAAAAGGATCACAAATAGTAGATCCATCAAAAAAAATCACCCATTACTGGGAGACAATACCTCTTCAATCAGCTTAGTGTTTGACTTTTCCAATGAATCGACTCTTGAGTGGAGGCTGCTGACTGTACTGCTGAAATTAACAAAAGAAAAAACTCATTCACAATCATACAAACTCACGAAGGCAAGAAAATCAATGTTATCCTGGACTCATTATGTGACATATACCAACTATCCTGAACAAATGTCTGGAAGTGGGAAATTTCATTTACTAGGATAACTTATTTGGCTAGGACAGCAAAACAATATTTCTACTCACATACCAGGACTGGTGATATAGCTCAGTGGTAGAGCACATGCCTACCATGTGCAAGGCCCTGGGTTCCATCCCCAACACCATAATAAAAAAACAAAATAATCAACCTAGGACTGTTCATTTTTCATTGTCTTCTTAGAGTCCTTCTTACATTTAACTGGTAACATTTACCAGTTGAGGAATGGAAATTCCACACAAAATTAATAAATATTGTTAAAATTTAAATTATTTTTAAAAGGATAAATTTTAAATGTACAGTCTATAATCATGTGGCTTAATGAAGCATACAGTGCTTTTCAGTTCAACTCCCAATCTGTTTCCCCTATTTTCATAATAACTTAGAAACAAACCTTCAAAGTCACACATAGCTTGAAAAACATGGATATGAGATACCCAGCAGCAGGTACCCATTTGGCTGGTACCTAGACACACTATCTTTCGTGAATATAGTCAAAACACATGTAACTCTACACAAACACATTTGGTTTTGTATTTCTAAGTGGATCAAGAGTGGATACTAGCAGGACACAGTGGTGTACATTTATAATTCCAGCGACTAGGAAAGCTGAGGCAGAGAATAGATGAGCCTCAGCAACTTAGTAAGACCTGTCTCAAAAAAAAAAAATTAAATATTTTTTCAGTTGTCAATGGACCTTTATTTATTTATTTATATGTGGTGCTGAGAATCAAACCCCGTTCCTCACACATGTGAGGCAAGCACTCTAGTGAGCTACAACTCCAGCCCCTCAAAATAAAAAATTTTAGGGCTGAAATTGTAGCTCAGCAGTTGAGTGCTCGTCTTGCACGTGCGAGGCCCTGGGTTAGATCCTCAGCACCATATAAAAATAAATAAATAAAGGAATTGTGTCCAACTACAACAAACAAACAAATAAATAAATAAATAAATGATTTAAAAAGGTTGGGGATGAAGTTCAGTGGTAAAACACTCCTGGGTTCAATATCTAGAACCAAAAAAAAAAAAAAGGAGTGTGGGCTAAGGATGTGGCTCAAGCGGTAGCGCGCTCGCCTGGCATGCGTGCGGCCCGGGTTCAATCTTCAGCACCACATACAAACAAAGATGTTGTGTCCACCGATAACTAAAAAATAAATATTAAAAATTTTTTTAAAAAAAGGAGTGGACACTATTATACATTTATTAGGTTTGTTGTCCAAGGCCTACTTGATAATATCCTCTCAAACTTTTCCCAATAATATGTAATATAATCTATTACAGCAATATTTATAGTAAACCAAACAATTTTTATTTATTTATCTGTTCTTTTTAGATCTATAGACACAACAAATTTTATACCACCCTCAGATTGGTAAGAAATAAGATTGGTGAAATAAGAAAAATGTTTTTCTGTTCATATTAAATCATTTTTCTTTATCTCTTTTTTTTTTGGAACTTGGGATTGAACCTAGGGGTGCTTAACCACTGAGTCATATCCCCAAACCTTTTTCATTTTTGGGGTACCAGGGATTGAACTCAGGGGCACTTGACTACTGATCCACACCCAGTTCTAATTTGTATTTTATTTAGAGACAGGGTCTCACTGAGTTGCTTAGCGTCTCGCTTTTATGAGGCTGCTTTGAACTTGAAATTCTTCTGCCTCAGCCTCCCAAATTGCTGGAATTACAGGCACGCACCATCACACCCAGCTCAATTCTATGTATTCTTAATTTCTGTTCTCTCTATATATTCTTTCCACCCTTTCTTAACTAAGCTTAGGAGAAAGGAAAGATTTAAACTGAAAGCAAAGCCTAAGAATATTAATAAGTATGTGAGGTATCCATAATACTTACTTGAGTTGTCTATTTAATTCTTCAACATAATTTTTTTGGTCTAAAATAGCAGCAATTTGAACATTCCTAGAGGGGAGAAAAAGAAGCTTTATGCTATTTGGAAGGGTGGGAAAAATATCTAAATCATCTAAAAAATTATCAGAAAACAACATTGTCTTGCCTTTAAAACAAAATTCAAGGATTTGTAGTCTCAGATATAAACTGTGTACTAAGTAATCATAATTTTTGTTCAATAAATTATTCACTAATACTAGACTTAACAACACTGTTAGTATATTTTAAATAATTGGACTTTGAAATAAATCAGCATTATTACAAAACACACCTCTTAAAATGGATCTTATTAAGTACAGGTATGATCAAAAGTCCTACTTCACATTAAAGTCACCTTCTTCCAACTGATTTTTCTCATTTTGCTTTGTAAAGCTTTTAAAGAAAGTAAAATGAAACAAAAAAGGAGTCATGGGGTTGGAGTGACAGGGGACATGGACATAAACCACAATGTAAATAGATTAATCTAAAATTGATTTTTAAAGAGCTATATTTTTTTTAAAAAGTGAAATAAGGGGCTGGGGTTGCAGTTCAGTGGTAGAGCGCTTGCCTAGCGTGCGCGAGGCACTGGGTTCGATCCTCAGCACCCATAAATGTAAAATAAAGATATTGTGTACACCTAAAAAATAAATATTTTAAAAAAGTGAAATAACTTAGGAAAATCATACCTTTCTTTATTTCCAATATCTTCTTCATTTTTTAAATACATGGAAAAATCAATCACTCCAACCTGAAATTAATAAAGTTATTTTTATTTAAAGGGAAGAAATGATACTTAATCATGCAACTCTTTTTCCCCTCTTAATTTTTCTTTAGTGTTTAATAGCACTGTTTACAACCTGGAGTGACATCTCGATCAAGAGTAAGTGTGCAAACTGAAAACCTTCTGCACTTACTTGTGAGTCTAAATCCTCTCCCTTCACACAAAGATTAGCATCTATTACATTCAGACCAACCAGCAGTCCAACAATTACTGCTCCTTCTTCTTCCATCATTAGTGCATGATATTCATAGAACTCACTGTGAAAATTAGAAGAACAAAAACTTTAAATCACAAATTTATTTCTAAAATAAAACTTTGAAATCTTAGCAACTTATCTCCCACC
This sequence comes from Spermophilus citellus, assembly GCF_964194105.1. Taxonomy (NCBI): domain Eukaryota; kingdom Metazoa; phylum Chordata; class Mammalia; order Rodentia; family Sciuridae; genus Spermophilus; species Spermophilus citellus. Next base: position 42,720,399 of record NC_138195.1, read on the forward strand.
TTGCAGACATGGATGCAATCCATATTAGATGCCTTTATTTTTAAAATGTTTGCAGTGCTATGGGATGAACCCAGGGCCTCATGCATTCTACACTAGCGCTCTCCCACTGAGTTATGCTCCCAGCCGTGTTCGATAACTTTAAAATTAACCTTTCTACATGTTAACTTTTCAAAATTTAAATGTTTTTAAAAAGTTGGAAGAAAAAGGACTAAAGGAAATAAAACAGGAAAAGTAATTTTAAGAGAGAAAGAGAAAAGCAAAGTGAGATTTTTTTTTTAAAGAGAGAGTGAGAGAGAGAGAGAGAGAGAGAGAGAGAGAATTTTTTTTAAGAGAGAGTGAGAGAAGAGAGAGAGAATTTCTTTAAATATTTTTTTATTTTTTAGTTCTCGGCGGACACAACATCTTTGTTGGTATGTGGTGCTGAGGATCGAACCCGGGCCGCACGCATGCCAGGAGAGCGAGCTACCGCTTGAGCCACATCCCCAGCCCGCAAAGTGAGATTAAAAGAAAGGCAACACTGACACCTAAAATATTTCCGACTTTCAGGACAGTGGGCTGGCATAGTGGCCTGTAATCCCAGCCAATTGGGAGACTGAGGCAAGAGGATTATGGGTTTGAGGGTAGCCTCAAAAATTTAGTGAGAACCTACCTCAAAATAAAAAAAGGATATACCTTAGTGGTAGAACACACTGGTTTCAATTCTCAGTAATAAACAAGCACATGCAGCGATTTGCTAATCTGATTATTCATTTTATTAGAACTGAATTTTCAGAACTAGGATTCACTAAAACCTTTGGGATAAAAACTAAGGTGGAAAATAACTATAAAACATTTCAAGCTGGGCATGGTGGCACACCCCTATAATCCTAGAACTAGGGAGGCTGAGGTAGGAGGATCAAAAGTTTGAGGCCAACTTTGACAATTCAGTGAGATCCTGTCTCAAGATTAAAAATTAAAAAGGCTGGGGTCATGGCTCAGAGGTAGAACATCCCTGGGTTCAATCCCCAATACTACACAAAAATTTTTTTGAAATAAAAATAGCCAATTATGGTGGCACATGCTTGCAATCCTAGCAACTTGGGAGGCTAAGGCAGGAGAATTGCAAGTTCAAAGCCAGCCTTAGCAATTTAGCAAGGACCTAAGTAATTTGGTGAGACCTCAAAATAAAATATAAAAAGGACTGGGGAAGGGCTGGGATTATAGCTCAGTGGTAGAGTGCTTGCCTAGCATGGATGAGGCACTGGGTTCGATTCGCAGCATCGCATATAAATAAATAATAACAAAGGTCTATCAACAACTAAAAAAAATATTTTAAAAAAAGGACTGGGGAAGTGGCTTAATGGATAAGCACCCCTCAATTCAATCCGCAGTACCAAAATAAATAAAAATAAAAACGATAACGAAATATTTCAAAGCCCATGTTCAAATCAGTGCATTTCAAAGGTGTATTTTTTTTAAAAGAAAGAGTGTGAGAGAGAGAGAGAGAAATTTTTTTTTAATGTTTATTTTTTAGTTTTCGGTGGACACAACATCTTTGTTGGTATGTGGTGCTGAGGATTGAACCCGGGCCGCACGCATGCCAGGCGAGCGCGCTACCGCTTGAGCCACATCCCCAGCCCAAAAAGGTGTATTTTAAGTTATCTTTTAAACATACTTATGGAAAGCCAGGCATAGTGGTGCATGCCTATAATCTCAGCAAGGTAAAAGGCTGAAGCAAGAGGATCACAAATTCCAGGACAGCCTCAGCAATTTAGTGAGACCCTGTCTCAGAATAAAAAAAGGACTGGGGATGCAGTTCAGTGGTAGAGATGCCCCTGAGTTCAATCCCCAATACTGCAAAGTAGGTAGGTAGGTAGGTAGATAGATAGATAGATTGATTGATTCACATGTGGATATCTGTATTTAAAAAAAAGTTCAAATAAGAGACCTGTGAAAGAAGTAGGGTATTCTAATACTAGGCGTGGTGGCTAACACTTCTAAATCCCAGCTGAGGGAGGATCGAAAATTCAAAGCCAGCCTCAGCAATTTATCGAGGCCCTGTGCAACTTAACAAGATCCTATCTCAAAATTTTAAAAAATTATTAAAGGACTAGGGATGTGGCTCAGTGGTTAAGAATCCCTTGTCTCTACTCACAAAGTAGTTACCACTATCTCATGTCCTCCTCAATCTTCAGAATATTGTTGAGAAATGTAACAGAGCTTACAGTATGGATATTCTCATTTTACAAACGGGACTACTGAGATATAGAACCAAAGTCATACGTAAATCCAAAAACAGGAACATGCTCTTCAAAAGTTTGAGAGAGAGACTATAACACCAAGGACAAATGAAAGGTTGCCTGGGTACACTCCCTTGAAAGACTGATTGCCTTTCTCTGGTTGTCTGTCTTAAATATTTGACCTTCAGTTTAAACAGTGCTCATAACACAGTTGAAGCATTTATCTGTACTAGACATTCAAGATCTAGGAAGAAACAGAATTAACCCCCAAATTCCAAAACAAATTTTTATCCATAGAATTAACTATAATTCAGAAAAATAAACTAACTTAGAAACAGAACATATGTAAATTTTCCTATATTAGCTGATAAAAACCCCATGGTATTCCTATTTGGGGTTAGTTCCTCTCTTTCATTTTACTCCTCTTGTATTTTATGTCACATTTTTATATCTTATATATCCTTTTATACTACAGGTTGGATCATTTTTAGAAGAGAGAATATAAATGAAAAAAAAATGAACATGAGTTAATGGTACCAACCTCAAGAGATCCCTCTGAATAATTAAGCAACGCAGGTAATCAGCCATTTTTTTCTGCATGAGGGCTAATCGAAGCCATGCTCTTGCACGGCCCAGTGGGGTCCTAAAAAGAAGAACCAAATAGTCGGAAATAGCCTTAGCTCTAAGACCATGGAATACATGTTCCATCTCTGTTGAGGTACACAACAAAGAAAAAATCCATTTTATCATGGTGTTCTTTTCAATTTTACAGTTTTCAATTAGCAATAATCACACCTTGGATAACCTCATTGGCTACGATGCTACCATGGTCCAAAGCTCGTTTTTATAGTTTTAAGCCAGCAAGTTAACCAGTCCCTGCTCCTATAGGGTATGTAAGTACCATTTTATGCCTTAAAAGAAGTGATACTGGGAAATGAAGTTGACCAAATTATGTTACAAATATGTAACAATAAATCACAATATTATAATTAGAATGTGCCAATAAAAAAATAAAGAAATTATTCACAGCCAGCATGGAGCACATGCCTGTAATCCCAGCAACTTTGGAGGCTAAAACAAGAGGATCACAAGTTTGAGTCTGGCCTCAGCAATCTAGTAAGGCCTTCAGTAACTTAGTGAGACTTCATCTAAAAATTAATAAATAAACACAAAGAAATGATTCACTAAATAGTAAGAATATTTCTACAAGAAATATTTTGTCTAAATAATCTTAGCCCTCTAAAAGTGAATAGGCAAAAATGCATCAATAAAGCTGTATACAGCTGGACATATTGGTCACCATGTAATCCCACTGACTCAGGAGGCTGAAGCAGGAGGATGACACATTTGAAGGTCAGCCTTGGCAACTTAGTGAGACCTTGTCTCAAAATAAAAAATAAAAAGGTAGAGATGTAGCTCAGTAGTAAAGAACCCCTCAGTTCAATCCCTAGTACAGGGTGTTGGGGGTAGGGTGGGAAGAAAGAGAAAGAGGCCAGACACACAAAAAGAGAAATTAAACCTCGTACTTCTTTTATCCAAATTTTAAATTCTATATTTTAGTAAAAATAAAATCAAATTTTAAAGATTTTTTAAGAGAATGGTATCATTCATACTTTCTTCTTTTTTTTTTTTTTTTTTGAAGTACTGGGAATTGAACCCTGGGATGCTTAAACTGCTGAGCCACATCCCCAACCCTTTATGGAGACAGGGTTTTGCTAAGTTGTTTAAGGCCTTGCAAGTTGCTGAAGCTGCCCTCAAATTAACAATCCTCCTGCCTCAGTCTCCTAAATTGCTGGGAATATAGGCCTGCACCACCTTGCCCAGTTTACTTTCACATGTTCTTTTGCAGAGAAGATTTTGGCAGGTAGTTTTATTTATTTTTATTTTTTTGTAGTTGTAAATGGACGGCATGCTTTTATTTTATTTATTTTTGTATACGGTGCTAAGATTGAACCTAGTATCGCACACATTCTAGGCAAGTGCTCTGCCACTGAGCCCCAACCCCAGCCAATGGCAGCTAGGTTTTTTTGTTTTTGTTTTTGTTTTTATTTTGAGACAGGGTCTCACTAAATTTCTTAGGGCCTCACTAATTTGTTGAGGTTGGCCTTTACAATCCTCCTCTCTCAGCCTCCTGACTTACTAGAATTACAGAAATGCACCACCGTGCCCAGCCCATACCACTTATCTGACCTTAATTTTTTCCATCTATACAATTATTATATCTACCCTATAAGATTAGCAAACATTTAATGAGCCAGATGTGGTACCACATGTCTGTAATCCCAGCAGTTTGGGAGGTTGAAGCAGGAGGATCATAAATTCAAAGTCAGACTTAGACACTTCGCAAGGCCTTATCTCAAAATAAAACATAAAAAGGGCTGGAGATGTAGTTCAGCACCCCTGGGTTCAATGCCTATTACAAAAGCAAAAAAAAAAAACCAAATGAGACAATTTTTGTAAAAAGATTATATATTACCCACACAGTTTTATTCTTATTTACTTTATTTATTACCACACAGATTTATTCTTATCACTCAATTAAGCCCAATTTACAAATATCTGAATATTTGTAAAAACACTATCATATTCCCCACAACATATAAAACCCTAAGTTGTAAAGAAAATACAAACTGAGGGAGTCAGGGTTGGAAAAAACAAACTGATAATCCTGACAGAAAATCCTAAGCATAAAAAAGTTATCTCTGGAGGATTGCAAGTTTGAGGCCAGCCTCAGCAGCTTAGTGAGGCCATAAGCAACTTAAAGAAATCCTGTCTCAAAATGAAAAATAAAAAAGAGCTGGGGATATGGCTCAGTGTGTAGTGCCTCTGGTTCAACCCTTGGTACAAAAAAGAGGAAAAAAAGAAAGAAAGAAACATGGAACTTAGCCTTGGGCTGTGGGTGTAGCTCAGAGGCTGACCACCAGCCTAACACTTATGAGGCCCTGAATCGAATTCTCAGCAAAGGTTTCAACAGTCATGATTTCTTAGCTGGAAGTTTCCAGCTTTTAGGGCATTTCACATAACATTAATCCAACAAAATAAGCAGATGGCGCTATAGGCTCCAATTTCAGGTGGAAGGAAACAATTTGCACAAATCCTATGGTATATGAAGAGTTTAACTGAAAACTCTCCTGAACCTTTGCCCTGGATTCAGCCTACTTCAGTCTTCAACATATAGTTATTGACTGCCTACTTTGAAGAAACTAGTTTAACCCTCAGAACAGATGTAGAATTAATATATCCTTTTTTTTTTTTTTTTTTTTTGGTAACTAGGATTGAACGTAGGGGCATTTTACCACTGAGCACCATCCCCAGGCCTTGTTTTATTTTTTATTTTGAGTCAAAGTCTTGCTAATTGCTTAGGGCCTTGCTAAATTGCCAAACCTGGCCTTCAACTTGTGATCCTCCTGCCTCAGTCTCCAGAATTGCTGGGATTACAGATGTGTGCCACTGCACCCAGGTTGATACAGCCTCTTAAAGTGACTTACAATTTCCTACAATACAATGAAACTGAAGTAATGATACAACAAACACACACATATATATATATTTATTCCTCCCGTTAGTGGTAAGAACTTAAAAGGAAGGATGGGGGGACTGGGGTTGTGGCTCAGCCATAGAGCACGTGCCTTGCATGTGCGAGGCCCTGGGTTCAATTCTCAGCACCACATAAAAATAAATAAAATAAAGCAAAGATATTTTAAAAAAAAAAAGGAAGGATGGGTAACTTCTATTGAAGGAGGTGGAATCTGAGCTGAATCATATAGAATAAACAGTTTGCCAAGTACTGGGGTACATGCCTGTAATCCCAGAGGCTCAAGCAAGAGGATCACAAATTCAAGGCCAGTCTCAGCAACTTAGCAAGCCCTAAGCAACTTAATGAGACACTGTCTCAAAAATTTTGTAAATAAATTTTTAAAATGGGGCGTGAGGCACTAAGTTCAATCCTCAGCACCACATAAAAATAAAATAAAGATATTGTGTTCACCTAAAAATAAAAAATTTTAAAAAAATAAAATGGGATGGGGCTGGAGATGTGGCTCAGTGGTAAAGCACCTCTGAGTTCAATCCCTAGTTCAAAAAACAAACAAAGCATGAACAGAATTTTATTAGAAGACAAGGAAAGAAGGGTTTATAATATAATAGGGGTCCACTCATGATTTGAATATAACCCTTGCTGCTCTGCCACTGCAGCTTAATTTAAAACTGAATCCTCCCCCCCTTCCTTTTTTTCCTCCCTAATCATGGGGAAACAAGATTAATCTTTCTGTCCTAGGTCAAGTTATCTGTCTTTCAGCTCAGGGCACAGGAATGAAGGAATCTAGACTTCAGAGCTGGCACCAAGGGGTCTGAGAAATGGCTACCTCTCAAGGCTAAAGCTGAATTGAAACTCCTGAGGAGGCACAGCCAGAGTGTAGCCTTTGTATCCCCTCTTTAAAATCCCACTATTTCCCCTGGTTGTTAGAATCACAGCCCCTGGGATAGGAGTCCACTGTGTATTCTCCTTTGCTGGCAAAGCAATAATCTTCTTTTTCCTTAAAACCTTGTCCTTGTCATTGGATTTTTACCCGAGACAAGGACTGAATTCTTTTTTTTTTTTTTTTTTAAAGAGAGAGTGAGAGAGAGAGAAGAGAGAGAGAGAGAATTTTTTAATTTTTTTTTTTTTTTTTTTAGTTCTTGGCGCTCACAACATCTTTGTTGGTATGTGGTGCTGAGGATCGAACCCGGGCCGCACGCATGTCAGGCGAGCGCGCTACCGCTTGAGCCACATCCCCAGCCCCAGGACTGAATTCTTAGTATCATTAAGGCTGAGAGAAGATGATAAACTATGAGGTATGTTAGAGGACAGTAAATACACTGCAGAGGTTAAGAATGAACACTAATAACATTACTTACTTAAGACCAGGTAAGTCTCGGACACTGGCTCCTATTTCCTCTGCTTCTGGGTAAAGTTTCTCCACCAGTTCCAGAGGGCCCCAAATAGTTTTGTTGTAACTCAAAAATGATTTTCTTACTGGAGGGAAAAAAAAAAAGAAAAAAGAACAATACCCACAGTTTCAACATATAAAATGGTATTAACTTCACCTTAAATATTCAGTTTCATTATTTCTAACTTAACATACCATTATTCAAAGACCTTTCCACTCCTTTATTTTTTTTAACTAATTTTTTTGGTACTGGGTATTTAACCCAGAGGTGAGATATATATATATATATATAGTAAAGAGGTTCTTTACCACTGAGCTACGTCTCCAGCCCTTGTTTTTGTTTATTTTGAGGCAAAGTATCAATAAAATTGCCTAGACTGACTTGGAACTTCCAATACTATCTAGGCATTCTGAGTAGCTGGAATTATAGGTGTGCCCCTCCATGCCCCACTTTTCCATTCTTGTTGATCAGGAACCTGTTCAATCAGGAACTTGTTACCCATTCTGCCCCTGACACACACACATTTTGCCATATCGGAAAAATGCATTTGGGATAGTCTTTCATATCAAAAGTATGCAGGCAGAGTTGGTCATGATGGCACACCCTGTAATCCCAGCAACACAGGAGGCTGAGGCAGGAGTATTCTAAGTTTGACACCATCCTAGGCAAATTAGTAAGACCCTGTTGCAAAATCAAAAAATTAGAAGGGCTAGGAATACGACTCAGTGGTAAAGAACTCCTGGGTTCAATCCCCTATACCACTTTAAAAAGAAAAGAATATAGCAAGTAATTAAACAATGACCAGACTCATCCTTTTTTTTTTTTTTTTGATAGATGGACAGCATGCCTTTATTTTATTTGTTTATGTTTATGTGGTGCTAAGAATTGAACTCACTACATCTTCAGCCCCAGACTCATTCTTGACCAGTACAAAAATAAAGACTGGTAGCCCTTGCAGGTTGATCTTTACAAGTTTAAATAAGCCAAGCACAAATAACAAGGTGTTTTCCTTTTAATTATGAAAAATTATGAATTTATTTTTTAGCGAGACCCTTGATCAAGGGAATGGGGTTGTAGCTCAGTGGCAGAGTGCTTGCCTGGCATGTGTGAGGCACTGGGTTCAAGTTTCAGCACCATATAAAAATAAATTCATTAAATAAATGTCCATCGATAACTAAATATATATAAAAAGGCCCTTATTCAAAATAAAAAAACAAAAAGGGTTGGGGATATGGCTCAGGGGTTAATCTCCACTAGGTTCAATCCCCAGCACAAAAAAAAAAAAAAAAAAAAAAAAACCTAGATGCATTAAGATAAGCAGGAGCCAGGCTTGGTGGTTGGTACACACCAGTCACTTGGGAGGCTAAGGCAGGAGGATCCAAAATTTAAGGCCAGTCTCAGGAATTTAGCAAGGTTCTCAGTAGCTTAGCAAGACCCTGTCTCAAAAAATAAAAAGCGGGGGCTGGGATGTGGCTCAAGCGGTAGCGCGCTCGCCTGGCATGCGTGCGGCCCGGGTTCGATCCTCAGCCCACATACAAAGATGTTGTGTCCGCCGAGAACTAAAAAATTAATATTAAAATTCTTGAAAAAAGAACACACTGATAATCATCAAAAGTAACACACTTGGGGTTGGGAATTGTGGGTCAATGGTAGAGCGCTTGCCTAACACGTGTGAGGCCCTGGGTGCTCAATCCTCAGCACCACATTAAAAACTAAATAAATAAGTAAAATAAAGTTATAAAAAATATTTTAAAAAAAATAAAAATGGGGCTGGGGATGTGGCTCAAGCGGTAGTGCGCCCGCCTGGAATGCGTGAGGCCCGGGTTCGATCCTCCAGCACCACAAACAAACAAAGATGTTGTGTCCGCCAATAACTAACAAATAAATAAATATTTTTAAAAAATAAATTAATTAATTAAAATAAAATAAAATAAAATAAAAATAAATAAAAAGCGGGGCTGGGGTTGTAGCTCAGTAGTAGAGTGCTTGCCTGCACTCGTGAGGTCCTGGGTTCATACTCCAGCACCACATAAAAGTAAACAAATAAAAATAAAGATATAATAAAAAGGGTTGGGGATGCCACTATGACACACACCTGTAATCCAGCAACTATGGAGGCTGAGGCATGAGGCTTCTAAGCCTCAGGAACTTAGTGAGCCCTGAGCAACTTATTCCAAAGCAACTTAGTGAGACCCTTCTCAAAATAAAAATTTAAAAAGTGTTGGGCACCTAGCTCAGCAGTAAAGTGCCACTGGGTTCAATCTCTAGTACTAAAAAGGGGGTGGGGGGGAGGAGATAAGTCTATGACTACTAGAAAATGGCTTACTATATTTTGTAAATGATAATGAATTATGAAAATAACTATTTTGGCCAGCAAATTCTAAATTCCAATTTATTAGGCTTTGGGAAAATAAAGATCTACATCACTGCTATTTTAAAAAATAAAATTTTTTGAAAAGGAAATTAAAAATCACAAAGGTCTGATTGGACCAGACTGGTGATTTTCTATGTATTCAAAGTATTTTGAAGCAGAATGTGGAAGCACTTGGAGTTGCAACTACTTGGGAGTCTGAGGCAGGAGAGTGGCTTGATATTAAGAGTTTGAGACCAGCCTGGGCAAGATAAGGAGAGCTCCTCTCAAAAACAAAACAAAAAACGTGTTTAGAGACTGACAACATCAGGAGAGAACAAAAATGTGGGGAAACAAATGCTCTTGTCCACTGCTAGTTGATAAGTCAGTGAAGCCTATACAATGCCAATTATATCTTTTGACCTGGTAATAATACTCTTAGGAATCTTTCTATGTAAAGTTCTCCAAAAACAAAAATTGCAGGATAATAAAACACAATGGTATTTAGAGTAAAAGGGAAAAAAACAGAAAAAGAGCTGAAAGAATGATTCTCTTCAGGAAGATGAATGGAAAGGAACAAACAGAATTCATATTTTGCTCTCTGTAGTTATGATTTTTGTTTGTTTTTGTTTTTGAGATGGGTTCTCACTGTGTTGCCCAGGTTGGTCTCAAACTTGGGGATCAATGAATCCTCCCATCTCAGTCTCTTGAGTAGCTGGGACTTCAGATTTTTGCCACTGTGCCAGGCATTATTTTGTTTTATGTTATATTGTTTGATATACTTCAATAGTTCCCTCTATCTGAGGTTTCTATACTTTGGTACCTGTAGTCAACTATGGTCTGAAAGTATTACATAGAAAATTCCATACAGACCACATTCACACAATTTCTATTACTGTATATTGTAATAATTTTTCTATTTTATTATTGTTGTTAATCTCTTACTATGTCTAAATGATAATTAAACTTTTTCATAGTCATGCATAGGAAAAAACAAAGTAAACCATAGGGTTTGGTACTATTCATGGTTTTGGACATCCACTGAGGGGTCACAGATAAGGTAGGGTGGGGGAATACTGTACCAAAAAGTATATTTCACTATCATTCATATATTTTTTTTTCTTTTTGGTTCTATGGATTGAACCCAGGGTACTTAACCACTGAGCCACATCCCCTAAAATATATGTGTGTATATATAATATTTATTTAGCAACAGGGTCTCACTGAGTTGCTTAGCACCTCATTTTTGCTGAGGCTGGCTTTGAACTCACAATCCTCCTGTCCCAGCCTCCCAAGCTGCTGAGATTACAGGTGTGAGTCACCAAGCCCTGCTCCCCAGCCCTTTTATGTTTTGAGACAGGGTCTTACTAAGTTGCTGAGGCTGGCTTTAAACTTACAAACCTCTTACCTCAGCCTTCCAAGCTGCTGAGATTAGAGTGTGTGCCACCATGCCCAGCTCAATTTTAAGAAATTATTTTAATTCTTTAGCCAGTGCATACTTGTCATCCCAGTGATTCAGGGGACTGAGGCAGGAGGATCACAAGTTCCAGGCCAGCCTCCGAAACTTAGTGAGGACCTAAGTAACTAAGCAAGAACCTGTCTCAAAATAAAAAATAAAAAGGGCTAGGGGTTCAATCTGTAGTAACCAAAACATAAAAAGCCTGGGGATACAGCTCAGTGATAGAGCATCCATAGGTTCAATCCCTAATATCTTAAAAAATCATTTTTAAACAAAAGTAAAAATTAATATTATCATATAGAAAAAAAATTGGCAGGGGGGTACTATAGATTGAACCCAATGATGTTTTACCACTAAGCTATATCCCCAGCTCTTTTTATTTTTCAGATAGGGTCTCACTAAGTTGCCCAGGCTAGCTTGGAACTTGCTTTCCTTCTGCCTCAGCCTCCCTACTAGCTATAGGTGTGTACCACCATGAAGGCTAGCATACAACTCTTATATACCATCCATGTAGATGCTGATCATATGAACTACAAATCAAACTGCCAATTGTGTGTGTGTGTCTGGTGACAGAGACTCAACCCAGAGCTACAAGCACACTAGGCAAGTGCTTAGCCACATCCTCAAGTCTATATTTAATTTTTAAGTATATATTGTATAAGACCTACTCTTTAACTTTTAATTATTAGGACTGGGGATGTGACCCAGTTGTAGAGTACTTGTCTAGCATGCAGGAGGCTCTGAGATTGATTTCTAGTACTGGAAAAAGAAATTAAGCATAAAACAAACATTTTACATTCACAATATGAATGTATAATAGAATGGATGATCTTTTTCAGGGATCACTTTCATTTCTATAATAACCCAAACCAGAGAATACTTTCTCTAGATATGTTCCCATAGAATAAGGAGGTTCCTATTTTAACAATCTAATGTGTTTTTGTTTTTCATAGCATTGGGGATTGAACACAGGGATATTATTCTACAGAGCTATGTCCCCAGACCTTTTTATTTTTTGAGACAAGTTCTCACTAAGTTGTTGAGTAAAGGGTACCCTTGAACTTGAGCTGGGATTGCAGGGGTGGGGTGCACCACCAGGTCCAGCTACGCTATCTACTATTTCAATGTATTTGTTTAATAGATCTCAAATTTTGAGTTCATATCACCATTTGAAGTTTGAAATTTAAAATAATTCCGATTGCTCTAGAAAATGGAAACCAATTCAAGGGTACATGTTGAAAAAATGTTTAATAAAGAAAAAAAATTTACAAACAATTAAGCATTTTCTGAAGATCACCTATTAGAAACAAAATGGTATTTCTCCCCCAGATCAACCCACTAAATATTTTTTAAACACAAAATAACAGTAATTATGGCCTCAAAAATACATTTTCTAGGCTATCTAAGATAGAAAGGGAGGGATTCTAAAGTGAATTTTTAAAAATTTCATGATACCTTTAAGACCGTGTTTCAGACAATGTTCCATAACGACAAAGAACTGCTGCAAAGGGGGATAGTCAGAGTCCAAAGTGCGACCAAAGCTGAGAGCAGATTCAATGAGTCCTTTGATACTCAGTTTAGCCATGTTTAACAAGTTTGCTCTCTCTACAGCTGTAGGGTCTTTTGTAGCTGGAAATACAAGAAAGGAATCCAATATCATTCACAAGACAATAAAAAATATACAAACTTTGTCCCTTCCTCTATAAAATGAACACTGGTTTGCTTTTCCTTTTTCCTGAATATCTCCTACCTAACTTCTCTTTATGTCTCTCTCACTTGTACCATAGCAAACTGCCATGCCTGCTCCAGCCAAAGGTCTGAATCATTTTTAAGTTTCTGCAGTTTTGCCATTCTCCTACAGTTGTTTTACTTTATGGAAACTCTTCCCTAACAAAATGAGTTTTTAAAATTATTTTCTAAGGGGGCTGGGGATGTGGCTCAAGCGGTAGCGCGCTCCCCTGGCATGCGTGAGGCCCGGGTTCGATCCTCAGCACCACATACAGACAAAGATGTTGTGTCTGCCGAGAACTAAAAAATAAATATTAAAATTCTCTCTCTCTCTCTCTCTCTCAAAAAAAAATTATTTTCTAAGGAGATAGGTTGGGGACATAGGTGACACATTTAAGGGTCTCATGCAAATGGTAGATAACAGATATGCTCTTAAGGATAAATTCCAAGCAAAAAATATTCAGAATAAACCTATAATAAAATAAAAGGTAAAGCTCTAAGATACTACTATCTCTCATAACAAACACAGCAGTTAAAACAGTAACACCGACAAAAACAGAGAAGCAGAAGCTGCTCAATTCTTTCAGTCACTTCAACTTTGTTTCTATCTTGTTTTTCCATTCCAACTGTAGTTTTGTATTGCATGAACCACAGTTCCCTGTCCTTCCATATAGCTGATGATGTCTGTGTTTGAGTTTGAATGCCAAGACATATTTTAAAATCCAGATTTTTAAATGACATTTTCTTTTCTTTTTTTTTTTTTAATATTTATTTCTTTTTAGTTCTCGGCGGACACAACATCTTTGTTGGTATGTGGTGCTGAGGATCGAACCCGGGCCGCACGCATGCCAGGCGAGCGCGCTACCGCTTGAGCCACATCCCCAGCCCCTTTAAATGACATTTTCAACTCCCAAATATATCTTCTCTCTCACAAATTTTATTCTTTAAGAAATACAGATGCTTCCCCATACTCTCATCACTTGTGACTGGCAAGAATATTTTCAGAAAACAGAGATGACAAAGCTGAGGTGCGGAAAAATGAAACACTTTGTGGTGCATGCCTATAATCCTAGCGACTCTGAAGGGCAAGACCTGCAAATCTGAGATCAGCCTTGGCAACTTAGCAGGACTCTATTTCAACATAAAAAAAAAAAAAAAAAAAATAGAAAGGGCTGGGGATATAGCTCAATAGTAGAGCATCCCTGAGTTCAATCCCCTTTAGCACAAAGAGGGAACAAAGCACTTCGTAATGAAAGGTTAATAAAAAAGGTACTTGTCACTCCGTTTTTCTATATGCTTAACAAAACACTGTTTGCTAATCTTGTTCCCAGGATGTGCTGTCCCCAACTGTGAACTGTTTGCTAATCTTGTTCCCAGAATGAGCTGTCCCCAACTGCCAAACTACAAAATGTAACTTCTCTCCCTGCCCTCTCCAAGGAAAGTATATAAGCTCTGCTTAAGCTGTTCTCAGGGCTCTCTCTTTGCTATAGAGAGAGCCCTAGCATGCTGGTCTCCAAATAAACCCACCCTTCTGCTGTTGCATAAGACAGTCTCTTGTGGTCTCTTACTCCGACATTTCGCTGGACCCTTACAGTATAACACTTATCTATAATATCTGACTAATGTACAAGCCCAAGTAGTCAAAGTGCCCATTTTTCCTTCACTGAACAAAAATTCAGAGTTCTGCATAATTTAGTATTCTAGATCTGACTTCAGCTAGCTATCATGAAGCATGACATTGAATTCTTAAGAATTTAAAACCCAAACCCAAGTGTTATGACCAGGCCGACTTAATGGAATACGTGTGCACCATTATTTCTTCAAATCTGCATGGTGGTAGGGCTCCCCAGTGAAACCACCTGATGTGTCATAATCTGTGACGATTCTCATTTTATAGTGCCCATCAAAACCCGAAACGCGGGATATGACAACCATACAAAGGGTGACCGCAGCTGCTGGGCGCAGGTTGGTGCTAAGTACCAAAGACTGCCAGGCGGAGGACCTTTACGCTGCGGCCACGCCCTAGCAGGACTCCGTGACTCGGGTGAAGCTGCAGATGCACCGAGAGACCAGGCAATGGGCCCCTCTGCGCACCTAGCCGAGGCCTGGAGCCCGTTCCCTGCCTCTCCTCCTACCCCAACCCCAGGCCGCCTCCGGCAGCCCCCCAAGTCCCCCGCGGAGGGCTCACCCAGGGTCTTGCACGGCATCGCTCCCCCTCTCTCGGCGTGGGGCGCCCAGGCCAAAACCTGAGATGCGTCTTCCCTCCGCCACCCCCAAATCTGAAAAGTCATCGCTCTTCCCAGATTGTGACCCCGATCCCGGAGCGAAACCCAGCCTGCCTGGTCCTCGCTCCCTGGAAGCCGTCAGACCTCCAGTCCTCGGCCACCAGACCCCAGAATCCAGGCGGGGGCGAGAAAGAACAAGGTGGGGCCGCGCGTTGCCATGGCGACCCCGAGCCCCCGAATCTAGGCTGCCCCCGCCCACCCCAGGTTCCGGCCCCAGATCCGACTCCACGGCTCCCTCAGCCCCCGCGCAGGCCTCCCCGCCCGGCCGCAGCCTGCAGCCCGCGACCGAGGGCGGCGTCAGCTGTCGTCCGGCTCCCCTTACCCATGGCGGCGGCGCGGTCTCGGGCGGGGGCTCCCTGGGCCCGGCCACTAGCTCCCTGCAGCCGCTCGGCGGCCGCCACCGCATCTGCACCGGGCCCGCTGCGGCCCACAGCGCCCCCCGGCGGCGGGAGGACGCCCGGGCGGCCCCCGAGGGAAGCGGCGCCCGGGCTCCGGCGGGGGACGACGGAGCCTGCAGCCCGCACGGGAGAAAGCCCGCCCCGCTCAGCCTCGGTGTCCACTCGACCCGGAAGAGAAGGAAGGGAGCTGGACCAGAGCTCGGGAGTGGGAGCCGGCGCCGGACCTCGGCGGGGCTTCTCGCCCCGGCGCCTCGCCAGAGCCCAAATCGCGGGTTTTAATAGGGGATAAGAGGCACATGCAAACGCTTCCGTGCCCACGGGCTGGCCCAGACCGCTCGCCTCTCACCTTCTCAAACTCACAGAGGACCAGGGAATGTAGAAAACATGACGCAGTTCACAGTAGGTAGAAGCCCACTGAAATTCGGTAGGCAGCTCCAAATCACGTCGTTAAGTCAGGAAATACACAGGTTCGTAAGGTGTCACGAGCAACGGTCCCGTTGATCAAGGAGAGGTGTGAGGGA
The DNA here is from genome assembly GCF_964194105.1 of Spermophilus citellus. Lineage (NCBI taxonomy): Eukaryota > Metazoa > Chordata > Mammalia > Rodentia > Sciuridae > Spermophilus > Spermophilus citellus. Next base: position 42,736,288 of record NC_138195.1, read on the forward strand.
AAACTAGTGTTTTCTCCTTCGGGGAGCGGAAAAATGAGAACATCGCTAGGCACGCCGCCTGTGATCCCAGCGACTGGGGAGGCTAGGGCAGGAGGATTGCGAATTCGACGCCAGCCTGGGCAACACAGCAAGATTCTGACTCAAAATAGAAAATAAAAAGGACTGCGGAGGTAGTGCAGTCGTAAAGCGTTCCTGGGTTCAATCTCCCGTGCCACTAAATAAATAAATATGTTTAAAAATAAAACAATGCTCAGATGACAGACACTAGATTTAAGTCAAGTCAATTCAGGAAAAGTAAAAGTAATTATTTTTAAGTTAATGTATTTTTGTTTGAGTTTTTAGCCCCTAAGCCATTATTATCATTATTATTGTGAGGCAGGATCTTGCTAAATTGTTTAGGGTCTTGCTAAACTGCTGGAGCTGGCTTTGAGCCTTGAACTTGAGAACTTCCTGCCTCAGCCTCCTCAATTGCTGGGATTACAGGCATGCACCCCCCGCACCCAGCAAAAGTAATCTATTACCTAGTCAGATCTGTAGCAGTTCAGATTATAACTGAAGTTGAAAGACCTGGTATCTTATGAAATTGAAATTCTCTTTATCAATTTGGCTACTATAAAGTTCTGTTCTGCTTCTTGTGGTTTTAAATTTTCTTTATTGTGAGATAATCATAAATGGATAAAATGTATAAAAAATATGTACTGGTTCCTTAAAACATATAGTATATAGATAGATATCTTTTATAGTGATTCCTTAAACCATACATATACACTATATATATATATATATATATATATATATATATATATATATACACACTATACACACACACACACACACACACACACACACACTGAAACCATATATATACACTACATATATGGTTTAAGGAATCACTATAAAGTAATCATCACCACATCAAGCATAGAACAGAGTCACCCTCCCAGGAAAATCCCCCTAAACAGTAGTCTCACTCATCCCCCAGAGTTAAATACCATTCTGACCTTTATGAGAAAAATTTTCTTGCTTTTATGTAGAACACCATCACCTAAGTATGTACCCCTAAACAATGTCGCCTCCAACTGGCATAATACTGAGTAATTTTTGTTGCTTTTTTCTTTTGCACATCACCATGTTCTTGAGATTCATTCAAGTCCACAAGGAGTTTCCACTTTGGACTGTTTTCAAGGTGCACATCCATCCTTCAGTGCATGTACTAAAAGTCTCAAGGGCATATGATTAACTGGAATTCCTGGAAATGCGGGTATACCTTTCTTTAAACTTACCAGATAAATTCAAAGTGTTTTCAAAACTTTTTCCACAATCTGCACTCCTACCAGCACTTAACGTTTTCAGTTGCTTAATGTCCATTCAAGTGCTTGGAATTGTCAAATTGTTTTCCAGTCTTGTGAATATGCAGTTGTATGGTGAGTTTATTTTGTATTTATCATTATTACTAATAACATTGAGCACTTTTGCCCATATTTTCTACTTACTTGGAGATCCAAGTTTGCCAAGAAACTGTTCAGGTCTTTAGCCCATTCTTATATTGTCTTTTCTTTATTGGCTTGTATGATTTTCCTAACATGCTACATACTACTCTGATGTCAGTTATATGTTGCCAGTATGAGGGTTGTTTTTTTTTTTTGCCTGATTTTTCTCTTTATGATGACCTTTGATAAGTATACATTCCAATTTTCTTTCTTTGTTGCCATTTTTTTTTGGGGGGGGGGGTAATGGGGTTGAACTCAGGGACACTCCACTGAGCCACATCCCCAGCCTTTTATTGTGTTTCATTTAGAGACAGGGACTTGATGAGTTGTTTAGGGCCCCGCCAAGTTGCTGAGGCTGGCTTTGAACTTGCCATCCTCCTGCTGCCGTTTCCCTAGCCACTGGAAATACAGCTGTGCACCACTGTACCAGGCTTTAATTTTCTTATAGTTACATTTATGGTTTATGCTTTAGTATCTTGTTTAAGAACTCCTCACTACCCCAGCTGCATGAAAATCTTGAGAGAATAGCTTTACTTTTCATATTTAGGTCTGTTATGACATCCAGAATTGATTTTTGTGAATAATGTGAGATAGGTCCTTATGTACAGTCAACTGTACCGTTTTCATTTCATGTTGATCTCCTTTATCCATCAATGAACATATATGAGCAGGTCAGTTTTTAGGCTGAAATCTCATTTGGCTTTCTTTCTTTTTTTTTTAAACTGGCTGTATTATATTTGAGGTGAAATTCTTATATTTGTATTGTGTTTTTTCATCCACCTTCTTAATATTTGCCCTTTTTTTTAGAGAGAGAGAGAGAGAGAGAGAATTTTAATATTTATTTTTTAGTTCTTGGCAGACAACATCTTTGTTGGTATGTGGTGCTGAGGATCGAACCCGGGCGGCACGCATGCCAGGCGAGCGCGCTACCGCTTGAGCCACATCCCCAGCCCCCTCATTTGGCTTTCGAAATCACCCTACCAGAAGGAATTACACCCAATTTACAGATGAAGAAACTAACTTCAGAAAGGGTAAATAATCTGCCCAGTGTCACAGAACCAGAATTTTAACCAGCACAAAAACAGTCACCATTTTCATAATCTCAAAATGAACATTTGATAGTGTTTCATAGAGTTTAAAATTCATGAAAAGTCTAAATTGGTCTACTGTTATCTGGCAATTAAAAGTGCAGGGCTGGGGCTGTAGCTCAGTGGTAAAGTGCTTGCCTCGAATGGGTGAGGTACCAGGTTCAATCCTCAGCACCACATAAAAATAAATAAATATACTATGTGTTCATCCACAACTACATAAATATTAAAAAAAAAAAAAAGTTCAGGGCTGAGGGGCTGAGGTTGTGGCTCAGTGGTAGAGCACTCACCTAGCACGTGGGAGGCACTGGGTTCAATCCTTAGCACCACATAAAAATAAATAAATAAAACAAAGGTATTGTGTCCAACTATAACTAAAAAAAATAAATATTAAAAAAAAGTTCAGGGCTGAGATTATTGTTTAGCATGCACAAGGTCCAGGGTTTGATTTTTAGCACCCCTCACAAAAAAAAAAAAAAAAAAAAAAAAAATTGAAATAAGAGCTGAGTATGGTGACTCATTTCTGCAATTCCAGCTATAGGGAAGCCTGAGCCAAAAGGTTGGGAGTTTGAGTCCAGTCTAGGCAACATAATGAGATCCCAATTAAAAAAAAAAAAAAAGTTGTGGGCTGGGGATGTGGCCCAAGTGGTAGAGCGCTCTCCTGGCATGCATGTGGCCGAGGTTCGATCCTCAGCACCACATACCAACAAAGATGTTGTGTCCACCAAAAACTGAAAAATAAATATTAAAAATTCTCTCTCTCTCTACCGCTCTATCTCTCGCTCTCTCTTAATAACAACAACAAAAAAAAGTTGTGATACTGGGGCTGTGGCTGTGGCTCAATGGTAGAGCGCTCCTCTCGAATGTGCGAGGCCCTGGGTTCAATCATAAGCAACACGTAAATAAAATAAAGGTATTGTGTCCACCTACAACTAAAAATATATAAATATTTTTTAAAAAACTGGGATACTACTGGATTGTTCATTTTCATCCTCTCCAAATGACAGGTTAAAGAAGGAATTTTCTTTTTTTATGGTCCAACCCCATATCAGGACCTGTTACCCCTAAGCTACATCCCATACATTTATTTATTTTTGAACCGGGGATTTAACCCAGGGGCACTTTACCACTAAGCTACTTGCCCTGCCCTTTCTATTTTTAAAAGACAGAGTCAAGTTGCCTGGTTCAGTTGCTGAGGCTGGCCTTGAACTTCTCATCCTCTCAACTTCTCTAGTCGGGAGGATTACAGGTGTGTGCTAAATTGGGCAGCAGGAATTTACATTCAAAGGGAATTTAGAAAAGCAAATAAAATTTTACTACGTATTTAATTATTTGAACACCCAAGCTTCTGATCTGGAGTCAGATGCACAACCTTTGCACCATGAAGTCTCCCTTAAGATATTTTTTGAGGTGCGCTGGTTCTGGGAATCAAATTTAGGGTATTCTACCACTGAGCTACATCCTCAGCCCATAATTATTTAATAGAACCATGAAAACAATGCAAAAGAGCTTTATTTTATAGATTGTTTTTCCACTAGGGACTTCACAGGTAACTAATAGAAGTTTAATTTTAAAACAGCTACCAAATGTGCTGGTGTACGCCTATAATTTAAGCTACTCAGGGGGCTGAGGCAGGAGGATCTTGAGTTCAAAGCCAGCACCAGTAATTTAGCAAGGCCCTAAGCAGCTCAGCGTCTCTAAATAAACTATTTTTAAAAATGGGCTGGGGCTGTGGTTCCATGATTAAGCACTTCTGGGTTCAACCCCCAGTACCAAAAAAAAAAACAAAACAAAACCAGCCGTATGTATGTATGTATGTATGTATTGTGCCTCTAGGCATATAATCCAGGGCCATCTACCACTGAGCATTTTTATTTTTATTTTAGGACAGGGTCCGGGGGCTGGGGTTGTAGCGCAAGGGTTGAGCGCTTGCCTTGAATGTGTGAGGCACTGGAATGGATCCTCAGCATCACATAAAAAATAAATAAAATAAAATAAAGATATTGTATCCATCTACAACTAAAAAATAAAAATAAAAAATAAAAGACGGGGCTGGGGTTGTGGCTCAGCAGAGCGATCGTCTAGCACGTGCGAGGCACTGGGTCCAATCCTCAGCAACACGTAAAAATACATACATAAAATAAAGATATTAAAAAAAAATAAAAGACAAGGTCTGGCTAACTTGTTCAGGCTGGACTTGAACTTGCGGTCTTCCTGTCTCAGTCTTGAGTCACAGGGATTACAGGCTTGCATCTCTGTGCCCAACTGGTCATACGTATTTAAAAAAAAAAAACAAATTGTCCCCTATAGGGTAAATTTATTTTTCTTTGGGTGCTGGGGTCACTTGCTTGCTAGGTTAAGTATTCTACCACTGTTCTACATGATACTCTAGCTTCCTGTATTAAGCAGAATTGGAATTCGGTGTCATCTATATGTTTACAAACTCTTGGTAGGATTGAAGCAGAGGGTACTAACCTATTCTGAGTCCTTTATCAGAAAGTAAGAATTTAGATTTTTGATAAGGGCGACATAGTGTGGTGCCGCAGGGCATGCATGCTGGGATTGAATGCAGGGCATTGTGCATAGTAAGTATGCATTTACCACTGAGCTAAACCCGTTTCCCAAGAATTTGGATTTTTTTTTCTTTTTTGGTACTGGGGATTGAACTCAGGGGCACTCAACCACCAAGCCACATCCCCAGTCCTATTTTGTATTTTATTTTTAAAGACAGGATCTCACTGAGTTGCTTAGCGCCTCGCTTTTGCTGAGGCTGGCTTTGAACTCGCGATCCTCCTGCCTCACCTTCCAAGCCACTGAGATTACAAGCATGCTCCACCGCACCCAGCCTCAAGACTTTGGATTTCTAAATTTAGTCATTTTATAAAAATATTAATTTTTTAAAAGTCAGCATGTATTGAAGTACAGGGAGTAAAAAATCAAATGTCTGCTTTAAAATAACTCAGGAAATAAAAGATGTTGAAAATAAATGCAACAGGGCTGGGGATTTGGCTCAAGCGGTAGCGCGCTTGCCTGGCATGTGTGCGGCCTGGGTTCGATCCTCAGCCCCACATACAAAGATGTTGTGTCCGCCGAGAACTAAAAAATAAATATATTAAAAATTCTCTCTCTCTCTCTTAAAAAATAAATAAACTGTTAAAAAAAAAAAAGAAAAGAAATGCAACAATCTACAACAGCTCAATGTGGGTAATGAGTATGTGAGTTCATTGTACTATTCTACTTCTGTCTCTTTGAAAATATTTTGAAAAGCTCATCATAGCGGGCTCATGACTACAATCCCCATACCTCTAATCTCAGTGTGATTCTTGAGGCTGAGACTGGAGAATAGCAAGTTTGAAGCCACTCATAGCAATTTAGCTAGGCCTAAACTAATTTAGAGAGACTCTGTCCCAAAATAAAAAATAAAAGCCAGTTGGGTGGCACACACCTGTAATCCCAGTGGCTCAGGAGGCTGAGACAGGAGGATTACAAATCCAAAACCAGCCTCAGCAATGTAGTGAGGCCCTGTCTCAAAACAAAATATACAAAGGGACGGGAATGTGGCTCAGTGGTTAAGATCCCCTGCGTTTACTCTTTGCCACATCTACTGTGAGAATGAAGACCATTCTCAGCAATCAGACTATCAACATTCTAAAAAATGTCAACATTACTCTGAAGAACCCTCTGGAGGGATTTCAGTCATATCCATGTAGACCTCAGCCTCCTTGGAAAGAAAGAGAGGCTACGGTTGACAAATGGTGGGGAAATAGAAGGGAACTGGCCACTGTTCGCATCATCTGTGGTGATGTAGAGAATGTGATCAGGGTTTTACATGGGCTTCGTGACAAGATGAGGTCTGTCTATGCTTATGTCCTATTAACGTTGTTATTCAGGAGAGAATGGGTCTCTTATTGAAATCCGAAATTTCTTGGGTGAAAAATACATCCTCAGGGTTCGGATGATGACAGGTGTTGCTTGTTCAGTGTCTCAAGCTCAGAAAGATGAATTAATCTTTGAAGGAAATGACATTGAACTTGTTTCAAATTCCAGCTGCTTGAATTTTGCAAGCCCCAACAGTGAAAAACAAGGATATCAGAAAATTTTTGGATGGTATTTATGTTTCTGAAAATGGAACAGTTCAGCAGGCCGATGAATAAGATCTAGGAGTGTTCCAGCCACAGAAACAAAGTCCTGGAGTCAATCTGATATTTCAGTGATGCAATAAAAGATCTCTATTAAAAAGGGCTGGAGATATAGCTCAGTGGCAAAGCACCCCTGGGTTCCATCCCTAGTGACATATTTAAGTACAGGGAGTATACTTAATTAAATCACAAAATGCTAGTCAAAGTTTCTATCCCTAGTACACTACCCACAAACACAGATAGTAACAGTTTCTAAAAATTAATGTAAAGGGGCTGGGATTGTGGCCCAGTGGTAGAGCACTTGCCTAGATGTATGAGGCACTGGGTTTGATCCTCAACACCACATAAAAAAAATAAAAGCGAATAAAATAAGGTTAAAAAATTAATGTAAAAATCTTTCATGTGCCAAAGCAATATCCAAACAAGAATTGAAAGTCAGACTTAATCCCCTGGGTATATCTTGGTTCAATCTTCCCAGGTTGAGTCCCAATCACTTTAACAGTAGTGACTTGTGTGGACTGGATGGGCCTCCCCTATGAGTTAAAAACACTTTCTTTTCTCTCTTTTTTTTTTTTTTTAGCAGGGCGGCAGGAGTACAGGGGAATAAACCCAGGGTGATTAACCACTGAAACACATCCCCAGCCCTTTCTAATTTTTTATTTGTTCTTTTTAGTTATACATGACAGTAGCAGGTATTTTGACATACCATATATACATGGGGTATAACTTCCTATTTTTGTGGTCCCAGCCCTTTTTATATTTTATTTCGAGACAGGGTCTCACCAAATTGCTTAGGGCCTCACAATCCTCCTGAGCCATTGGGATTACAGTGGGCACCACCATGCCCAGCAAAAGCGGTCTTTTTAATGACCAAATCAGTCCACTAAATTCAGGTGGACCAGCTTGTCACATCACACCACAGAGCTTTCAGTTGTATCCCGATCTGGCCCAAGATTCGATTTTCTTACAATGACAATTGTAATGCTTCTGAACATTTACATGGCACCTGGAAAATATATAAACACTGAATGGGGAACACACAATGGCTGTGAATATTGCTGAATTATTAATTGGAACATCTGGATCTGGCAATGACTTGGCCAAGGTCATTAACTAAACCAGAATATCTATGCTAGATACTTCACAGGGCTTAATTCAATTGAGAGAATAACTATGAGAAATGTTGGTAAATTTTAAAGCATGCTACTATTAATACTGCTGATTTTTTTTTAAATTATGCATGGACACCCTATCTTTATTTCATTTATTTATTTTTTATGTGGTGCTAAGGCTCGAACCCAGTGCCTCACATGTGTGAGACAGGCGCTCTGCCACTGAGCCACAACCCCAGCCCCAATACTGCTGATTTTTAAAATATAGACATCATAAAGCAACACATATATACTATTACAGTAGAAAGGGGGATAATTATGTTTGGAAGGGGAAAAAAATCAGAAAAGCACCCTTGGAGAAGGTGGAACCTTAAAGTCTTTGGTACTGCATAGAGTTGCATAAATGGTAACAGAGGAACAGACATTGTAATACTGACCGACTCCGCCGCAGCAGTGGGCCAGGATGCAATGGAGGGCCTCGCTGTGCCTACAGGCAGGAGTAAATGACAGGCTGCGTGCATAGTGCACAGGAGGCTTTCTTGAGGTGTTTTATGAGCACATTCCTTTACTTTACAACCAAGGTGACTCTCTTCAGATTCTCTCCCAAGGACTGGAGATAAGAGGAATGGCCAGCTCCCCCTCCCCATTTCCCTCATTACCACATTCCTTTAGAGAACTTATCTCACTGCAAGTTTTCCCAGAAACTGGTTCATGTTTAACCCAACAATAAGGAAAGCCTTCTCTAGATTAATAGTGCTTTTGACCTAGAAATGCACAAAGTGAGGAACCAATGACACTACTGTTACTAGTGACTGGTAGCCACCTATTCTGGGCCCTGAGCATGGAGTCACACTGTGGGGCACAGGCACTGTTAGTTCTTTGACGATTTGATCTGAACCTCAAATTTATGCCCCGCCTCCAATTCATAGCACCTTTAAAAAAATTTTTTTTTAGTTGCAGATGGACACAATACCTTTCTTTTATTTTTTATGTGGTGCTAAAGATCAAACCCAGTGCCTTACACATGCCAGGCAAGCGTTCTACGCTGAGCCAAAACTCCAGCCCCTAAATGGTGAAATCTGGAGACCAAGAGAGATCCCAAAATGAAAGGAGACATGGAACTCTTCCCCAGGCTCCTCTTGAAGCTTTACTTCTCAGGCTGTACAAACAAGCAACCACTTGACTAAACCAAAGAACTTTCTGATCCATTTCTCTCCCAGGAATTGAAATCATCTTAGATTCCTTCCTGACTTATATTTTCATGATATGTAACAGCGTCCTCTGCAGTCTTCCCTGTCAGATCAATGATTTGTCTACGATCAGGTCCACTCTGTGCATCCTTCAGGAATCTCTCTGTAATCCTAACTCTCCTTGGTTTCTGGATTTGTCAATATTAATAATGTATGACACAGTAAAGTCCATCAGTAAAAAACAATTTATTAAATAAGAATTTCAAAGGTAGAAGCAATAATTTTAAAAATATTTAACATTCATTAAACAAAAACACTCAATAGAAAGATTTTTCTTCCAGAAGATGGAAACCCTAAGGCTAAACTCTGTCATCATATATACAATTAATCACTCTGAGGTATCTTTATACAAAAAGGGAAAATTTAATAATGTCCCCAAACAAAGAGGTAAACAAACAGAATAATTGAAAATAGGGACTATACCTTTTTTTTTTTTTGTGAGTGTGATACTGAGGATGGGGAAATTGAACCCCAGGGGACTATACCACTGAGCCACACCCCCAGCCTTTTTTATTTTGAGACAGGGTCTTGATAAGCTGCCCAGGCTGGCCTTGAACTTGGGATTCTCCTGCCTCAGCCTTCCAAGTTGCTGGGGTTATAGGCATGCATCACTGTGCCCAACTTGCAGATACAATTCTTATGACTGAATCTATAAATCAAATTAGTTTTGAAATTTTAGACTTAAAAATGTAAAGCTTAGATCCAAAATTTAATCCATCTTTAAAGTTTGTAAAAAAAATCTTGTCAATTTTTTTTTTGAGGGGTCAGGTACCAGGGATTGAACTCAGGGGCACTTGACCACTGAGCCGCTTCCCAATTTCCCAAGTTGCGCCACCGCGCCCGGCCTCAAACTCTTTATCTAGGTCATACAAAAATGAATTTATCATACTTATAAATTTAGACTTTCCAAAGTTTGGAGCACATCTGTACTGGAAAAAAGGTAGTATTGAATTTTGTATGGCAATAGAATTTTATGTTAATAAGATTAAAAGTCATTTTCACAGTTTAACCAAACACTACCTTTATAGCAAAGCTAAATTATGAATCTTAGACACGAGCCAAGAGACACTGTCCAGATATCAAAAAGCAAGGAAAACAGCATTTTATCTTCTTTGAAAATCATCCAAAATGTTACAGAGACTTTCATGTTCTCTTGACGGGAGATCAATGATGTAGGACAAATTAAGGAAGATACACTAAACACAGTATGAAATTGCACAAAAACATTCATGACATTATTTCACATTTTGTGATTTGGTTTACTACAAAGAAATGTCAAGATCTTATGGTATTCTATGGATACTTATACACTGAGGCAATAAGATTTATATATTTTAATCTAAGACTGTAAAATAAGGCAAGGGATGTAGTCAATGGTAGAGTCATTGCCTAACATGCATGAAGCCCAAGTTCAATCCTCAGGAACAAATAATATCCATAAAGTAAAAAATAATGGAATGTGCTGGGCATAGTGGCACATGCCTGTAATCCCAGTAGTTTGGAGGCTGAGGCAGGAGGGTGGTGGGTTCAAAGCCAGCCTCAGCAACAGCGAGGTACTAAGCAATGCTGAGGATTGAACCCAGGGCCTCACGCTTGCGAGGTAAGTACTCTGAGTGGCAACTGAGCTACAACCCCAGCCCTCTACCTCCCCTCCGCCCTTTTTTTCTTTTTGGTACTAGGGATTAACCACTGAATCACATCCCCAGCCCTTTTTATTTCTTGTTTTAAGACAAGGGCCTTGCTAAGTTGCTGAGTCTGGCCTTAACTTGCAATCCTCCTGTCTTAGCCTCCCTAGTTGCCAGGGTTACAGCTGTGTGCCACCACACCTGGCTCAGTTTTTTAATGTAATATTTTACCTTGGTTTGAAAACAAAGTTATAAATTTGGAGTTGCAGAACCAGAGGGATAACCCATTTTCCTGCAGCTGCGATTTGTAGGACAATGGATCACATTCCTTTTTTCTCTTCCTCAGTTCAGAAACTATCCTTCTCCATCAACTCATTACTTCACTACTGGCTTACATGACTTCCTGAAAATTGTTCTCTTTCCTTTGCTGAATCAGATCTTTGAAATATGCCCATGGAAAACGTAAGACTCTGAATCTTAATTTATATAAGGACATAAAGTACTCACAGTAGCACAATTGAATGTGACCATATACGTAATAAAAAGGATATTAATTTTTCTGCGTTTAGATAACAAAATAACTTCTCCAAAGGAGGATAGTGCTTCAGTGAGGACACGCAGCCCAGGAGAATCAGTTTATGTTTGGCTCTGGTGATAGCAACATTGAGACGTCGCCAATCTTTCAAGAGTTCACCAAGCTGTAAAATAAATAATTTTAGATTCTTTGAGTTTTCTTACACTGTATGTTTGAGTTTGTTTTGACACAGAACTTGGCTTATCGTGAAGTATTTCCCTACTTTTAAAATATGAATTATAAAAAAGATTTATCAACACAATTACAATTCTAGGCAGCTAGAAAAACTTGCCAACCTCAAATATCTTATGTTGTGATATCCTAGGCACATTTTTTAATTATTAATTACAAGTAACAAAAAGGACTAAAGCTATCTCCATTCAGTGTAGCAATGTTTATAATAGTAATTAAAATTGTGAAAATAGAGGAGTAAATACAACATGTCCATACACTGGCAACTACGAAACTGAAAATAAATAAATAAATAAACAAACAAACAAAAAATTAATTAAAGCCCTCCTTTGTGTACTCACATGGAAAGATTTCTAACATATTTTAAGTAAAAAAAGCAAAGTCTGGAATATTATCTAGAAGACTGCAAAAATAACTAAAAAGATGTGAGTATCTCTAATATAAGAACTGAGTAGATGAGCAGTAGAGGAGGAAGGAGATTTTATACATATTTTAAAGACCGTAAGAATGTATCAGGTAGTCAAGAAAAATAAAGGGGTAAAAATGCAAACAAAAACAAAATAAAATAAAATCTGTAATTATCTTTAATGTCAAAGTGTATAAGGAAGGCTCTGTGTTTAAAATGCCTAGCCATGTGTGGTGGCACACACCTGTAATCCCAGAAACTTGGGAGGCTGAGACAAGAGCATTGTAAGTTCTAGGCCAGCCTGAACAACCTAGTGAGATCCTGTCTCAAAATAAAAAACAAAAAGGCGAGGATAGCTTGATGGTCAAGTGCCACTGGTTCAATGCCCAATGCCCAAAACAAACAAACAACCACAACAACAAAAAAAACTCACAAAGCCTCAAACACAATATCCAAGAGGTGAAAGCAACCCAAATGTCCATCCATGGATAAATAAAACATGGTACATATAGACAAGGGAACACTTAAAAAAGAAAAAAAAAAAATACTGACATATGCTACAACATGGATGAACACAAGTGAAATAAGCTAATCACAAAAAGACAAATACTGTTTGATTTCATTTACACCCAGAAAAGTCAAATTCAGAGACAGAGAGCAGAATGATGGTTATAGGACTGAAGTGGGGCATAATGGAGAGTTTTTCATGAGTACAGAATTTTAGATCTGCAAAATGTAAAAGTTCTGGAATCTCTTGAACAACAACATGAATATACTTAAGTCTACTGAATTGTGTACCTAAAAATGGTTAAAATGGAGCCAGAAGAGTGGCATACACCTGTGGTCCCAGATACTCAAGAGACAGAGGCAGGAAGGTCACAACTTTAAGGCCAGCTTGGGCAAAGTAGCAAGATTTTGTTTTAAAATATAAAATGAAAAGGGAACTTGGGCACTGTGGTTGTATACTCCCAGGGGATTACAGTCAGGAGGACTGCAAATTCAAGGGTAGCCTCAGCAATTGAGCAAGACCACAAACTGAGTGAGGCCCTAAGCAACTTATGGAAACCCTGTCTCAAAATTTAAAAAACAAATAGAAAGGGCTGGGGATGCGGCTCACCGGTAAAGCATGCCTGACTTTAATCCCCAGCATTGCTCCTCTCCAAAAAACATTAAAATGGTAAATTTCATTTTTCTTTTTTTATTTTTAACCACAATTTTAAAAAGAGAGTGCTAGGGGTGTAGCTCAGTGGTAGAAGACTTGCCTAGCACACACAAGGCCCTGGACCCCAAATGAAAAAAATTACAGAAAGAGAGAGAAGACAGAGACTATGACTGATTCTCGAACGAGTCAGTGGCAAATACAATCAACTTACGGTTCCATCCTTATTACTTCTAACAAAAGACACTAGGATGATTCTTTTGTCTCTTCCTTGGTATTTATCTACTGTATTAACTTCGACCATCTTAACAGAAGAATGTTCCAACAAATCATTGATGATCTTTAATTGCTGTCTATATGGTGCAATGATACCAATATCAGAGGGATTACATCCAGCCTAAACAGAAAAGGACACAGTTTTAAATGAAGAATCCCGACTTTCATTCCTTCGATTTTGAGAGATTTATGAAGGATAATGGATAATGGCTTATGGGCCACTAAAAAGTGCAAGCACAAAAGAAGAGCACACAGAAAACCCATCCCTGTGTAAAAGTTCCCAATGCCCAATCACATTAACTACAGCAACAGAGTGACCCGATTAGAGTGACAAAACCATCCTAGATGGAAAACCCAAATGTCCTTATTAAAAAACACATCTTGAATTAACTTTCTCCAAATGAAGCAAAAACAATGGGGCTTCAGTCCTTCTGTGTTAACAAGAGTTAAAACCAGATCTTAAATTTCCTACAGCCTAATAGTAGTTCATTACTCTGCTCTTTAATGTTGATTAGCCTTAAAAATTCTAAATTACCTTAATAAACATTGAGGTCAGAAAAACTATGAGTTTGGCTTCTGTTACGTTGCTCACACCACCTTTGTCAACTTGTTCTGGTGCTGGAACCTAAATTAAAAAAAATACGTAGTTCACTTATAATACAGTCTCTAAAGTTCAGAGTACTTAAGTGTGCAGGTAGCTTAGAAACTCCACTGCTATGGTTTGGAGACAGGAGAAATATTGTTGAAGTGAAGGTGAAAAAAAAAATCAATAGAAATGAATATGAGCACTTTTAAAAAGGAACATGAGGGCAACTCAACTTAAACATGCTGTGCAGTTCAGACTAAAATCTCTAGGAAAGCTGACCTTACGCTGGGCTTCACGTAATTCACTCTATTACCTTACCTTTTATAGGAATCAAAGGCAGACTAACAAGTAATTTTCCCAGGGCCTCAAAACAGATCCTGACACAAGACTCAAACTTAAACCTGGTTGTAGTATCAGTTTTTACATTTTCTTGTCTCCTTTTATACAAATAATGGGAAAAATAAGGGTGCTAGGCTCTGCCAAACCTGATATAACTCTCTAAGGAATACTTTACATCATCCACATTATTTACCTACATTATCCCTATGCAACCTTGATTATTTTTTTTTCATCTCTTAAAAAATATTATTTTAGTTGCAGATGGACATAATACCTTTATTCTGTTTATTTATTTATTTTTTTTATTGGTTGTACACAACATTACAAAGCTCTTGACATATCATATTTCATACATTAGAATCAAGTGGGTTATGAACTCCCATTTTTACCCCAAATACAGATTGCAGAATCACATCGGTTACACATCACATTTTTACATACTGCCATATTAGTGACTGTTGTATTCTGCTACCTTTCCTATCCTCTACTATCCCCCCTCCCCTACCCTCCCATCTTCTCTCTCTACCCCATCTACTGTAATTCATTTCCCTCCATGTTTGTTATCCCATTCCCCTCATAACCTCTTATATGTAATTTTGTATAACAATGAGGGTCTCCCTCCATTTCCATGCAATTTCCCTTTTTTCTCCCTTTCCCTCCCACCTCATGCCTCTGTTTTTTTTTTTTTTTTTAAATATTTATTTATTTATTTATTTTAGTTCTCGGAGGACACAACATCTTTGTTGGTATGTGGTGCTGAGGATTGAACCCGGGCCGCACGCATGCCAGGCGAGCGCGCTACCGCTTGAGCCACATCCCCAGCCCGCATGCCTCTGTTTAATGTTAATCTTTTCTTCCTGCTCTTCCTCCCTGTTCTGTTCTTAGTTGCTCTCATTATATCAAATTGTTTATTTATTTTTATGTGGTGCTGAATAAAGAACCCAGTACCTCACACGTGCAAGCCAAGTGCTCTACCACTGAGCCCCAGCCCCAGCCCCCATCTCATTTTTTTATTTTTAAATTTTTGGTACTGGGGATTGAATCAAGAGGTACTTAATCATGGAGGCACATCCCCAGCTCTTTTCATTTTTTTATTTTGAATCAGGGTATCACTAAGTTGCTGAGAACCTCATTAAGTTGCTGAGGCTGGCTAGGAACAATCTGACTTAATAACAAGACAAGTATTATTTTGGGGGTGCTGGGGATTAAATCCAGGACCCCACACATGCTGAAATAGTATTGTATCACTGAGCCACACCCTGGCCCAAAAGACAATTATTTTAGAGGAGTATGCATATACATAACTGGTCACTATACTTTTATTTGAACTTCCAACTCAATGTTGAGAAGCATTATATAAAACAAGGTAGGTAGGCATATAGCTCAGCAGCAGAGCACTTGCCCAGCACCTGGTTTCAATCACCAATATTGCAAAAATAAATAAATAAGTGAATAAATAAAATAAGCCAGGTGTGGCGGCACACACCTGTAATCCTAGCAGCTCAGGAAGCTGATGCAGGAGGATCAAAAGTTCAAAGACAGCCTCAGCAACTTAGTAAGGCCCTAAGCAACTTGGCAAAACCCTATCTCAAACTAAAAAGGGCTAGGGATGTGTTTTATTGGTTAAGTGCCTCTGGGTTCAATCCTCTCCCACAAAATGATTAATTTTGACATCTATCAACCCTCAAAATAAATCTCCTCCCCCAAATATTGGGCTATAGAAAGAAAAGACTCTTGTGTTGAAGTGGGAGAAGTACACATCAGTTTTGCCTTTCTACTGATAAGGTCCAGTGAAACGTATACTAATAGAAACTGAGAAATTTAAATAACAGAACAAAAGCAGTAAAACCTAAAGAAAAAAATATTTTTTACCTTTTCTGTATTAAGAAAACAAACAGGATTGTTTGGCTCAAATACTCCAATCAGCCAAGGATTATCAGAATAATCAGCATAGAATTCCAGTTCCAGCTTTACATCTTTAAAGTGAGGTAGGTTTATCACTGCATTGGCCACTTTTTCTGATCCACACTCCAGCTTTCCATCATAGGTCAGCTTATTACTTAGAGACATAATTTTACTAAGAGAATTGCAAAACACAAACTTAAGTTCTGGTACATGAAAATGTGTACATTAAAAAACATTTATTGCTGACACTGTTATAAATACCTGTTCATTCTGTACTGTACTGTTAACTGTACAACAGCATTTTGATTCTTCTCCAGCCTCTTGAATAAGCTTTCACTCATGCCAAGAGCACTGTCAAAAATAAATAAATAAATAAAATTCAGGCTTATCATTATGGTAATATTGTCCCTTAAAAAGAATCCAGTTTTTGGGCTGGGGATGTGGCTCAAGCAGTGGCGCGCTCGCCTGGCATGCGTGCGGCCCGGGTTCAATCCTCAGCACCACATACAAACAAAGATGTTGTGTCCGCTGAAAACTGAAAAATAAATATTAAAATTTTTTTTAAAATGTTAAAAAAAAAAGAATCCAGTTTTGGGGCTGGGATTGTGGCTCAGTGGTAGAGCGCTCACCTAGCATGTGCAAGGCTCTGGGTTCAATCCTCAGCATCACATAAAAATAAATGAAATAAAGGTAGTGTGTCCAACTACAACCAAAAAAACAAATATTAAAAAAAAAAAAAAGAATCCAGTTTAAAATTAAAATTTAAAGCTGGGCATGATGTTGCACATCTGTAACCCCAGTAGCTCAGGAGGCTGAGGCAGGAGGTCTACAAGTTCAAAGGCTAACCTCAGCAAATCAGTGAGGCCCTCAGCAACTTAGCGAGACCCTGTCGCTAAATAAAAATAAAAAGGGTTGGGGATGTGGCTCAGTGGTTAAATGCCCCTGGGTTCACACCCTGCACCCAGACACCAACAAATAAATAAGTAAATAAATAAATGAATTTAAAGATAGGCATGCTAGTGTGAGTCTATAGTCCCCAGGTACTTGGGAAGCCAAGGCCGGAGAGAGTTGAGCCCAGAAGTTAAGAGGCCAGCCTGGACAACCCAGAGAAAGCCTAACTCTATTACATCAAAATACAACAAAACTTAAATACCTGCCTACCTTGCTTCTGGGTTTAGCACCAGGGGAGGAAGCTGCTGATGATCCCCCACCAACACGAATCTCTGAGCAAAAAAAAGTGGCCCCAGGCAAACTGGTTGGCTAATTTGAGATGCTTCATCCACAATACAAAAATCAAAGGTTCTACGGGAAAATATTGGATGGCTTATTCCCATGCATGTTGTTGCAACTATAAGCTGAAAACAAATGAAGAAAATAGATTAGTCATTTAGTATATGAAAGAAATACAGTTTGGTTTTTCCCATTTTTGAAATTAAAAGATCAAAACCAATTTTTGGCCCCTAGTAGCAAGAATTCTCCAATATTATTTAATTCTGAAGCGTTTATAGTATGTAAAAGTGGTTTTTAATTTTTTTCTACGAATAAAAAAAAATCAAGTAAAAATTTTCAGACATTATGAATAATGCTCAGGCTTAGTGTTTCTAAATGCAAATCTGAAACATTTAAGAGGCAAGAAGTTAGTTAATTTCTTTTAAAATGTCCACTAGGTTTCCTTATTCTTCCCACAAAGTACTTCTAAAAACCTAGACTAGAAATGTAGCTCAGTGAAAGGGCACCTGCCTCACTGGCGCAAGGCCCTATGTTTGATCCTCAGCACTGAAAATAAAAACAAAAGAGACAAACAGAGGGGAAAAAAAACCCACAACCATAGCCCCAGGCCCTCTAGTGCCAAGAAAGGCTGAGTTGGCAGCCTAGATTGCAGCCCTCCATGCTGTAACAAGGCACCCTAGTAACCACTGGGTGGTACTGGAGGCCAAGCAGGGGATCAGGCCATAATTCATCTCCGCAATGTCAACAGAGAGCACATGAGAAGCCAAAATCCCAAGACCACTCACTCCAAAGTGTTCTGGGAAGTTTGGCTTCCCATGGAGGTGGGAGGTGGGAGGTGGGGGTGGGGGGTGAGGGATAGGGACGGGTGGGCAGGGAGACTGCACTTCCACTCCCACTGAAGTAATGAGGTGGCACAACTTCCTCTCCTACCAGAGCAGCACAGAGCAAGCCAACTCATACAGATCTCTTCAGTAACACAATGCCAACATGCTCAAGTTTCAATCAAAATGCACTCTTTATAAACTAGAACGAGGAAAATCTCAAACTAAATGAAAAAAATAGGTAGACTCAGCAAAGAAACAGACGATAAAAAGAACCAAATGGAAATTTTAGAACTGAAAATACAGTAAGTGAAGCCAGGCAGAGTGGTGCTCGCTTGTAATCTCAGCAGCTTAGGAAGCTGAGGCAAGAGGATCTCAAGTTCAAAGACAGACTCAAAAACCTACTAAGACCCTCTCTTAAAATAGCACAGGGGTGAAGTGCCCTTGGGGTAAATCCAAGCAAGGAAGGAATTAATTAATTTACAGAATCACTGACCTGAGAGAATTCTCCACAAAATTTAAAAATATCCACTACAAAACATATTATAATGAAAATTCTGAAAACTGAAGGGGAAATCAAATTTTCCACACTGAAGGAAAATGAAGAGAATTGGTTTCCAGTTTACCTATCATCCTAAAAGAATTGATAAAGTTAGTTCTCTAAACAGAAAGGATATAATAAAAAAGAAAATCAGGAACATCTAGAGGGAGCAAAACACACAGTAAGCAAAACTATCGATAAAAACAACAGGCTTTTCAAATTTATGTTCAATTGTTGAAACAAAACTTATAATTGTCTGATCCAGTTCTCAAATTAAATTAAGATAATTACATTATAAGCAGAAGAGGGAAGTAAAGGGTCTCCAACTTCATCTGAACTGGCAAAATGACACTAGATTATGATGTTATATAATATAATATAATGCCTTGAAAAAAATCACTGAAAGTTATTCAAAGAGATACTCCCCAAAATACTATAGATCAAGACGGGCTTGGTGGTGCACTCCTGTAATCCCAACGGCTTGGGAGGCTGAGGCAGGAGGATCACAAGTGCAAAGCCAGCCTCAGCAAAAGCAAGGCACTAAGCAACTCAGTGAGACCCTGTCTCTAAATAAAATACAAAATAGTGCTGGGGATGTGGCTCAGTGGTCAAATGCCCCGAGTTGTTTAATCCCCAGTACAAAAAAAAAAAAAAAAAAAAAAAAAAACTATAGATCAGGGCTAGGGATGTAGCTTAGTAGTAGAGCACTTGCCTTACATGTGCAAAGCCCTGGGTTCAACGTTAGTACTACAGGAAAAAACCCATAAAACAAAGATTAAAACATAAATAAATAAATAAGTCTGAAAGGTTACTGATTTGTTTTTTTGGTGAGTTTAAAAGTGGCCTAGGGAGGACTGGGCTCAGTGGTAGAGCATTTGCCTAGCATACAAAAAGCCCTAGACTCAATCCCCAGGACTGGGGGGAAAACAAACTACAGCTACATCAAAATGAAAATGGGGCAGGGCACAGTGGTGCAAGCCTGTAATCAAGCCAGCCTCAGCAATTTAGTGAGGCCGAAGCAACTTAGCGAGACCCTGCCTCCAAATAAAAATTTTAAAAAGGTCTAGGGATGGGCTGGGGATGTGGCTCAAGTGGTAGCACGCTCGCCTAGCGTACATAAGGCACTGGGTTCGATTCTCAGCACAACATATAAATAAATAAATAAATAAATAAAGGTCTATCAACAACTAAAAAATATTTTTAAAAAAATGTATCTTAAGGGGCTGGGATTGTGGCTCAACGGTAGAGCGCTCGCCTAGCATGGGCGGGACCCGGGTTCGATCCTCAGCACCACATAAAAAAAAGGCATTGTGCTGTGTCCATCTACACCTAAAAAATAAATATATATTAAAAAAAAAGTATCCTAAAAAAAAAAAAAAAAGAGTGAGAGATAACTGGCAGATGGAGGATTGAGAGTTTAAAGCCAGTCCCAGCAATTTATCAAGTCCCTTAACTTAGCAAGATCCTGTCTCAAAATGAAAAATAAAAAGGCTGGGGGTGTGGCTCAGTGGTTAAGTGCCCCTGGATTTAATTCCTGGTACCAAAAAAAAAAAAAAGAGAGAGAGAAAGCGAGATTGGCAAAACATGACTTACCTATCTAAAAAAGACTCACTTCAAAACAATAATTCAGGCATGTTAAGAGCAAATGGATGTATAACTAATTAGAATAAATTTTAAAATTAAAAAAAAAGAGCCAATGGATGGGAATGGGGTTCAGTAGTAAAATATTTACCTAGCATAAGCAATGCCTTGTATCCAATCTCCATCACCACACACACAAAAAAAGGAATCAAATAAATGGAGTATTAAACTTGATTTTCATATGTAGAACAATCCTTGCATTATGAGAATATATCTTTCTTGGTTATGGTATATTATGCTCTAAGTATGCTGCTGAATTCAGTGTGCTAGTATTTTGTTGGGCATTTTTCATCACATAAATATGCCCACAGGTGCAAAAATAATTCAATGGAGGAATGGTGGTCATTTAGCAAGTGGTACTGGAATAACTGGAAAATCATAGGCCAAAAAAATTAACTTCAACCTAAATCTCACACCGTACAGCACAATTAAACTCAAAATGGCCACAGACTTTGGGCTGGGGTTGTGGCTCAGTGGTAGAGCGCTTGTCTACCATGAGGGAGGCACTGGGTTCCATCCTCAGCACCACATAAAAAATAAAATAAAGATATTTTGTGCACCTATAACTACAAAATAAAATATTTTAAAAAATGGCCACAGACTTAAATGTTAAAGATAAAACTTAGAAAAAAATTAGGAAATTGCCCTCACCTCTAGACTAGACTAAGAGTTCTTAGATTCAGTACCAAAAACACAATCCATTGAAGGAATACATTTATATACTGGGCTTTACAAAAATTATTTAGTTCTGCAAAAGGCCCTGTAAAGAGGAAGAAAAGACAAGCTACCATCATTTGCAAACCACATACCCAATAAAGGACTCGTATCTAGAATATATTTAAAGAACTCTCAAAACTCAACAGTAGAAAACTAAATTATCCAAAATGGATAAAAGATATGAAGAGATATTTCACTTAAGAGGGTAAATATGAATGACAAGCACATGAAAATATCATTAGTGACTGGGGAAATGCTAATTAATAGCCATTTGATCCAGCAATTCCACTACAAGGTAGATATCCAAAGGAAATCAAATCACATATTGAAGAGACCTCTGCTCTCCCGTGTTTACTATAGCACTATTCACAATAGCCAAGAAATATAAACAACCTAAGTACCCACTGACTGATGAATGTATAAAGAAGATGTAGTACATACACACAAAGTAACACAGTATTCAACAACATGCATGGACCTGGAGGTCATTATGTTAAGTACCAGGCACAGAAAGATCTTTAGCATATGACCTTACTCATTATTTGTGATCTAAAATAGCTGATCTCAGAAGTTTTAAGTAGAATGTTGGTTACTAGATGTTGGGGAGAGTAGAGGGGAAGGAGGGATAGGGAGAGGCTGATCCATAGGTATAAGGTAAAGTTAGATGCCAGCAAGAAGTTCTGGCGTGTCAGTGCACAGTAGGGTAACTATGGATAAAATCTCCAAGTGAGGATTTGGAATGTTTTGACCATAAAGATGTGATAAATGAAGAGAAAAATGTTGTCCTTATTTGAACATTAGAGAATGTATACATATATCAAAACATCTTCTATAAATAAGCATGACTTTCTTGTATCAGTTCCCTCTCTCCCTCCATCCCCCCTGCCCCCAGTACCAGGGCATTTAACCACTGAGCCACACCTCAGCCCTTTTTAATTTGAGACAGGGTCTCACTAAGTTACTTAGCGCTGAGTTGCTGAGGTTACATTGAACTTGCAATCCTCCTGCCTCAGCCTCCTGAACCATTGGGATTGCAAAACTGTGCCCAGCCTCATATATCAATTTTAAATAAATAAAATCATAATGAGATATCACTATATACCTATCAGGATGACTAAAACAAAAAACTGTACCACCACCAAAGGCTGACAAGGATCACACATACGTTGCTGGTGGAAATGTAAAATGTTACCGATGCTATAAAAAGTAATTTGGTAGATTTTTCTTTTTAATATAAACATGCAGGGGTGGTGACGTAGCAAAGGGGCCAAGTGCTGGCCTAGCACGCACCAAGCCTTGGATTCAATTCCCAGTTCAACAAGAACTACCCTCCAAAAAGCAGGCAGCTATCAAATGACGCAGAAATTGCACTCCCAGGAATTTATAGCAGAGAAACATTTTGGAACAATACTCAACAATAAAAAGAAACAAACAATCTGCAGAGCAATCTAGGTGGATATCCAGATAATAGGCAGAATAAAAAATGCCAACTCCAAAAAGTATGACTTCCTTATTGTAACATTCCTTTCTTTTTTAAAATTTATTTATTTATTTATTTTACAGTGCAATGCATTTTGACATATTGAACACAAACGGAGCACAACTTCTCATTCCTCTGGCTGTACGTGGTGCAGAGTCACTCTAGTAGTGTAATCATACTTGTACATAGGGTAATGATGTCTGCCTCATTCTACGGTCCTTCCCATCCCCAAAGCCCCACCCCTCCCCTCACTCCCCTCTACACAAACTAAAGTTCTTCATTATTCCCTATTTCCACACCCCACCTTGGATCAGCATCCGCTTATCAGAGAAAACTTATTAGTTGTTGATGAACCTTTATTTTATTTATTTATTTATATGCAGTACTGAAAATTGAAGCCAGTGCTTCACACATGCTAGGCAAGCACTCTACATGGAGCCATGAGCCCAGCCCATAGTATAATATTCTTAAATGACAAAAATATAGAAATAAAGAATACATTAGTGGTTGTTAGGGTTAGGGAGAATTGGGCAGGAGAGAAAAGAACATGAGGAATCCTTATGGTGATAGAGCATAGACTGTATCCATGGCAAGATGGCAAGAATATAATTATAGGGGCTAGGGTTGTAGCTCAATGGAAGAACGCTTACCTACCATGTGTGATGCACTAGGTTCAATTCTCAGCACCACATACAAATAAATAAAATAAAGTTATATCAACAACTAAAAAAAAAAATAAATTAAAAAAAAAAAAAAACACCTAGTTATATACTACAGAACTGCAAGATGTTACCAATGGATAGATGGAACACTGCCGCTGTCCGGCTGGGCAAAATAACCAGGAGGTGACAAGCAACTTGAAGGCTGAAGCGGGAATTGCTTTATTGCGGGGAAACTCAGCGGGAACTGAGCAGGAACTCAAGGTAGCGGGTACTCAAGGTAGTGGGCACCCAAGGTAGCGGGAGCCGCTTTATTGCAAAACAGCAGAGGTATATATACCTAATTGATTACACACAGCTCGACTCAATTAGCATCATCCAGTTACAGCAATCAGCCAATAAGGAATCCCTACCATCTTAATGGCTCGGTGGTGTTGCCTCACAAACCACTCCTCCTGGCAAACTGCCAGGCGCCATCTTTACTTGATTTGCGGTCCGCAACACAACACAGTATCCGTTATTTCTTGCAACTATATGTGAATCAATAATTACCTCAAAATACAAAGTTTGTTTTCTTGTAGTGCTGTGATTAAACCCAGGGCCTCACCAATGCCAATGGTGGCAAGACCTCAACCACCTAGCTACAACCCCAGCTCTCAAAATACAAACTTTAACTTAAAAAGTTAATCAGGAGGTCTGGGGATATAGCTCAGTGGTAGAGCACTTCTCTACCATTAGCAATGGTTGAGGCCTTGGGTTAAATTTCCAGCAAAATACACACACACACACACACACACACACACACACACAAAGTCAATCAGACTTTTTCATCTTAAATCACTTCAAAATTCATCAATAATTTCAATAATTGCTATAGATTTAGGCAAAACTGTATTAATACTGGACAAAGGAGTTGAATGAAGAGCCTATTAAATCCAATCTAAAGACAAAATTAAACTAGGAATTGATTTTTTTCCTTTTCTATTTTTTTTTTTTTTTTGGTACTAGGAAACACTCTACCTCCGAGCCATATTCCTAGCTGTTTTATTTTGAGACGAAGTTTCACTAAGTTGCTAAGGCTGGCCTCCACATCTGGCTAATTTTAGTTGATTTTTAAAGACAAAAATATCAATGAAAACTTCCCACGTAAAATAGAGATTAAATAATAAAATAAAAATTAGGAAAAAAAAAAGAAAGAAAAATAAAAATTAGGTTCTATACCAAAGTCTCTAAATACTTATAAGACTTAGGTATCAAGACTTCTAATTCAAACTCACTAAAACATCCTGATTATTATTCATTTTCTAGAAGGAGGCATTCATGAGGAATAATCAAAAATCTCATTCCAGTTTTGTAGGAAACAATGAGCTACACATTAATATACTCTCCCCGAGATACATATATAAATTAATCACATGTAAATCTGGTCAATGTGACTTAATTTCCCAGAGTATCATTTCTCCTTCATTCTAGCCACAGTAATTACTATCAGCATTATACAGTAATTGTACTTACTTGACAGTTATAAAGTTCTTTTAGAAGAGCTAAGGATTTAATGGACTTAGATCGGCAAATTTCTTCTTCTGTAAATTTCCGGATATCTGGATGAACCTTTTGAGTCTGACCCAAACGCAAAAATCCTATTTGAAACTTGGCTAACTTCAAAAGTATATTGTCAACAGCAGAATGTGTATAGCTGGTTAACAAAACACTAAAACCACAGGCATAGAGGATTCTTACCTAATAAAGGATAAGAAAGAAAATAAGCATTACTTTTACATTTCAGGTAATTTTTAAAAAATATTTATATTTTTAGTTGTAGGTGGACACAATATCTTTATTTTATTTATTTTTATGTGGTGTTGAGGATCGAACCCAAGGCCTCACATGTGCTAGGCAAGTACACTACCTCTGAGCCACAAGCCCGGCCCCCATTTCAAGTAACTTTTAACATGCTTATATTTTTTACATAGAACTACAAAGCTCAATAGGAAGTATATGTAAGAACTAAGCCAAGTAACTTAAAAAAATTATAAGGCCAAAATGTTTTCAAAAATTATATGGCATTATTACTGTATGTTATTAATAGTATAACTGATAATAAAATTGAATACATGTAAACTTTTAATTGTATGTGGCACAAGTGTTTCAACCAACAAATATTTGCTGCCATCATTGATTACTTACTCTACAACTGCTTAGAAAATTAATGATATGAAAAAAATTCAAGAAAATTGATTTCAATCATTTCTGCATGACTTACCATTTGTAAATGAAAAGGAAGACATAGTGACACATCACACACCAACAGAAAAAGAACTTAAAAAATTTGAAATGCAAGAAATCCAAAACAGGATTCTATTTATAATTCAGCTCTATTATTTCTCATGTCATTCTAAAAAGTTAATTTGAAATAAATATTCTGAATTAAAATTCAGCCATTTTAATATCAAATAGAATATCTTCTCAATTGAGAAGCTGATATAAATATTGAAGTTCTAAGAAAAATAATAATAACCTTACGAGAGTACATATTGTAGTTGTTTTTCCTGTCCCAGGCATACCCACAATGAGGGTATAATCTTTTGAAAGAAGAACCTTTTTCATTGCTTGTCTCTGAGGCTTATTCAATCCTACATTTAAAATAAAAAAGTAACAAGAAAAAGAGTATTAAATTTCAGGGAATAAATTCACTAATTTAGAAGAAAAGCAATCTCTTTTTTTTTTTTATTTATTTTTTTAATATTTATTTTTTAGTTCTCGGAGGACACAACATCTTTGTATGTGGTGCTGAGGATCGAACCCGGGCCACACGCATGCCAGGCGAGCGCACTACCACTTGAGCCACATCCCCAGCCCAAAGAAAAGCAATCTCAATCTGAATTTTCTTAAATATGTCTTTTCAAAGTTAAAAAAATATATAAATTATGGTGACTTTTCTTTTTTCTTCCCCGTTTGGTACCAGGGATTGAACCCAGAGAGGCTTAACCACTGAGCCACATATATAGCCCTTTCTGAGACAGGGTCTCATTAAGTTCCTTAGAGCTTTGCAAAATTGCTGAGGTTGACCTTGAACTTGTGGTCCTCCTACCTCAGCCTCCCCAGTCATTAGGATCACAGGTGTGCTCCACTACACCCAGCTTTATTATGGCGTTTTTTAAGGATGTATAAAAACTACTTCCAAAAAGCCCCTATGTAAATATTAGAATTCCTAGTCTAATCAATTAAGAAATGAGACTATTTCTTGGTTCTTGGTGTAAGTAGAATCAAGAAAAATTAACCAAAGTGCTGATTATAGCATACCCTTTAGAATGTTGGCAACTGTATCCTTTGCATCACGTGGAAGAACAGAGCTGAGGTAGGGTATAAACTGAGGTTCATGAAAGTCAATGATTAAATCTCGAAGTTTTTTGCTGAAAAGGAGATACATACTTTTAGTAATATTCCTTAGAAAGGTGGGGAGAAATTCAGATTCATTCATCGTTACAAACCTGGCATTAGTGTTCTCCATCAATTTAGAGAGATTTCCTAAAGGGGTATCTATATCACAATTTTTTTCTTCCTGGTCTATTCTGAACAGAGTTGACTCTGCAAGCACTGACAAGTTCCTAAAACAGCAGAACAAACATACATGAAAGTTCTTCATTTTCCCATGGTCTATATAAGAGATATACTACTATCTGCTAAAAGAGTTGATAAGCTAAGGTCAAAGCAATTAAGAACCAGGAACCTGTAACATTTGTTGAAAATCCATTTGACCCTGCATTGTAACAGGAATTCACCATCCCCAGAAGGTTCTGAGCATCTGGCTCCTCCCTCCTCCAGCCTGAAGAACAGGTCTCCTCCTCCCACTCCTCTATCTGCTCCTTAAACCCTGCTATGGCCTACAGCCCCTTCCTTCCCTAGCCTACTGTGCTGCTCGCTCTTAGGATTTCCTTATGGTCCCAGGTCAACATCTTCTAGCCTATCCAAATTTCAGGTTTGAATATTTGCAGGCACCAAGATCTCTTTACCTGGCTAAAACGCAGGCTACAAAAGTTCAGTATATTTAAAATGGAACTCCTCATTCCTGTTGAACCTGAGCCTCTCCTCTTGGTGGGATCTCAGTTAACAGCACTTGAATCCTTTCCTCTCCCTCACCCTCTTTTCAGCCCCCATACCTAATCAGCACCTGACTCCCTGACAAACTTACTTTCAAGTTCATCAAAGTCGCTATATCTGGTCAATGCTACTTCAATCACAGATAACCTGGGTCATTACAATACCTTCCTGGTTTCTCTTTCATTTAATTAATTCAAATCTCCAACAAGTAAATGCAAGACCAATTACCATGTATTCTTTAAAACCCTTCAGTAGAAGCTGGGCATGGTGGTGCATATCTGTAATCCTAGCAACTCTGGAGGCTGACAGGAAGATCAAGTTAAAAACCAGCTTCAGCAATTTAGTGAGACCCTAAGGACCTTAACAGATCATGTCTCAAAAAAAAAAAAAAAAAAAAATCAAAAAGAAGGATGGGAATATAGCTCAGTTGGTAGAGTGCTTGCCTTGCATGCACAAGGTCCTGGGTTCAATCCCCAGCACCAACTCAATAAGATCCCATCTTTTTTTTTTTTTTTTTCTAAAGAGAGAGTGGGAGAGAGAGAGAGAGAAAGAGAGAGAGAGAGAGAGAGAGAATTTTTAATATTTATTTTTTAGTTCTCGGCGGACACAACATCTTTGTTGGTATGTGGTGCTGAGGATTGAACCCGGGCCCCACGCATGCTAGGCGAGCGCGCTACCGCTTGAGCCACATCCCCAGCCCCAAGATCCCATCTTTAATAAAATACAAAATAAGGCTGGGGATGTGGCTCAGTCATTAAGCACCCAGAGTTCAATCCCTGGTATCCAAAAACAAAACAAAAACAAATGAAATACTGCTACATGCTACAAAATGAAGACGAATCTGAAAATCAATATGCTAACTGACAAAAAAACAGTCACATAAAGACCACATTAGCTGGGCGCAGTGGTGCATACCTGTAATCCAAGTGGCTTAGGAGGCTGAGGCAGGAGGAATGCAAGTTCAAAGCCAGCCTCAGCAATGGTGAGACACTAAGAACTCAGTGAGAGGGCTGGAGATGTGGCTCAAGCCATAGCGCGCTCGCCTGGCATGCGTGCGGCCCAGGTTCGATCCTCAGCACCACATACAAAGATGTTGTGTCCACCGAAAACTAAAAAATAAATATTAAAATTCTCTCTCTCTCTCTTTAAAAAATAAAATGATTAAAATGGTAAACTGTATAAAGTATAAATAAAATACATATATTAAAAAAAAAAAGGACTCAGTGAGACCCTGTCTCTTAATAAAATACAAAAGAGTACTGGGGATATGGCTCAGTGGTTGAGTGCCCCAGAGTTCAAAACCCAGTACCAAAAAAAAATAAAAGACCATATTAACCTTAAATGTTTGTGAGAGGCTAATTTATAGTAAACTAGCATTGCCTGGGCAGAGGGAATTGAAGGGAAGTAAAGGTACGGGTGACTGCTGAGATTTCTTTTGGGGGTTATGAAAATATTCTGAAATTGCTTGTGGTGATGGTTGTACAACTCTTTTTGTTTTTTTTCCTGGCATTACTGAATATTGAACTCAAGGTCCTAAACATGCTAGGCAAGCATTCTACCACAAAGTAACATCCTCAGTCTTTTAAAATTTTGAAATGGAGTCTTGTCAAGTTGCTGAGGCTGACCTAGAACTTAAGACCCTCCTGCCTTATCCTTCCAAGTAGCTAGGATTAGAGGCCTTAACCACTGCACCCAGCTATGACTCTTTGAATATATGAAAAACCATGAAAATTATACACTTTAAATGCATGAATTGTATGATACATGAAATACCTATCAATAACGCTATTATCAAAAATGTACTATTTCATTACCTGTCTAATAAACAAGTTACTGTTGTCATGTTAATCTCCTTCACATATCCCCTAGACAAAGCAAACAGTGTTCTCTCTTCTCCACTTAAAATAATTCTGTCACCTGCCATTAGGTTTGTGACAGGCATAGAACCATTTTTACGCTGGAAATGATGTAAATACTGTCCGTCGCAAACTCTCTTTACATGTTCTGTTCTAATCAGGTTTCCAATGCAGTTGCCACTCTCCTCCCTATGAAAGAAAAAGAAAGAAAAGGCTTCCATTTATATCAGGTAAGTATTATGTTTGTATTTTTCTACAATTTACTTCATTTGGCCTCTGAAAACTAATGCTGAGTCTGTCCTTTTTACTTTTTTCACAATCTACATTAAAGTGATAGAAACGCTAAACAAACATTGCCTCCATTTTTTAAAAACCTTTTTTGTTGTTTATTGTTTATGTGGTGATGGGGATTGAACCCAGGGCCTCATGCATGCCAGGCAAGTGCTTTACCACTGAGCTATCTCCCCAGCCCTTCCATTTTTTTTTTAACATTTTTTAAACTTTATTTTATTGGTTTACTTTTTATATGGTGCTGAGGATCAAACCCAGTGCTGCACACGTGCTAGGCAAGGGCTCTACCACTGAGCCACAACCCCAACCCGCTTCTTTTTGTTTTTTGTTTTGTTTTTGTAGTGCTGGGGATTGAACCCAGGGCCTTGTGCATGCCAGGCAAGCACTCTACCCACTGAGATATACACCCAGCCCCATTTGTTTCTAAGTGATCAATCACCCCTCCTTGTTCCATCCACAGTCTGGGATGTCTGAACAGGGTGTTTATTGGCACATGGATCCTTGATGGATATATCAATACCCCCACATCCTGTGCTGATAAATGTAACATTACAGAAGACAAACCATAATAATCTCCTAAACTAGATGTGAAGAAAAGAATAACTGATTTCTTTAGTGTTTATAAGAGGATTTAAAATACTATTATTAAAATAATGATAAGTACCGGGCATGGTGGCACACACCTGTAATTCCAGTGACTCAGGAAGCTGAGACAGGAGGATCCCAAGTTCAAGACCAGCCTCAACAATTTAGTAAGACCCTGTCTCAAAAATGAAATTTAAAAAAAAGAAGAAAAAAAGAAAGAAAGTGTGGGGGGGGGACTGGGAATGTGGCTCAGTAGTTAAGAACTCCTGGGTTCAATCCCCAGTACCAAAATAAATAAAAATAAAATGACAAGCAAGTTGTCATAATTACACTACTTCTAATAAATAAGTATTTAGCATTTACAACCTCTCAGACATTACTATTAAATACTATACAATCTCAGAAGCAAATTGTTGGCATGTGTGCTTGACATATTTGTTATACTTATATAACCTACAACATGAACTTTCTCCATTGTAATGTTTTCTAAATTAAAGCCTAATATTAGGGACACACAGATCCAATTATTTCTAAAGTCACACTATTATCACCTTATTCTAGTAAAACAAAACTGGAATTAATGCAACTAAATTTTACTTACAGAAAAATACTATGTGAAGATATAAAAATCCTAATAATTTATCTTTTTTTAATATTTATTTTTTAGTTGTAGTTGGACATAATACCTTTATTTTATGTATTCATTTTTTATGTAGTGCTAAGGATCAAACCCAGGGCCTCACACATGCTAGGCAAGTGCTCTGCCACTGAGCTACAGCCCCAGCCTCTAATAATTTATCTTTCATAAGTGGATGCCACAAGGAAAATGAGATAGACCTTCAGAAAATGTGAATCTGTCTCAAAATAGAAAATATACACTTTTAAAACACTACTTTTTGAAAACTTAAGTAAACAGAACATGGTGTCTCAGGCCCATAATCCCAGGTACTCAGAAGGCACGGGCAAGAGGATTGAGAGTTCAAGGCTAGCCGGGGTAATATGGTGAGACCCAGTCTAAAAACAAAAACAAAAAAAGTAAAAAAGCAGTATGCACTCTACCAATATGTAACAATTCACCTTAAGACACACTCAAGTTTGTATGGATATCACTGATGAAAAAGAATTAACAAATGATTTTAAAAATTTCTTTCCAGATATCACAAATATATAATCTCATAACACAGGAGGCTGAAGCAAAAAAGATCTCAAGTTCAAAGCCAGCCTAAGCAATTTAGGACCTAAGCAACTTAGCGAGACCCTATTTCTAAATATAAAATGTCTGGAGATGAGGCATAAATAAATAAATCATAATTTTTAAAAAATTTGTATTTATTTTTTGGTACTGAGGATTGAACCAAGGGGTGCTTTACCACTGAGCTACATCCCCACTCCCTTTTTTAAAAAAATATTTTTTGTAGTTGTAGATGGATACAATATCTTATTTATTTATCTTTATGTGGTGCTGAGAATCCACAACCTCACACGTGCTAAGCAAGAGCTCTACCCCCCGAGTCACAACCCCAGCCCATCCCCACTCCTTTTGATTATTTTATTTTGAGGCAGGGCCTTGCTAAGTTGCTTAGGGCCAGTCTTGAACTTGGTGTCCTGCTTTGGCCAACCAAGTTCCTGGGATTACAGGCGTGTGCTATTGAAAGTATATGACTTTGCTAGAGGTGTATCTCAGTTGTAGAGCACTTGCCACCTAGCATGTGGGAGGTCTTGTGTTTAATCTCAGTATCCCCAACCCAAAAACAAAGTTGATATTAGTATCTATTCATATACACAGAAAACTAACAATGATTACAGCACATAGCAAATGCAGAAATGATGTTCTACTTAGGAACAACTCATTGACATCTGGAGTTTTCATGAACAAATGAAATCACATATCTTTAACATGCCATATAACCCATATGTGTCATGAATTCCACATCCCACACAAGCTAATACAAATTAATGACACTTTACTCAAATAGACCACTTACATTTCTGAAGCAGGCTTTAACCAGATATTTTGGTAATTCTTTCTGTTATCTTTTGATTGTGACTCCAGGGTTAACATTAGATACCAAAGGCTGAAATACTCTAAGTGTGTGAGTTTCAGATGACATGTTTCTTCTTGAATTTTGGACAGCATAACCACTGGGACTGAATTTTCATCCATCTGTTGTTCAACTGCTCTAAATACAAAGTTCCAAGTTAGAGTTGTATATATAACGTTTTACTAGTTGGCTATAAAATGAGGTTTTTCTAAAATAAGTATACAAATGTAATAACCACCATAACTCATAAACACAGCCCCTAATTTTCATTAAAAGTCATTTGAATATTTGATAAAACGTGGCTTTTTTTTTGGGGGGGGGGTACTGGGGGTTGCACCAACAGGTGATTTTCTATGAGCTACATCTCTAGCCCCTTTTAAAGTTGTGAGGTTTGCTAAATTGCCAAGGAAGGTCTTGAACTTGCAATCCTCCTGCCTCAGCCTGCCAAGTTGCTGGGATTATAGGTGAGTCACCACACCCAGCTGACATGCGGTTGTTCACAAAACAACATTTTTTTTTTTTTTTAAAGAGAGAGGGAGAGAGGGAGAGAGAGAGAATTTTAATATTTATTTATTTTCTTATTTTATTGGCGGACACAACATCTTTGTTTGTATGTGGTGCTGAGGATCGAACCCGGGCCGCACGCGAGCGCGCTACCACTTGAGCCATATCCCCAGCCCCAAAACAACATGTTTGAGATATTGATTACTGCATTATTTTTCCTTCAATGATCATCCCCAAACAACAAAGCCAAGTTTGGTATACTCCAGTCTTCATTCTCATACATAAGTTTTGGCTTTTTTTCCAACTGCATTTCTTGAAACCATAAAAATTGTACGCCCAGCTCTGTAACATAAGGAAGTCAATTTAAAACTATGGAAAATCATTTGTAGATTCAATTTTCCTTACTACTGAATTAAAACATTTCCACATAGAAACAAATATATTAAAGGACAGCATCAAAAGATTGAGAGTAAAACGAAAGATTTCAAATAAACTGGGCTGTACTATAGTCCCAGACATCCCACACAGTACTCTGTCATTAAGGGACATATTGACACAATACTTTTTTAAACTATTTTTTTAGTGCATAGTTCTATACTTTATTTCTTTTAATTAATTTACTTATTCTAATTAAGTATATATGACAGCAGAATGCATTTTGATTCATTATACACAATTGCAGCACAACTTTTCATTTCTGTGGCTGTACATGATGTAGTGTCACACTATATACAGTCATACATGTACCCAGGGTAATGATGTCCATCTCATTCCACCATCTTTCTAGCCCCCATGCTCCCTTCCACCCCCTCCTTCCCCTTTGCCCAATCAAAGTTCCTCCATTTTTCCCATGCCCCTGTCATTATGGATCAGCATCCACTTATCAGAGAGGACATTTGGCCTTTGAATTTTTGGGATTGGCATTTCGATTAACATGATATTCTCCAACTCCATCCATTTACCTGCAAATGCCATAATTTCATTCTCTTTTAATGATATACATATATATATAATGTAATAATATATATAATATAAATAAACTGTGATATATATCATAGTTTCTTTATTCATTAATTTATTGAAGGGCATCTAGGTTGCTTCCACAATTTAGCTATTGTGAACTGAGCTGCTATAAACATTGATGTGGCTGCATTACTATAGTATGCTGTTTTTAAGTCCTTTGGTTATAGACTGAGGAGTGGGATATCCGTGTCAAATAGTGGTTCCTTTCCAAGTTTTCTAAGGAATCTCCATACTGCTTTCCAGAGTGGCTGCACCAATCTGCAGTCCTACCAGCAATGTACGAGTGTACCTTTTCCCCTACATCCTTGCCAACACTTATTATTGTTTGTATTCTTTGTAACTGCCAATCTGACTGGAGTGAGATGAAATCTTAGAGTAGTTTTGATTTGCATTTCTCTAATTACTAGAGATGTTGAAGATTTTTTCATATATTTGTTGATCAATTGTCTATCTTAAAATACTTTTAAAGTTCATACTTCATATAAACTTTCAGGCTGCATTAGAACTTTGGCTCTGGTTTGACCTTGTTTCTTAGTCTATATTTACATCTAACTACTTTTTTGTGTGCTTCAAATTTTCAGCTAGCCTATGAAGGCCCACATGGCTGTTCAAATAACAGCTAATAAACTTTCCATTTATACAAAAATAACCATATACAAACAGTACAGGCCCATTCACTGGGTCATGCCAAACTATCCATCTGGAAAAACTGGTTTCCTTGTGTGCAACTACAAAAGACCTCAGATTAAAATAGCAGTTAAGAGGGGATATGGCTCAAGTAGTATCGCGCTTGCCTGGCATGTGTGGGGCGCTGGGTTCGATCCTCAGCACCACATACAAATAAAATAAAAATGTTGTGTCCACTGAAAACTAAAAAATAAATGTAAAAAAATTCTCTCTCTCTCTAAAAAAAAAAAACAACGAAAAGAAAAGAAAAAAGAAAGAAAGAAATGGATGCCTTCTTGAACTATCTTTTAAGATAACTTAGGCCCATGCCCATAATCCCAGACTGAGGGAAGAGGATCACAAATTCAAAGCCACCCTACACAACCTTAGCAAGATTTTATTTCAAATAAAAAATAAAAGGGGCTGGAGATGTAGCTCAGTAGGTTAGATTCCCCATATTGTCAAAGAACAAAAGTAGTTGTACTTATATTGTACTAAAAATGAATATTCTATATCTGTCTTAACCAGATTCCATAAGTCCTAAAATTATTTCATTTCAGAAACTACACGCAGAAAGATTAAAACATTCAGTTTTGGAAGAAGTTTAAAAAGCACTGTATTATTTACTGAGAAAAATGGGCTTCTCAGGAAACAAACTTTTTTCCCCCTTCATTTTAGAGATACAATACATAAAGGAAAATATGAAATAAAAATAATTAAAATGAAGTCATCTATTGTGTGCATGTTCAAATACGTTAACAACAAATTCCATCAATATGTATAACTACAATGTACCAATAAAAAATGTGGACAAAATAAAACAACAAAAAAATGAAATCATCAATACCAGACCACCTACCAATACTAAGTCATTTTGAGTTCAGTTCATTTTCAACTTGAAATACTGCTTTCTGAAAATAGTGTTTACCTGCTATAAAGAGCACAGTTTCCCACTTGTGAACAATATTTACAGGTTTTCTCTTCCTCAGTTACTTGTGGCAAAAAAGTGAGCTGTGTCTTCTCCTTTCCAGGAGATTTGCTAATACGATGCAGCAAAAAAAATGCCATTTGGTTTCTTAGCTTTAATAATTCTATGGGAGAAAAAACAAAAAGCTAAGTGTCTTTATCACACCCTTTCCATTGTATCAGTAAAAGTTTCAGATTTAAAAACATAAAATAACATTCACAGTTCCTGCTATACGAGAATAAGCACTGTTGGTTATATTTTGTTATGTCTCCTTCAAATTTTTAGTCACTTGATAAGTTCTTGAAACAACTAATCTCATAACTAATAAGACTTGAACCTTGTGTTTTATTAGGTGAATGCTGAAGATAAAGTTATCTAGAATATCTCCAGTATAAGAACTTCAAGATAAACATTTGTATTAAAAAAAAAACAAACTTAAAAGGTTAATAATTTTCAACTATAGAGCATATTATTAAAATTATCTTAAAAATACCATGACTACAAATTACAACCTATAGTTGGCATGATAAGTATGTGAGTACACTGTCAGGCGTAAAACTATATCACCAAAAGTTGAAGGGAGGGAAGGGGCCAGAGAAGTAAAACTGAAAGCAAACAGCTCAACCTCTTTTATCTAGATGGTTAGCAGGCACAGGGTACATCTGCCCAGTCTTGAGGTAGAGAAGTAAGCCAGCCTCTGGATCAGCTCTTCTCTCTTGGCTTAGCAGCGTGTACAGAACAACCTGTGCAAGACAGGTTGTCAAACAATGAGAATTCTGTTACACAAAACTCCAAATTTCTACCATCATTTCTCTACATCATCTTATAGCCAACACATAATTTTAAAATCTAAAGGTCAATGAAAATGGGAGTGGTGGCAATTGCCCAAAATCCTAGCTACAGAGAGCCTGAGGCAGGAGGATCTCAAGTTTCAAAGCTAGCTTGGGCAACTTAACAAGGCCCTCAGCAACTTAACAAAGACTCTGTCTCAAAATATAAAATAAAAGCTGGGTGGTGGTGCATGCCTATAATCCCAGGGGTTTGGGAGGCTAAGGCAGGAGGATCATGAGTTCAAAGCCAGCCTCAGTAAATAGGGATGCCCTAAGCAACCCAGTGAAACCCTGTATCAAAATAAAGTACAAAAAAGGGCTGCGGATGTGGCAGCACTGGGTTCTATTCTCAGCACCACATAAAAATAAATTTAAAAAATAAGGATATTGTGTCCATCTACAACTAAAAAAAATTGTTTTAAACGGCAGGGGGTGGGCTGGGGATGTCTCAGTAGTTAAGCGCCCATGAGTTCAATCCTGATGATCAAAAAAAAAAAAAAAAAAAAAATTGAAAACAGAAAGGGCTTGGGATGTAGCTCAGTGGTAGAGCACCCCTGGATTCAAACTTCAGTATCAAAAAAAAAAAAAAAAATTAAATAGTTCCATGATAATTAGGTTTAGAAAAAAATGAGTTAAACCTAGCTAAGACAAACTGTATTACTTTATACTTCCTCAGAACTTTTTTTTTTATTCTTAAGTTTTAGGTGGTCACAATATCTTTATTTTATATTTATGTGGTGCTGAGAATCGAACCCAGTGCCTCGTACATGCTAGGCAAGCACTCTACCACTGAGCCGCAACCCCAGCCCCTTCTCAGAAATTTTAATAGGCTAATACACATGGTAAGTTATCCAAATACCTTTGGTTTCCACAACTTACATGAATAAGGAATTACTGTTTTTCAGAAATATATTTAGACTGGTAATTTGGCAGCATAAATTTGGCATCACTGGCCTATATATTTAGCTCTTTTATTACTTTGCCAGATACAGTTTTCTACGGCACTTGTATATAATGACAAAACAAATTGAGTACTCCAATGCATCACAAATTAAAAGTTATTACATGAAACACAAACATAACCTAAACTGAACCAAAATATAAAAAGCAGTCTACAGGCTGGGGATGTGGCTCAAGCGGTAGCACGCTCGCCTGGCATGCGTGCGGCCCGGGTTCGATCCTCAGCACCACATACCAACAAAGATGTTGTGTCCGCCGAGAACTAAAATAAATAAATAAATAAATATTAAAAATTCTCTCTCTCCCTCCTTCCCTCCCCCCTCCCCTCTCACTCTTTCTAAAAAAAGAAAAAAAAAAGCAGTCTACGTGTTTAAATAAACATTCAGTTGTGCATAGTGGCGTATGTCTATAATCCCAACTATTAGGAAGGCTGATGCAGGAAGATTCCAAATTTGAAGCCAGCTTCAACAACTTAGTGAGATCCTATCTAAAAATGAAATTTTAAAAAGTGCTGGGGATATAGCTCAGAGGAAGAATGCTCCTGGGTTCAATCCCCAAATAATCAATCAAACAATCAATCAATTTACATTTAATTTTCTTACAATTTATACCTGACTACGGTGTTCAATAGAATTGGATTCTTTGCCGGTTTTAAGTTCCAATGGCATTATTTTATATTTTGTTTTAGAACCTTGATGTATTTTCACACCAACTGTAACATCTATTTTGCCCTTCAATCCAAACCTAGGGGACCAAATGCTTTCTTCAATATCCAGTGAGTTTATTACTTCAATGTTTCGTGTTGAGTTATTATTACTACCATCACTTGGCCTAAAAAAAAAACAAAACACAAAAACAATTAGGAGACAGCTTACTTCACGCATGCTGGCACTGACTTTACATAGAAATGACAAGGGGATGGGCTGGAGATGTGGCTCAAGTGGTAGTGCGCTCATCTGGCATGCGTGCGGCCCGAGTTCGATCCTCAGCACCACATACCAACAAGGATGTTGTGTCCGCCGAGAACTAAAAAATAAATATTAAAAATTCTCTCTCTCTCTCTCCCCCCCCCTCTCACTCTCTCTTTGAAAAAAAAAAAAAAAGAAAGAAATGACAAGGGGATGGGAAAGAATCTTTTTTTTTTTTTTTGTAATTTATTTTTTAGTGTAGTTTGACAGAATACCTTTATTTTATTTATTTATTTTTATGTGGTGTTGAGGATTGAACCCAGGGCCTTGAGCATGCTAGGCAAACGCTCTACCACTGAGCACAACCCCAGTAATCTACATATCTTTATAGCAGCATTATCCAAGTGTCACCCTTGAACCAGTAGCATCAGCATTACCTGGAAACTTGTTATAAATGCAAAATAACTGGTCCCACTCCAACTGACTCATTACAGAACCAGCAAACTATTTAACAAATTCTCCAAGTGATTCTGATGTATTCTTCAGTTTACAGACCTCTGTTCTACAGGTATCATTTAGCCATTCTTAATGTTTACTTATTGGTAATTGGGCACAATGTCTTTATTTATTTATTTTTATGTGGTGCTGAGGATCGAACCCAGGGTCTCACACACGCTAGGTGAGCACTCTACTGCTGAGCCACAACCCCAGTGCAAGTCTTAATATTTATTTTCTGTCCATTTAAGTTCATGCCTACTGGGCTGGGGATGTGGCTCAAGCGGTAGCGCGCTCGCCTGGCATGCGTGCGGCCCGGGTTCGATCCTCAGCACCACATACCAACAAAGATGTTGTGTCCGCCGAGAACTAAAAAATAAATATTAAAAATTCTCTCTCTCTCTCTCTCTCTCTCTCCTCTCTCACTCTCTCTTTAAAAAAAAAAAGTCTCAAGTTATGGAAGTTCCTTTGGTTTTGGTTTTTTCTTTGGCAGTACTGAGAATTGAACCCAGCAACACTCTACCACTGAGCTGCATTGATAGCCCTTTTGTTGTTTTGAGACAGAGTCTTGCCGAGTTGCACAGATTGGCCTCAAACTTGAAACCCTCCTGCCTCAGCCTCCTCACTCTAAATATATGAAAACTATATAAATAAAATTCATTTCTTACAGAGAGAGCTGCATTTGAGGGAAGTCAGTTGAAGTACTCTGATGCATGAAATCTCCAGCCCACTTAGAAAATGAAGGAAGATACTCCTCTACTTCTTGTTTTACTTCATCTGGATTCAGATTCAAGCGGTACCTGCCAAAAATAAGAGATAATAAATACAAAACCATAGATCTAAGAAATGCAAATTAAATAAGGTCCAAAACATCCAAATAGGTAATTCACATGTCCATTTGCTAATGAACAGATAAACAAAATGTGGTATACACACACACACACCGAAATACTGTTCACCTTTGAAAAGGAAGAAAGGTGAGGAGTGAGGGATACAGTCAGTGGAAATGCAGATGGTCAGCATGAACAAGGGCCTAGGTTCAATCCCTAGGACCAAAAGAAAGGGGGGGGGAGGATTCTGACACCACAGTGTGGATAAACTTTGATGACATTATACTAAGTGAAATGTCAGTCACAAAAGGACAAATATGAATGTTTCCACTAATATGAGAAACTAGAGTTGTCAAAATCATAGAGACAAAAAGTAGAACAGGGGCTGGGGTTGTGGCTCAGTGGTAGAGGGTTCGCCTAGCACGCAGGGGGTGCTAGATTCGATCCTCAGCAATAAAATAAAGGTATTGTGTCCAACTACAACTAAAAAACAAAATATTAAAAAAAAAAAAAAGTAGAACAGTAGTTCTGAAAGGAAGGAAGAATGGGGTTGTTGCTTAGTGGGTACAGAGATTCAGTTTGGGAAGAAAGGGTTTATGGAAATGAATGGTGGTGATTGCTGCACAACACTTTGCATGTACTAGATACCTCTGAACTGTATATATATTTTTTTAATTTTTGTTTTAGTTGTAGATTGACACAATCTTTATTTTATTTATTTTACCACTAAGCTACTACCCCAGCCTCTGAACTATATATTTAAAAATAGTTACTATGGCAATTTTTATATTATATTTATTTTACCACTGAGCTACGCTACTACCCCAGCCCCTGAACTATATATTTAAAAATAATTATTATGGCAATTTTTATGTTATATGTATCTACCACGTTTGAAAAAACCCAAATAACAGTGACATGACATCTAATTTCACAGTATTTTCTCTAATTCAACCATCTCGGTTTAACTAGAGGGATCAGTCCCAATAATATCTTTGGGATAAGAAAGAAATTACAACTTTAGTTTTAAAAGATACTGGTCCAGAAACCAAGTAATGAAAAACAGAAACATGCTGGAGTTGTAGCTCAGTGGTAGAGTGCTTGTCTAACGTGTGAGGCACTGGGTTCAAACCTCAGTACCACATAAAAATAAATAAATAAAATAAAGAATTCTGTCCATCTACAACTAAATAAATACATTATATATACATATATATATATATATGCATATATATATATATATATATATGCATATATATATATATATAAAAACATTAAAGAAGGAAAAGATCATATGAAAAGAAAGCTAATATAAGCCTCACTACATCAAAGTGCAATCTAGGTTGGGCACAGTGGCACATGCCTGTAATGCCAGCTACTGAGGAATCTGAGGCAGGAGGATAATGAGTTCAAGGCCAGCCTTATTTAGAACCTGTCTTTAAGTTAAATTAAATATAAAATAAATGGGTTGGGTGATAGCTCAGGGTAGAGCACTTGCCTGGCATGCAAGTAGCCCTCCCCAGCACCAAAAAACAAAAAAATACAAAATTTCAGGTAGCAATTTTATTAAGGGAGCAGCCAGATCATATGTTTGTAATCCCAGTGACTCAGGAGGCAAATGTAGGAGGATCATAAGTTTGAAGCTACCCAGGGAAGCTTGGAAAGACCCTGTCTCAAAATAAAAAATAAATTAAGGCTGGGGATATAGCTCAATGGTAGAACACCTCTGGGTTCAATCCCTAGTACTGGAAAAAAAAAAAAAAAGGAGGGCTGGGGTTGTAGCTCAGTGGTAGAGTGTTTGCCCTGCAAGCATGAGGCCCTGAGTTTGATCCTCAGCACCACATAAAAAAGTAAATAAAGATATTGTGTACATCTACAACTAAAAAATGTTTAAAAAAAAAAAAAAAGGAAAGGAAATTCTCTTTATGGAGGAATAAGTTCAAAGATCTATTGTGTAAAATAGTGACTAAAACTAATAGCAAAGTGTTTTATTTTGAAATACTTGAATAGATTTTAAGTGTTCTTATAATAAAAAATAATTAAAATGTGGGTCTGGGCAGGCAGCTATTGGTTGAGTACATGCTTAGTATGTAAAAGGCCTTAAATTCAATATCTAGCATAGAAAAACAAATCAATCAAAATTTACAACAAATGAATTCAGAGATTAGGTTATAGAGAATACTGTGGATTCTTGCCTCCTTTCCTTCCTGAGTTATTCAATCTAGGGGAAGCAGTTACTTTGTAAAAACATATAAGTAGCCTATGGAGAGGAACTGAGGCTTCTTAGCCAGAAGGCATGCAGGTGCACCATCTCAGAAGGTCATCTTCCAATCCTCGTCAAGTCCCAAGATGACAAGTCCACATGGGAGACTGAGCCCAACCACAAAGCTAAGTCACTGCCAAATTTCTGAACTACAAAATCTCTGGGATGCCGCAGTCCAGCTGCAGCAAAATAACCGGGGGGGTGAGGAACAACTTGTGTACATTGATACAGCAGGAGTGGAAGCCATTTATTGTAGGACAACAGAGGTATTTATACATTCCACACAGCTTATCTTAATCAACATAAACTAGATACAGCAGTCAACCAATAAGGAATCTCCACACTTCATGGCTCGCTGGCATTACTTCACAAACCACTCCCTCTGGCAAAATGCCAGGCGCCATCCAGACTTGTTTACAGACTCTAACACTGGGATAACAAATGTTTGTAATTTTAAGTCAAGTGCACCAGCCCATGCCTATAGTCCCAGCTACTCATGAAGCTGAGACAGGAGGATCACTAGAGCCCTGGAGTTTAGAGCCAGACTAGGCAACATGGACCAGACCCTGTCTATTCCCACCTCCTCACTTGACCACCAAGTTGTACCCCTAGCCCCTTTTTATGTTGAGACAGGGTCTCACTAACTTGCTGAGACTAGCCTGCAACTTGCCATCTGCCTACTTCTAGGATTATAGGCATGCAACACAATGCTGCGCAAGGGCCTGTATCTCAAATTAAATAAATGAACAAACATTATTATATATTTATATTTTCCCTTCCTTGCAGTGGTAGGGATCAAACCCAGGGACTGACACATGCTAGGCAAGCACTTTATCACCAAGCTACACCCCCAGGCAACATTTGTCATTTTAAGTCACTATAATGACAAACATCTTTTTTTGGTACTGGGGATTAAACCCAGGGGTTCTTTACCATTGAGCTACATCCCTAGCCCTTTCAATTTTTAATTTTAAGACAGGGTTTCACTTAGTTGCTTA
The DNA here is from genome assembly GCF_964194105.1 of Spermophilus citellus. NCBI lineage: Eukaryota > Metazoa > Chordata > Mammalia > Rodentia > Sciuridae > Spermophilus > Spermophilus citellus. The sequence continues at coordinate 42,778,837 of NC_138195.1, forward strand.
GGGCCTTGCTAAGTTGATGAGGTTGGCCTCAAACATGTAATCCTCCTACCTTAACCTCCAAAGTTGCTAGGATTACAGGTATGCACCACTATGCCCAGTAAGTCACTAAGTTTTGACAAATTTATTTCATGGAAACAGATGATCAATATAATAATATGTCACCATGCGCAGTCCAGGGTGTGACAAGAAAGTCAGAAATTTGCAATGTATAATGACAAATAAGGAGCTAAGTGAAACTTCATTAATTTAGTCAAAATTTTATTAAATCTATCCACATTCCTTTTTTTAGAGGAATACCAGTGATTGAACCCAGGAGCAGAGGAGCACTTAATCACTAAACCAAATCCCCATCCCTTTTTATTTTTTATTTTGACACAGGGTCTCTGACAGCAGCTAATGAATCAGTTGTACACATGTACCAAACATTATAAATTATGAACCTAATACTTCCTGTTGTACAACTTTGAGAACTCTTCCAACTTGCAACAAGGTATCGCTACAGGAGTCTACATTTTAGGTTACATTAATTCATTCAAATAGTCTAATTACCAAAACCTAGATTGTAGGAAAGAAGCTATATAATATAAAGTTGTACCTACAGTTCTTCTCACAATTACTTACATTTCTTTCAAATGCTTTATTTCCTGAACAATTTGACAAGAAAGTTCTTGCAGCTTTTCAGGGGTGAAGCTCTTACTACTTATCGCTTTTTGAAACACTTCATGGAGAATGGTACCAATCAGCATTTGGCGGGTGGCTGGATTAGAACTCTATGAAAACAAATCACACAATTTAGTCCATACATTAAGAGACAAGACTGTATATTGTATAGGCACCATAGCCAAAATGTACCACCAAGACAAATACCAAAAGATTATTAAACAATATTTTTCTGGTTCGTGAAATTATAAGTAACACTTCCTTCTATTCAGAATTATCAATTATTGTATAAGTCTGAGTTACTCTAAAATATTTCCATTTTAAAAAATAATAAAATTGATATAAAAAAAGCTCAATATATGGGCTGAGGCTGTAGCTCAGTGGCAGAGTGCTTGCCTTGTACATGTGAGGCACTGGGTTCAATCCTCAGCACCACATAAAAATAAACGAAAGAAAGACATGCTGTCCATCTACAACTATAAAAAAAATTTTTAAAAAAAAAGCTCAACATATTTTCAAACATTTAATGTTTTATAAGTATTCTCGAATTTCACTTTATAATCCACTCAAATAGAAAACTAAATAAAAGCATAGCTCATAAACGTGTGGACATAAAAGATACTATTCATAGGCTGTGGCTGCTCAGAGGTAGAGCACTCACCTAGCAAGTTGGAGGCCCTGGGTTCAATCCTCAGCACCACATAAAAATAAATAAATAAAATAAAAGTATTGTATCCAACTACAACTAAAAAGTAAATATTAAAAAAAAAAGAGGGTGGGGGGCTGGGGATGTGGCTCAAGCGGTAGCGCGCTCGCCTGGCGTGCGTGCGGCCGGGGTGCGATCCTCAGCACCACATACCAACAAAGATGTTGTGTCCGCCGAGAACTAAAAAAATAAAATAAATATTAAAACAAAAAGATATAATTCAACTAAAATTTAAACCTACGATAAAAGACAGTTTCAGGGGCTGGGATTGTGGCTCGGCGGTAGAGCGCTCGCCTAGCACGAGCAGGACCCGGGTTCAATTCTCAGCACCAAATAAAAATAAAGGCATTGTGTTGTGTCCATCTACACCTAAAAAATAAACATTAAAAAATAAATAAAAATAGAGACAGTTTCGAAGAAAAGTTATTTCAAGGGCTGGGGTTGTGGCTTAGTGGTACAGCACTTGCCTACCATGCTTGAGACCCTGGGTTTGATCCTCAGTGTCACATAAAAATAAATAAAAATAAAGGCATTGTGTCCATCTACAACTAAAAATATTTTAAAAAAAAAGTATTTCAAAAGAAACAATATTTTGGGCTGGGGCTGTGGCTCAAGCGGTAGCGCGCTCGCCTGGCATGCGTGCGGCCCGGGTTCAATCCTCAGCACCACATACCAACAAAGATGTTGTGTCCGCCGAGAACTAAGAAAAAATAAATAAATATTTAAAAATTCTCTCTCTCTCTGTCCCCCTCTCTCTCTCACTTTCTCTTTAAAAAAAAAAAAAAGAAACAATATTTTATTTCTTTTTTTTTTAAAGAGAGAGAGAGAGAGAGAATTTTAATATTTATTTTTTTTAGTTCTCAGCGGACACAACATCTTTGTTTGTATGTGATGCTGAGGATCGAATCCGGGCCGCACACATGCCAGGCGAGCGCGCTACTGTTTGAGCCACATCCCCAGCCCCTTTATTCCTCATTATACTCTTTTATAAGGCTCAACCTTTCCCTTCAAGCTACCAGAAAAAAGATAAGGCCACCAAAATATCCATCAGAAATTTAATAAATTAAATTATAAGAGAACACTCCATACTATTTTTGCAAATTCTGGATTGTAATTATCATTACTATTGTAGTGTTGGGGATTGAACCCAGGGGCATACTACCATTAAGCCACATTCCCAGCCCTTTTTAAAAAATATTTTATTTAGAGACAGGGTCTTGCTAAGTTGCTTAGGGCCTCTCTAAGTTGCTGAGATTGGCTTCAAACTTGCAATCCTCCTGCCTTCCCAGCCTCCCATATGCTACTGCAACCAGCTCAGCAAATTTATTTCAAAATAAAAACCTTTTAAAAAACTGATATTCAGGCTGGGTATGGTGGCACAAGCCTGTAATACCAGCACTTTGGGAGGCTGAAATAGGAGGACAGTGAATTCAAAGCCAGCCTCAGCAACTACGAGGCACTAAGCGACTCAGAGAGACCTTGTGTCTCTAAATAAAATATAAAAAAGGCTGGGGATGTGGCTCAGTGGTTAAGTGCACCTGAGTTCAATCCCTCGTAACAAAAAATAGTTCTCTATAAACTCTAAGATTCTGTGTAAACATCAGTTGTTAATATTATTTACCCTAAAAGTTTCACTTAGTACAGCTCTTCTCATACATCGAATACTACTGGCTATGCTTGTGCCAGAAATCAGCATGTCTGGATACAGAATCAGATATCCAAAATCTTCATCAATTATCCATGTGCCAGATTTGCAGTCTCCTTCCAAATGAATGATATCCCCTGGCTCTACTGGTACAGAACACCTAAAAGTAAAGGAAAGTTAAGTAGGTTCCTGCATTTAAAGATATTGAGGAGACTTCAAAAAACTAACAAGCACCGGATACAGTAGCACACACTTGTAATCCCAGCAACTTGGGAGGCTGAAAAAGGAGGATCACAAGTTCAAGGTCAGCTTCAGCAACGTAGAGAAGTACTAAGCAACTTAGTGAGATCCTGTCTCAAAATTAAAAATAAAAAAGGGCTAGGAATGTGACTCAGTAGGGAAAGCATTCCTGGGCACCCCTATCCTCAGTACCAAAAGAAAAAACAACCACTATTTCAAAAGAATACTTTTTAGCAAGGTGCAGTGGCACAAGCAAGTAATCCCAGTTACTCAGGAGGCCAAGGCAGGAGGATCACAAGTTTCAAGGCCAGCCAGGGCAATTTAGCAAGTCCCTCTCTCAAAATAAAAAATAAAAAGGGACTGTGGCTCAGTGGTAGCACACTTGCCTGGCACGTGTGAGGCACTGGATTTCTCAGCACCACATATAAATACATAATAAAAAAATAAATAAAGGTCTATCAACTTAAAAAATTAAATAAATAAATAAATAGAATTAAAATAAATAATTAAAAAGGGCTGGAGTGTGCCTCTATAGGTAGAGTGCATTAAGTTCAATCCTCAGTAACACTGACCACCCCCCTAAAAAATGGAAAACAAAATAACTATACACACACACACACACACACACACACACACTTCATCTGAATAAGTAATTCTAAATTTCTGAGTATCTTTAAAAATCTGAACACCAGGACACAGTCTTCTGGATAAATTCCTAGTCACTCTACCCCTTTCATAAAACATACCAGAGTGGGGGTGCTGGGGTAGTGGCTCAGTTGCAGAGCACTTGCCTCACACGTGTGAGTACCACATAAAAAAAAAAATAAAATAAAGATATTGTGTCCATGTACAACTAAAAATAAAAATTAAAAAAAATACCAGAGAATAATCAAGGGCTGCCCTTACATCCCAAAAGAGGAACTCCAGGCATAGTGACACCTGTAATCCCATCAACTATGGAGGCTGAGACAGGACAATCTCAAGTTTGAGGCTAACCTCAGAAATTTATCAAGGCCCTAAGCAACTTAGCAAGTCCATATCTCAAAATTTTAAAAATGGCTGGGGATATGGCTCAGAGATAAGGTCCCTCTGGGTTCAACCCCCAGTATCAAACAAAAACAACTGCTTAGTGTTAGCAAAGTCTACTGCAAAAGCTATCAAATATTTACTAGTGTAATATATAGCTCTAATTATGAATTGGGTTTTTTATAACTAATCTTCTCATTCTTAAGACTTTCAGTACATCTATAGCTTCTAAAGGCTTTAGACAAAGAGCCAAAGTTAGAATAAACACTCCCAAACCTGAGAAAATACAAAATTCAAAACACTTTTTTAATCCCAAACATTATGGATAAGGGACACTTGACCTGATCATGATTTGAAATGACAATAAAAATCAACTTTTGGAACAAGAGACTTGAGATACCTGGATAAGAGAAACAGCTTTCATGTAGAATTAAGTCAGTTTCAAATCTACTCCCTTGTTAACAATTACATTATAGTAATATTCACAAAAGCATTTGATAGTGCTGGAGATATAGTTCAGTGGTAGGGCACTTGTCTAGCATGTATAATGCCCTGGGTTCAGTCCCCAACACTGAAAAAAATATGTATATATGGTACCCTTAAGACTTTGCCAAATCAGTGCTCAAAGTCAAACAAAAATTACCAGTCACTCCTAAGGATGCACTGTTCTTTATGGTCTAGGGATTGGGAAGCAGTGATGATTAGATGTTTTTCATAGTTTCCTTCTTTATTCTGTACTGTATTGACTGCTAACACCAGGTAGCGGTTATCCATTCCGTGGCTCAGAATTGTCTTAGGAAAGGAAGCTTCCTTCTTCTTCTGAAATCTAAAGCATACACATACAAAACTATATTAGTACAACCATGACATAAGAAGTCATTCAATTTGTTTTATCTGGAAGTCAATCTTTTAGTTTTCTAGGTTTATTTCTTCTGGAGAGCAAATCACAATGACCTTTGGTTAAAATAGTTAAAACTGAGCAAAGCATACTGGAAAAATTCCTATTATAAAAGCTTCCCAGAAGCCATGCCATTTAAAACATGCTTATAGGGGCTGAGTGTGCAGCTCAGTAACAACAATGCTTGCCTAGCATGCATGAGGCACTGGGTTTAAACCTCAGCACCACAAAAAATCAATAAGTAAATTTTTAAAAAGTGCTTATGATATGGCCTTTCCCAATTTAATCTCTGAGTTTTGTGGTACACTCATCTCTATGAGAATCAAGAATAAACTTGGAGTTGTGGCTCACTGGTGGAGCACTTGCCTGGCATGTGTGAGGCACTGGGTTCAATCCTCAGCACCATAAATAAATAAATAAATAAATAAATAAATAAATAAAGGTATTGTGTCCATCTACAATTTAAAAATATTTTTAAAAAGAATAAACTGCATTTTTCTCAGCAAGAGAAACAATAAGAGAGGTAAATAGGGAGCCTACATCATGGGAACAAATTTTTACTCCTCACACTTCAGATAGAGCCCTAATATCCAGAGTATACAAAGAACTCAAAAAATTAGACAATAAGATAACAAATAACCCAATCAACAAATGGGCCAAGAACCTGAACAGACACTTCTCAGAGGAGGACATACAATCAATCAACAAGTACATGAAAAAATGCTCACCATCTCTAGCAGTCAGAGAAATGCAAATCAAAACCACCCTAAGATACCATCTCACTCCAGTAAGATTGGCAGCCATTATGAAGTCAAACAACAACAAGTGCTGGAGAGGATGTGGGGAAAAGGGTACCCTTGTACATTGCTGGTGGGACTGCAAATTGGTGCGGCCAATTTGGAAAGCAGTATGGAGATTCCTGGGAAAGCTGGGAATGGAACCACCATTTGACCCAGCTATTGCCCTTCTCGGACTATTCCCTGAAGACCTTAAAAGAGCGTACTACAGGGATACTGCCACATCAATGTTCACAGCAGCACAATTCACAATAGCTAGACTGTGGAACCAACCCAGATGCCCTTCAATGGATGAATGGATTAAAAAATGTGGCATCTATATACCATGGAGTATTACGCAGCACTAAAAAATGACAAAATCATGGAATTCGCAGGGAAATGGATGGCACTAGAGCAGATTATGCTTAGTGAAGCTAGCCAATCCCTAAAAAACAAATACCAAATGTCTTCTTTGATATAATGAGAGCAACTAAGAATAGAGAAGGGAGGAAGAGCAGGAAGAAAAGAATAACATTAAACAGAGACATGAGGTGGGAGGGAAAGGGAGAGAAAAGTGGAATCGCATGGAAATGGAGAGAGACCCTCACTGTTATACAAAATTACATATAAGAGGTTGTGAGGGGAATGGGAAAATAAACAAGGAGAGAAATGAATTACAGTAGATGGGATAGAAAGAGAAGATGGGAGGGGAGGGGAGGGGGGATAGTAGAGGATAGGAAAGGTAGCAGAATACAACAGTTACTAGTATCGCATTATGTAAAATTGTGGATGTGCAACCGATGTGATTCTGCAATCTATATTTGGGGTAAAAATGGGAGTTCATAACTCACTTGTAGCTAATGCATGAAATATGATATGTCAAGAGCTTTGTAAGGTTTTGAACAACCAATTAAAAAAAATAATAATAATAATAAACTGCAGCATGGTGGTGCAGACTTGTAATCCCAACAGCTCAGGCGGCTGGGGCAGGAGGATCACAATTTTGTTCAAAGCCAGCCTCAGCAAAAGCAAGTGCTAAGTAACTCAGTGAGACCCGGTTTCCAAATAAAATCCAAATAGGGGGCTGGAATGTGGGTAGTGGTGAGGCCCCTGAGTTCAATTCCTGGTGCCCACCCCCCACCAAAATAAATAAATAAATAAACTGGGTGGCACCACTACTAATCCCACTTACTCCCAGGCTGAGATAAGAGGACTTCTTGAGCCCAGGAGTTCCTGGCAGCCTGAGCAAAACATTGAGACTCCACCTCTTAATACCTGAGTATTAAGTATTAAATTCCTTTGTAGAGTAATTCATAAGTTTATTTGTTTTATAATGGGAAAGTTCATTTCAAAATAACTTTACCCTTGGTCCAAGCTACCTGAAATCATGGACAATAACTTCTTTGGAAAAGGACCTTCTCCTCATAAGTCTTTTCTGTCAGACCACAGGAGTTCAAAGTCATTCTCTCTTTCATTTACAGCAAATGTCTTTCACAATACTGTATCTTTGTCACCCAGACTGTACACTCTATCATTTTGTTTACTCAACTCCCCCATCTAGCTCAGACTAATTAATATCCAAAGTGGGATGCAAAGCCTAAAAGCTCTCTCAAAAGGTACTGGTGAGCCAGGCTTGGTGGCGCAGGCCTGTAATTCCAGCGACTCAGGAGGCTGAGATAGGAGGAACACAAATTCAAGGTTAGCTTCAGCAACTTAGCGAGGCCCTAAGCAAATTAAAGAGACCCTGTCTTAAAACAAAAAATAAAGGGAGGGGGGACTTGGGATTTAGTTCAGTGTCCCTGGCTTAAACCCCAATTAAAAAAAAAAAAAGTAATGCTGATCAAAACCCCTAATGCAAATATCTCTCAATAATTTATCTTTTTATTGCTATTACTACTTAAAATAATTCCCTTTCATGATCGTGAAGTTTCCCCGACCAGAGAGTTGAGGATGCAGACTCCTTCCCGAGATAAATTCCTCCAACTCAAGTGCCCGAAACTCCCCATATTCGGGAAAGAGGTGAACTCAAGGGAAAGAATGGCGCCAGTCTTCACACAAAGGCCAAATGTGGCTCTCCCAAAATCCCTTCGCAGCAGTCCCCAGCTCCGGAGCCTCGCCAGGCGCGGGCGCAGCTGAACCTGGCCCCTCGGTCGCAGCCCGCAGACAGTCGGCTGCCAGGCTCAGCCGGCAGAGGCAGAGATGCGGCCTCTCCCGCGTCTTTCTTTTAAATCTCCCGCTAAATTCCCACCCCCGCCCCGCTCCGCTCACAGCTCCGCTGGCGCCGCAGCCTCCTCTCCGAAACTCTTCTCCATCAGCAGCTCCAGTTCGTTTAGCTGCTCCATCCTCGGCTCGGGGACCGCATACAGCCACAAGGTAAAGCCCTGGGAACCAGAAGCCAGCCTTAAATCTCCGAAGCTATAAAGAAGCGCGAATCTGAGCGGCACCACGCGCATGCGCCGACCCGCCGAGGTCCCAAGTGACCTGCGCGGGGCCGCCCCTAGCGCGCCCGGGGCTTTCAAAGTGGAGTGCCTCAACTGGCGGACTCAGGCCTCTTGCATCTTTGCTCCCTAACTTAAGGCTTGGAAAAGTGTAAATCCTCATATCCGGCCAAGACTAAGTGCCCTGACCACGCTCTTGACACCCCAAGCCATGCCCAACTCTTGCTTTTCGTTTGAACAGAACCATTTAGAAATGGCCAAAACCAGGTGTCCCTGTTGGCTTTAGGAATTTTGCACAACTTCTCCTTTTTCAATTGAAAAATTCAGGGAGCCACATCCACAGTCCTTTTTTGTGTTTTATTTAGAAACAGGGTCTCACTAAGTTACTGGCTTTGAACTCTCAAATTCTCCTGCCTCAACCTCCCAAGCTGGGGGGATTAAGCGGACACAATATGTTTGCTTGTATGTGGTGCTAAGGATCGAACCCGGGCCGCACACATGCCAGGCGAGCGCCCTACCGCTTGAGCCACATCCCCAGCCCCGGTATTCTCCCATTTTCAAAAGCTGTTAACCTTGGCCAGGCACACACCTGTAATCCCAGCAATTTAGGAGGTTGAGGCAGGAGAATCTCAAGTTCCAGGCCAGCCTCAGCAATTTAGCAAGTTTGTCTCAAAATAAAAATTAAAAAAAGACTGGAGATGTGGTTCAGTGGTAGAGCCTCCTGTTTCAATCCCTAGAGCCAGAAAGAAAAAGAAAAAAGAAAAATTAATTGTCTTCAACTGGAGAGCTTAGCTCAGTGGTAGAACACAAATTTAGAACATGCTGAGGCCTTGGTTCCCAAGCACAATCCCTCCAATTTATAGTCATTAACTGTAGTCACTAAGCTGGAAATATAACGGTACTGGTTCCTTCCAGTCTTGCCTCCCTGATATTCATTCCTTTTTCCTCAAAGGATAATAATGAAAATTCTAAAAGGTACAGAAAAGTTATAATTTTATAATAAACAGCCATAAACAATTATTATTTTTTCTGTCTTTGATTTGTCACATGTATATCTATTCATTCATCTCTCCATATCCATGAATTCAAGTTTAATGCATTTCAAAAGTGCAAACAACATTGCATTTCATACCTAAATACTTTAGTGTAATTATGAACTAAAGTTCAATATTTGTTTATAGCTCTCTTTTTTTGTGATGCTGGGATTGTGCATTGGAGGCAAGCCCTCTACCAACTGAGCTATATCCCTTCTTATGCCTTTTATGTAAATTTTAAACTTTATATAAAATACACAAATCTCATATGCACCATTTGATGAATTTTGACAAATACAAGTGTATAACCCAAATAGACAAGCAGTTCTCTTGTCTATACATCTCAAATTGCCATATCTTTATTAAGATATGTTATTATCATCCCAAAAAGTTCCCCCATGCCAGTTCCCATGCCTATCCCTATGAAGAGGCAATCATTAAACTTATTATTATTCACCAGAAATTAAATCTGTCTATTCTAAAACTTCACATAAATGCAAGCACACCCTATGTACAGTACATACAATTCTTTGTCAGGCTTCTCAGCATGTTTTTGTTGTTCATCCATATTTTTAAAAATGAATCAGCAGCTTGATTCTTTTTATTGTTGAATTCAATGAATATACCACAATTTACTTGGTCAATATCCTGTAGGTGGACACTAGCACTTGTAGTATTTTACCAAGTTGAATAAAGTTGCTACTAATATTCCTGTATAAGTTTTTTTATGGCCATAAACTCCTATTTCTCTTGGGTGAATATCTAGATCATGAATAAGTTTATAGTTATGATAATGAGAAACTGCTAGACTTTAACCAAAGTGATTATAACATTTTATATTACCAACAACATATGAGAATCAGTTTCTCCATGTCCCATACAACATTTGATACTGTCAATCTTTTTAGTTTTAATTTACATTTCCCAATCACTAATCAGGTACTTTATCATGTCCCTGGTCATTTGTATATATTCCAGGCGATTGCACTACCGCTTGAGCCACATCCCCAGTCCCTGCATATATTCCTTTGTAAACTATTCCTTTGTTTAAATCATTTGCTTATTTTTTAAAAATTGAATTGCCCTTTTATTATTGAGTTGCAGGACTACTTTATAAATTATGGCTACAAGCCTTTATCGTATACATTTTGCAAATAATTTCTCTTAGTCTATTGGTTGCCTATTCAGATTTTTTCTTTTTCCTAGTACTGGTATTGAACCCAGGAATATTTTACCACTGAGATACACCCCAAGCTCTTTTTATTTTTAACTTTGAAACAGGATCTTGCTAAGTTTCTGAGGGCTTTGCTAAATTGCTAAGGCTGGCCTCCAATTTTCAATTCCCCTGTCTCAGCCTCCAGAGTAGGTAAGATTAGAGGTATACACCACCACACCTAGTTGCCTATTTATATTCTTAACAAGGTATTTAGGCATTTGTATGCTTTTTTGGGAGGGTGCTGAGGATTGAACCCAGGGTCTCTTGTATGTGCACTCTACCACTAGGACACACCCTCAGCCTCCTGGTTTTATTTTTTCCTTATGTATTCTTATTTATCCATTTTTCTTCTATGCTTCTTGTTTTTTGTGACCTAAAACATTTTTGCCAAACCCTGAATAATAAGTTGTTGTTCTCTTTCTTTTTTGGGGGGTGGCGTGTAAGGGAGGGGAGCTGCTTTTCTATTTTTTCTTTCTTTTTGGTGCATCTGCAATAGTATATGCTTTATTGCCAAATATTAATTCACTGTCAACTGTTTTCTTTTCTGCTTGAAGCTTTTTTATTTGTTTATACATCCCAAATTACCAAGGACAGTAGCATATGCCTGTAATTACAGCAACTCAGGAGGCTGGGGCAAGAGGATCCCAAGTTTAAGTTCAGCCTGGGCTATATATCAAGAACCTGTCTCAAAATAAAAAATAAAAAGAACTGGAGGACGGGCGCAGTGGCACACGCCTGTAATCCCAGAGCCTGGAGAGCTGTGACAGAAGGATCACGAGTTCAAAGCCAGCTTCAGCAAACTGTGAGGCTGCTAAGCAACTCAACCCTGTCTCTAAATAAAATACAAAAAAGGGCTGGGGATGTGGTTCAGTGGTCAAGTGCCCCCAAGTTCAATCCCCAGTACCTCCCCACACTAAAAAAGAACCTCCTGATTCAATTCTTAGCATACCCTCTGCCTCAAATACATCTCAGGCTATTTTTTTTCTTTTTTCTTATTATTTTATGGTACTGGGAATTTAACCCAGGAGTACTCTACCACTAAGTCACATCCCCAGCCCTTTTTCTGAGACAGGATATTGCTGAGTTACTTAGGGCCTCACTAAATTTCTGAGGCTGGCTTTGAACTTATGATCCTCTTGCCTCAGCCTCCCAAACTACTGGGATTACAGGCATGCACCACTGTGCTTGGCTCCTTCTTTGTTTCTCTTTTTTATTTTAAAGAAGGAAAAGTTTCTTTTGACTCAGAATTCCAGAGGCTTCAATTCTTGCGGCTGCTTTAGGTCTGGGGTGAGGCAGAATATCATGGCAGAAAGGAGGGGAGAAAGAAAGCTGCTCAGTTCATGAATTCTAAGAAACAGAGAAGGAGGGGGAGAAGCTGAGGACAAAATGTAGTCCCACAAGTTTGCCCCCAGTGACCTACTTCCTCTAATTAGATCCCACCTGCTACAATTTCCACCTCCTCCCAACATTCGATTCAAATTATTAATTCATCAAATGGGTTAACCCACTGATGAGGTTAGAGCCCTCATGATCCAATTCCTTCCCAACAGCTCTACCTCCGTCATTGCTGCATTCAGGACCACATCTTCAACACATGCATTTTGGGAGACATTCCAGATCCAACCTATAACATAGATGCTCTATGTAAAAATAAAATTTGGCTATAAAATAAGTTCAAAAGCACAGCAAAACTATGCAGGGATGATATATAAAGTTCAGAGGAATCTAGAATTTTTATCACAATATGTACCAAATTTACCTGACCCCAAAATATTCTCTTCCCTTTATCTTTTTACCACATTATTGACATTCTATAGAACAAAATTTAAGGAGATTCTTTCTTTAAAATTTTAATATTTCCAAGTTTTTAATATTTTAATTATATTTTGATAAGTAGGCAATTTTGTTTGAAGGTTCCATGTTCTTATTTATTTATTTTGAGACTATATGTGGTCTCTCCCTCCAACTCCTAGGCTCGAGAGCCTCCCCCATCAGACTCCCAAGTAGTTGGGACTGCAGGTTCATACCAATGTGACCAGCAATTACTGCATCTATTTAAGAATCATGTTTTTTTCTCCTTCATTCTGTTATTATGGGAAATTACACCATTGGTTTCTGAATGTTAAAAAATTTTGCATTTCCAGAGTAAACCCAAATTGGTAATGGCTTTTTATGTATCACTAGACTTGAACTGCTAATACATTGGTAAGAATATTTCCATCAAGCTATGCATGATGGTACATTCCTGTAATCAGTTACTCAGGAGGATGGCAAATTTAAGATCAGCCTCAGCAATTTAGTGATACCCTCAGTAACTTAGTTAGATAAAGAGCTAAGGCTGGGCATGGTGGTGCACAAGTATAATTGCAGTGGCTCCAGAGGCCGAGGCAGGAAGATCACAAGTTCAAAGCCAACCTCAACAACTTAGCAAGGTTCCTAGCAACTTAGGGAGACCCCTGTCTGTAAATAAAATTCAAAAAGGGCTGGGAAGTGGTTCGGTGCCCCTGGCTTCAATACCCACTATAAAGAAAAAAAAAAAAAGTGTGAGGATGTAGCTCAGTGGAACCTTGCTTGCCTAGCACGCAGAAGCCTGAATTCAATCCCAGTGCTGCAATAAATAAATAAATAATATTTAAAAAATTTTACTTCCCTGCCAAAAATCGTCAGTAGCTTCCCATTGCATTTAGAATAAAAGACAAAATTGCCACACCCTGTAGACTTCTACATGATTTGATGTGTGTTGTGTATTTTGTGTGTGTGTGTGTGTGTGTGTGTGTGTGTTAGTAGGGATTTAACCTAGAGGTCTTCTACCTCTGATCTACATTCTCACCCACATTCATTATTTTGTTTTGAGAGAGTTTCCCACTAGGTTGTCAAGGCTGACTTGAACTTGTGATCCTTTTGTTTCAGCCTCCTGTTACTGGGGTTACAGGCATGTGCCATCATGCCCTCATGTTCTGGCCTTTGTCTTAATTTTTGTGTTGTACCTTTTATTTTAAGACAAGCTCTCACTAAGTTGTTTAAAGCCTCTCTAAACTGTTGAGGCTGGCTTTGAAATAATAATCCTCCTGCCTAAGCCTCCCTGGCAGCTAGGATTACAGGCATGCACCATCACACCCTGCTGTCTCTTTTTAAAGTGCATTTGTTGCTTCTCCTTCACCCATAATGCTTCATTCACATTGGCCTTCAGACAATTCCCTTATCAAGCCAAGCTTTCTTCCATGTTAAGAGTTTCCTGGGCTGGGATTGTGGCTCAGCGGTAGAGCACTCTCCTTGCACGGGCAGGGCCCCGGTTCCATCTTCAGAGCCCCAATTAAAATAATTATATGAACAATCAAGGCATTTTAACATATTTTTGTAGTCTCTAAAAAGGCAAGAAAGTGGCAAAAGTGTCTATACATTCAGAAAAATCTTTCTATCAAAAGAAAATTTATTTTTTAACAGAATAAAACCTTACATGTAAAATATAAGCACCTGGGATTTTACTCCATTAGCAGCTTAATTCTGATTGTTTATAGAGATTCATCACCATTTTTTGTTTTGTTTTGTTTTTTCTTTGTCATACTCATGTTTACTTAAAAAACAATCTAGAGTACCAAGTTGATAAAAATATGATATTTTTCTTTCCTTTCTATTGTATGTAATATTTTAAATTTTATTCAAGGAAAATTTCTCTTTGTGTAATTCAGAGTAGTTCTGTTTTTGAAAAGGTAACTGTTCTGGTAGGTTGTTTTTATTTAATGCATTGACTATAATTGTTCTGAGTTGCCAAAAGATCAGAGTCTAATTATTTTTGCTACTTGAAAATTTTAAGTAAAGTTTTCTCCAGTACAAGAAAGAAGATAAATCTCGATTCAGTTCATGAGGCTAGTATAAGACTGTGTCAAAACTATATAAACTATTACAAGAAAAAAACTACAAACCAATATCGCTCAAAGCCATATATGTAAAAAACCTGAATAAAATATTAGCACATCAAATTTAAAAAAAGGCATTGTGTTGTGTCCATCTACACCTAAAAAATAAATATTAAAAAAAAAAGTTTTGTACCTACTGTTCCCTTCAACAAGGCCATCTTCCCCTGTAACTCTTTTCATGGCTGATTCCTTTTTATCATTCACGTATCAGGTTATAGTATGTATTGCACATCAAAGAAACACTTTTTCAACCATTCTAAGTGGCCTCCTTGAGTATTTACCCCCTTGTAAGCACTTTTAACAAACTGCACTCATTTTATTACTGGCTTATGTTTATTAACATGTTCAAATGTATTGACATGTTTGAAGCTGGGAGTGGTGGAGCACACCTGTAATCATAGCAGCTTGGGAGGCTGAGGCAGGAGGATCACAAGTTCAAAGTCAGTTTCAGCAACCTAGTGATGAGACCCTGTCTCTAAATAAAATACAAAAAAGGGCTGGGGATGTGGCTTAGTGGTTGAGCACCCCTGGGTTCATAACCAGTACCAAAAAAAAAAAAAAAAAAAAAAAGACATGCTTAAGTTTCATCTGAACAGGATATAATTGTTAGCATATAGCAACATAACTAGAACACTACCCTCTAGATTCAGACTAACTTGAATTCTAATCCTAGATCCACCACTTATCATGTGAACCTAGCCAAATCACTTAACTTCCCTGGCCCTGACTATCACCATCCGTAAAAAAAGAATAGTAAATAGTGTGTGTCTCATTGCATTATTATAGGGATTGTGTTAAAGCATAAAAATTGCTTAAAATAAGGCATGGCATAAAAGAAGTCCCAAGGAAATACACGACTGTTACTTTTGCTGTTGTTGTTGTTGTTGTTCTGGGGATTGAACCCAAGGGTGCTCAATCACTGAGCCACATCCCCAGAACTGTTGTTTTTTTTTTTTTTATTTTTTATTTTGAGGCAGTGTCTCACTAAGTTGCTGAGATTGGTTTTAAACTTGCTATCCTCCTGACTCAGCCTCTGAGTTACTGAAATTATAGGAGTATGGCACTGTACCCATCTATGACTATTACTATTTATCACTGGTTTCTAGTGCCTAACACAATGTCTAATATTCAAAGAAAATATCTGAGGAACTGTGAAAAGTGTGTAGCTGCTGAACAAGTGTGTCAGATATGATTGGCCTACTCTGCCAGGCAATGCATTACTTGTATAATATAGGTTTCCTTATTTACCACTCATATTGGCAAATTAGCAATACAACATTTCTGTGAAAGAAAATATATTATTTCTAAATTGTGGTTTTCTTGGACTATTTGTGCTTTATTTATCCCAATTAGGATAGAATGTCTCTAAAAATGGGAGTGAGGCTTCCTTCTCCCACCAATAAACTTACTGAGCACTGTTATAGTGCCACACCCTCTGTTCCTCATTAGGGACAAGGATATGGCTCTGACCTTGAGAAAACAACTATGGGAAAGAACATAGGTAAACAAGTAGTTATCATAAAGTGCAACCCATACTTTATTAGACAGATACCCAGTGTTGGATGTTATTGAGTATCCAAATGAGTTTGTGTGAAATTTGGCCTCCCAAGGGAAGTCCCCTACAGTGCTGGAATAGCTGGTGTACAATATGGGAAACAAATGCATGTTCGGTACCCCGGTGGAAAATGCAGCAAGATATTATTATGTACACCCAATAACTTCTCCACCTACACATAGGCAACCATTGAGAATTAGGGGTGCTACGGCACTCATCAATCCTAATCAGACCCATTCATTGTACAGACCAGAGAGCTAAACAAAATGAAAGGCAGGAAAAGAGGCCTGGTGAGACAAAAAGAAAGAAATTGACAATCTTCAAATGGAAAGTAAACTAAACTAGGAGTGATGGCACACACCTGTGATCTCAGATACTTGGAAGGCCAAGTCAGGAGGACCACAACTTTAATGAGGGAAGCCTCGACAATTTAGTGAGACCCTGTCTTAAAAATAAAAAATAAAAGGCTGGGGATGGAGCTCAGCAGTAGAGAATCTCTGGTTTGAATCCCTAGTAACCCACACGGGTGTGCGTGCACGCACACACACACACACACACACACACACAAACACACAACCTAGGAAGATGCACTTTGAGTTACTGATCTTAAATAAATAAGATACAAAGAATATTTAAATATTCTTCCATTCTGACTGCTTATGTTTCACGTTTGTGCTTCAATAATGTAAACAAAAGAAAGAAACCATCAAAACAAGAATAAAATTTATTTTCAATATCCTGTGTATTCTGTAACAGACATAGAATGCAATTTTTTACTTAAAAATATCTGCAGTTCCCTTTAATTGATAACATAACTGAGATACTTATTTTATACATTTAAATTATCTCAAGATCTCATGATAACAGTTACCTACAGTGTGCCCCAGAAATGAAAATATACAAAATACTTTTAGAAACACATGTATTTCTACTGGCTGGTACACTTACAAATCATACAAAGATACATATTTATTTTTAAAATAAAGACTTGAAAATGAAACCAGTTCATTAAATTTTTACTGAAGTATGACAAGAAATCTTTTAAGCAAAAAATAATAATTGATGCAGAAATAACACTTTCAACTTTTCTAATGTCTTAAAAATCACATTAATTTCTACAAATCACTATTTCTCAATATAGAATTTTAATTGTTCCCTGCCCATTTCTGTCATGCTTACAACAAAACATAAAAAGTGTCTAAATACAGTAAATGGAATTATTACATTTAAAATGTTTTCTTAATATAAAAGATAACAATCAGACCATATCTTATTTTTCTACTTAAATTTATATTGTAATAAAATTACTTTACATGGAAGAACTACTTGATGTATCATCATGACATAATACCTTAGGCACATTCTTTGATACTCACACATCTACATTAATGTATATTTCACAGTCCACTTAAATAAATTTTCCAGTAGACATCAAATGATCTAATAAGAACAAATCTATAGTATACTCTTTTTGAGAGCAAAGATATTTGGGTTTATTATTACTGCCTTTGGGAAATATATTGAATTTTAAAAACACATGTAAATGCCTCATAGTACCTGGTCATAACATTTAAGCAAAACCTGATGATTATTTAGTCTCTCTCACTCTTTTTTTTTTTTTTTTTGGCTGTATTGGGGATTGACTGCAGGGGTGCCCTACCAATGAATCACATACTTAGACCTTTTTTCCTGTTTTCAGATAGGTTTTTCCTAAGTTTCCAAGACTGGACTCAACTTGCCATCCCCCTGCCTCAGTATCTGGAGCCACTGGGATTACAGGTGTGTCCCAACATACCCATCTTGAGTCTTTAGTTGTTTTTTTTTTTTTGGGGGGGGGATATACTGAGGATTGAACCCACTGGTTACATCCCCAGCCCTTTTAATTTTTTAATTTGAGAAGTGTCTCATTAAGTTGCTTAGGGCCTCACTAAACTGTTGAGGCTAGCTTTGAACTTGTGATCCTCCTACCTCAGCCCCACGAGCTACTAGGATTAAAGGTATGTGCCACTGCATCCAGCGAATTTCTACTTTTAAATACAATATTTATTTTACTAAAAAGAAAAGTGTTCTTTTATCTTGTGAAACACATTCATGAGAAATAATAATACTTGGATGCTGGCTATATTTTATAGAACTTAAAAATTCAGTTCTTATTATTCTACTGCAATATAATCAAACTTGTTTATTTTATAATATAAACAAAATGTTCAAAGACTCTTTACAAAATTATGACTACAGGCTTGGAGAATCATTCAGTGGTCAAGTGCATGCTCAGCATGTATAGGGCCCTGGGCTCAATTCTCAGCCTTAAAAAAAAAAAATCATGGTTACAATTAAAATCTTTGAACAAGAGGCTGGGAATTTAGCTCAGGGATGGAGCACTTGCCTGGCATGTGTGAGGTGCTGGATTTGACCCCAGCACTGCAAAAATAAAAAGAAGAAGTTTGGAATAGTAAGATAAAGCTAATGGCAACCTCTTAAGCTCCATTTAAGTTAGTTTTGCTCCCAAATAACACTTTAAAATGGTCTCAAATAACCTGTTATGATTAGCATCATCAGCTTAGTAATATTTTTTCAATGTTCAAAGGTATAATGTTTGGCATCAGAAAGGATATTGGCATCAAAAGCAATTTTGATTTGTGAATTAAAAAAAAAATCAAGTAGTAAAGTCAGTGGTTCCTGTGACAGGGTAAATATCCCCCTTCAAGTAATGTTTGCTTCACAATTAAAGTAACATTTTATTTTTCTCTGAGAGTTTATTAAGGAAAATAAACCACAAACCGCAATTTTTTTTAGTTGAGGTGAAAAAACTGCTTCATAAGTTCATATGTTGTAAAAGCCACTGCTTGAGAGGGAATACACCGAATATAATTAAGAGATAAACCACGATATAATCCTTTTCGAATTCCATGGTGTCCATAGACATACTTCATAGTCTCCCGCATGGTACTGAAAGACAATGGTTAAATGATGACACCTCTCTGCCCATTCATAAAGACACAATTTCAGGATCCATAATAGCATTTTAAAAAGAAGCTAAAATGGCATGTTAAATAACTTTTGAAAAGTAAGTGTTATAATAAGCTAAAAGTTCTCAATGAAACAGCAAGTCATTTCAATCAAGTGTAATATAAGCTTTGTACATAAATTTGAAGGCTCATTAAAACAATGTATTTCATTTGTGCTACATCTATGATGTTAACTAACAACACTATTTCACAACTATTGAGGCAATCCCTGTATTTGTTTGTTTCTTTTTGCAATGCTAGGATCAACCCCAAGATCTTGCACACGCTAGTATTCTACTACTTAGCTACTTACTCCTCCAGCTCCCCCTACCTCCTCCACACCTTTTTTGGGTTTTTTTGGAAACAGGGTCTCATTAACTTGCCCAGGCTGGCCCTACATATATGATCCTCTTGCCTTAGCCTCTCAAACAAACAGCTGGGCTTACAAGAATGTGCGACTCTATCCAGCATAGCTCAACTTTTAAAATACTGTAACTAGCTGGTGAGCTTAGAACTAAAGTTTGAAAGACTCTCTTTCAGATTTCAGCAATAAAGTCTTTCTTGTTTCAAACAGTTCTTTCTTTTTTAGGGGGGAGTACTGGGGATTGACAAACCCAGGGCTCTTTATCACTGTGCTACATTCCCAGCCCTTTTAATTTTTTTATATTGAGACAGGGTCCAGCTAAAATATTTGGGACCTTCCTAAATTGCCAAGGCTGGATTGATATGCTGGGATTAGAGGAATGCACCATCACACCTGGCTCAGAGTTGTTTCTTTCCTTTCAAACCAATATATAGCCATTTCCTTTTTCCCTTCAATAAGCAATTTTGAAATCTTCAAAAAAAACTTTTGCATGAACAAGGCAATCCAAGGTCTGAACAAATATTTTGCTTTTCTTTTGAGGGACAACATATTGCCAAACTGGTATATGGGTCTGGTTTCTGTAAGGTTTCAGTTACATCCCATTTCTCTTATAAAATTCATTTTAGAGAAGCTCTATTAAATAAAAAACATAAAGAGAGCTACATGTATGATTTTCAAAATTCTGAGATCTGCATTTTTTAAAATATTTTATTTTTAGTTTTTAGGTGGACACAATATCTTTATTTTTTATTTTTTTAATGTGGTGCTGAGAATCAAACCCAGTGCCTCACACATGCTAGGCGAGCGCACTACCACTGAGCCACATCCCCAGCCCTGCATTTTTTTGTTAATATCTTTATTTTTATTTGCTTATTTTTATGTGGTGCTGAGGATCGAACCCAGGGCCTCACGCATGTGAGGCAAGATCTGTACCACTAAGCTATAACCCCAGCCCCGGGGAGCTACATTTTAAAAAAATGTAAAAACAAACAGATAATTCTTTTATAATATTTTTGTTTCATCTAATAATTCTGAAATGTTATCATTTCAACATTTCAAGATTTTGCAAGATTTTGCAATATTTGCCCTAAAGGTCTATGATTTAAAGACTTGATCCCTAGAGAGGTGCTATAGGGAGATGATGAGACCTTTAAGAGGAGAGGCCTAGTTAAAAGTCTTTTTAGATCATTATGGGCTCAAAAGGTACTGTGAGTCCCCAACCCCTTATTTGCTTCTCTTTTTTTAATTTTTTTTTTTTAGTTCTCGGTGGATACAACATCTTTGTTGGTATGTGGTGCTGAGGATCAAACCTGGGTCGCACGCATGCCAGGCGAGCGCGCTACCGCTTGAGCCACATCCCCAACCCAATTTTGCTTCTCTTTTTTCACTTCCCAGCCATGAAGTGAGTGGTTTTGCTCTGCCATGAATGCCTACCATGGTGTGCTGTCTCGTCACAGACACAAAGAAAACAGGGCTAATCAATCATGGACTGGAGTTTCTTAAACCATGAGCCAAAATAAACCTCTCCTATTTATAAGTTGATTATTTAAGGTATGTGTTATAATGACAGAAAGCTAGCACAAATCAGAATGATGCTAAATTTCTACAGATTATGGAAAGCTGCAGAACTATTCTGTACAGTAATGATAGCCACTATCGGGCTGGGGATGTGGCTCAAGCGGTAGCGCGCTCGCCTGGCACGCGTGCCGCCCGGGTTCGATCCTCAGCACCACATACCAACAAAGATGTGTGTCCGCCGAGAACTAAAAAATAAATATTAAAAAAAAAAATGATAGCCACTATCCACATGTGCTACTGAGCACTTAAATTGAGATGTGCAGTAAGTATAAAATACACACTGGATTTCAAATACTTAGCAGAAATATTGCAAAACATTACAAAACCTTTGAAATGTTTAAATGATAACACTTCAGACTTATTAGATGAAACAAAAAAATATTATAAAAGGATTATGTTTATTTTTATATTTTTTAAAAATGTAGCTCCCAGAATTTTTTAAATTATACATGTACCTCTCTTTATGTTTCTACAAAGTTACCACAGTATACTATCGGAGACAAAATGAAAGACAGGGACTATGGGTGAGACCAGAGTCCTATCTTCCTACTGACTTTTAAACATTACATTTTCTAAAGATACAATGATGTATGGAGAACTTACAGGCACTTTTCAAATTCTGGCAGAACAGTTCCTAGTTGCATTCTCCGACGAGTTACATCAAATGGGTATCTAAAAGAAGAAAAGGCAAAAAGACTTAAAAACATTATTTTTCATTTTATTTCAACAAGCATTGAATGCAAAGTCCCATTCACACTAGGAAATAAAGTATATTCTTAATGTTTTCTCCAATCTGGGAATCAGGAAATAAACACATGAATAAATCAATTAACTATGCAATGTCTCCTTTCTCTCTTTAAAGGACACGTCTTTCTCATTATCGCAATATCAAGTTCTGTTCATTTCTTGAAACCATATTTTTATGCCACTTCCTAAAGAAACAAACTGGGTGCTTTCATTGTTGGAATGCTGACATAGGGTTTCTCAACTTTGGCACTGTTGATATTTTGGATCATTCTTTGCTGTGGGCACTGTCCTGTGTATGCTAAGATGTTTAGCTGCCTCCCTGACCTTTACCCACTATTTGCCAATAGCGGCCCTACAGTTTTGACAACCAAAAATGTCTTCAGACATTAACCAATGTCCACTGAAGTCAAAATCAACCCCAAGAGTGAGAACTACTACCTGAAGAATATTCAGCAAGTTCCCACATATACAGTAGACTAACACAATTTTTTTTAAAGGGCTAGAGTTAATGATACAAATAATTGCATTTTAAGGGCTGAGAAAATTATACCATTGCCTAAAAGTTATATATGCAAAGGTAATCTCTTTTAGCAGTGGGACTGCAGGTGGTTTCTTTAAAAATTACTTTTACATTCCTAGTACTGACTACTTTGTATTCAGTACTATGCTAAACTATTTATGTTCATTATTTAATTTCAACTTCAAAACAATTGCATGAAGTAGATATTATTATTCCAATACTAAGTTTAAAATTATTGAGAAACATCCATCAGTGTCACAAAACTGCTTTCTACTTTCCTATTTCAAGTTTTCTATGAAATCTAATATGCACAAAAGTATAATAAAACAATCATACATTTAATACACATTTAATTTCATTATTTTAAAAAATATACCCACATATCAACCCTGCAACATAAGAAATAACATTACCAGTAGATGAGGCTCCCTATGTACCTCAATACCATCTCCAGAAAATACTTATTATTGGGGGAGAAGAGAAAAGGAAAAAGATTTATAGGACTATAGAGACCGAAAACCTCAACTGCAGGATTGGTTTCCAACCTGAAATGGTGTGGGTAGAAAGAACATAAGAAGACAAACTGAAAAAGTCCAAAAGAAGGGAAATAACAGTGGGAAAGACAAAACGGCATTCTAGGGAATCTTCTAAAGTAAAATAATGACAAGACATAGTGACTATCTAGTTATATATGATGTGGGAAATGATTGATTAGGACTAGTAGAATGGGTGTCTATCGATAACAAATAGGAAAGTTGAGGGCTGAGGACAAAGATGAAGACAAGAAGGTATATTTGTTTCTTTTTGTTTTGTTTTGCTAAAGATCAAAACTACTATCTTGTGCATGCTAGGCAAGCTTTCTACTGCTGATCAATGCCCACAGCCTCAAGAAGGTAATATTTGAATTCTAGAGTGTTCAATGATGGCAGAAGACCAAGTAGAATCTAAAAGTTTGCTGGAGCTATAATAGGGAGTCAGTAATAGAGATTAAAATATCTATACAGAGGTGACCATTAAAACCATGAAGATGCTGGGCATGGTGACACATACCTGTAATCCCAATGGCTTGGGAGGCTGAAGCAGGAGGACTGCAAGTCTGAGGCCAGCCTCAGCAACTAGCAAGGCCCTAAGCAACTTAGCAAGACCCTGTCTCAAAGTAAAAAATTTTAAAAAGGGGTGGGGATGTGGCTCAGAGGTTAAGCACCCCCGGGTTCTATCTCTAGTACCAAAAAAAAAAAAAAGGAAGAGAGGAGGGAGGGAGGGAAGAAAAGTTGGAAGAAAGGGAGGGAGGGAAAGAGGGAAGGAAGGAAGGAGGGATGAATGGAAGGAAGAAAAGAAGGGAGGGAAAATGAAAAAATAAATAAAACAATGAAGATGAATAAGCTGTTCTACATACTTAGTTTGAGAAGAGAGGCTGAAGTCTGATTTGTTCTTAAAATTTTCACACAGAAAGGTAGGCTATAAATCAGAAAATACCTGAAAATGGAGGTACTATTAAAACAGCCCAAGAACTAGGACAACAGAAGAGAGGCTTAAAGAACCGGAGTCGGGCTGGGGATGTGGCTCAAGCGGTAGCACACTTGCCTGGCATGCGTGCGGCCTGGGTTCGATCCTCAGCACCACATACAAATAAAGATGTTGTATCCAACGAAAACTAAAAAATAAATATTAAAAAATTCTCTCTATCTTTAAAAAAAAAAAAAGAACCGGAGCCACTGGATGATGGAAGGTTCCATGGGCATAGAATATACTTTTTAAGAAAAAAAGTGGAATTTAGACAGATTTTAGGGAGCAAAGCTTTGAGTTAGTAAAGAAAGGAAAGCAACAAAAAGAGAATGATAATAATAGCTGGAGATGAACATGTCTCTCAAGTGAACAGGATTGACAGCCGACTTTCCAAAAGTAAATCACACACCTTTTCTTCTTTACCTCCAATCTAGTATAATCTGCTCCCACCTACAAATACATGGAATCTGCTTTCAAAAAAAAATAATAATAATAATCCTCAATTTGGAAATCCAATGAAAACCTTACTGATCTTACTGACTTTTCCTTTCCCCTTTGATACTCTTTGTTTTTGTTTTTTTTCTTAAGACTTTGACTCATTTATTTATTTATTTATTTATTCATTCATTCATTCATTTATTTTGTGTGGTGATGGGGAACGAATCCAGGGCCTTGTACATGCAAGGCAAGCACTCTACCAACAGAACTATATCCCTAGTCCTGGATACTCTTTGATTGTTTGTAACATTACTATTTCCTTGTCTTATTTTTCAGAATATTTTCTCTAGTTCATAAAAAGCTTTTCTTCTTCTTATTGCTGAAAAATCCCTGTATTTTGTGTTCTAATTTCTTCCAATTTCATTCTACTCAATCTCTTTTGACCTAGGAAAATTCTTTAAAGTCACATTCCCAATTATACTATAGTAATACCTTTATCAACATCCCCACTACATTTAAAATCTGTCTAGAGTAACACAATATTGCTACTCCTAATAAAAAGATAAACTTGCTGAGGTAACAACTTTGTTTTCCTTTCAGTGAATTTCCCAATTCCTAGTGTATTATCTGGCACAAAGTAGGACTTCAAGATTCAAAGCAAACTGTGACTCCGCGCACACATGTGTTCACACACACACACACACACACACACACACACACACACACACACAGTCTCTCTCTTAAATGTTTCAAACTTTAGAAATTTTATATAGGCAAGTTCACAAGAAAATATAGATGAACAATATATTTAGTGTTTCTTTTTCTTTCTTTTGAGTGTATCTGTATAAAATCGGGTGGATTCACCTTAACTTTATCAATTTGGCATATGATTACTTATTAATATCCTTAAAGTTAAGGCTTATCTGAAAAAAATAAATTAATGCTTATAAAAATTAGTACTTGTTGTTTTACAAGGGATCCTGTTTTTGAAGAATTTATTAGAAAAACTAAAATAATTAACCAATGCTAAATATTAGGATTGGATAACTATAATTTGACTGAATTAAGTTGTTGAAGAAACTTACGATATTGTCTGTGCTATTGCTCCAGCAACACCACCACAAAGTAAGTTAATGTGAGTTTTCAAAACTAAGACATTAGGATTGTCTGATGAAGGTCTGCCAAGAAGGGTAGGAGCATGGGAAAGCCCAACACTCTTTAAGGTACCAAAAGTAAAAAATGAAACACCTGAAAAACAAAATATAAATTCACCATGATGCTTCACAGAACATGAGCCACGAAAAAGTCACCTTTTCTTATGTAATAATCAATTAATTCAAGAAAGTAACTAAGCATTTCCTAATTACTGATGTTTGGCTTAACATAAGAAAGATCTAGTATTTATAATTATTGATGTATTTATAAATATTTATAAATATTTACCACCTATAAAAAATTATAGCATTGGTTTTCATATACTAGCATATTACTCATTGAAGGAAGTGGTAGTGACTACAATGCCACCTTATATAGAATCAAAATAAACATTTTCCAAAGTTTTACATGAGTGAAAATTAAATTCATGATTAATATTTACAAGTAACTATGACAACTTATACTTACAACAATAATGAAGGTGATAATATAGGCAAAAAATTCAGAAGTGAAAAAGCATTACAATTTTAACTATAACAATTTTATCTTCAAGAAAAATTATGAACATAATAAAATGTTCATATTGGCTCATAAGACTTGGAGATTTTAATAATATAGTATGAAGTTGGTGCTTGCAAAAAATTTTACATGATTTTGCTAGGCACAGCAGCACACACCTGTAATCCCAGGGACTTGTGAGGCTGAGGCTGGAGGATCACAAGTTTGAGGCAGGCCTTAACAACTTAGTGAGTTCCTAAAGAACTTAGCAAGAGGGGCTGGGGTTGTGGCTCAGTGGTAGAGTGCTTGCCTAGCATGTGTGAGGCCCTGGGTTCGATCCTCAGCACCACATAAAAAATAAAATAAAGATATTGTGTCCACCTAAAACTAAAAAGTAAATATTAAAAAAAAAGGGTTCTGCACATAACCTTTATTTGAAAAAAAAAAATTAAACTAAACATGAGGTTTAGGATATAGCTTAGTTGCTAGAGTTCCTGCCTCACATGTACAAGGTCCTGGGTTCTATCTGCGGCACCACACATACACAAAAAAAAACCTAAACCTGGACAGGTGCAGTGGCGCAGGACTATAATCCCAGTGGCTCATGAGGCCGAAGCAGGAGGCCAGCAAGTTCAAAGCTGGCCTCAGCAACAGCAAGGCACTAAGCAACTTAGTAAGACCCTGTCTCTAAATAAAATACAAAATAGGGCTGGGGATGTGACTTTGTGGTAGAGTGCCCCTAGTTCAATCCTAGATACAAAAAAAAAAAACCTAAAAACTAAACCTGTACTGGGTATGTGGCTTAGTGATAGATCACTTGTCTAACATCCCAAAGGTCCTGGGTTCCACCCCCAGGACAAGAAAAAGAACAAAAATCTAACTCAGCCTGATGAATGGCATATTTTAAGAATGATGACTTTAGACAGGTGTGGTGACACACGCCTGTAAAACCAGCTACTGAGGAGGCTGAGGCAGGAAGATTGAAAATTCAAGGCCAGAGCTAAGGTTGTGGCTCAGCAGTAGAGGACTCACCTAGCAAGTGTGTGGCCCTAGGTTCGATGGTCAGCACCATGTAACAATAAATAAATAAAATAAAGGTATTGTGTCCAACTACAACTAAAAAATAAGTATTAAAAAAAAAGAAAGCTTGGCTGGGGATGTGGCTCAAGTGATAGCGCGCTTGCCTGGCATGCCTGGCATGCGTGCGGGCCGGGTTCGATCCTCAGCACCACATACAAACAAAGATGTTGTGTCCCGCGGAAAACTAAAAAATAAATATTAAAAGATTCTCTCTCTCACTCTCTCTTTAAAAAAAAAAATGACTGGGGATGTGGCTCAGTGGTTAAGACCCCTGGGTTCAGTCCATGGTACCAAATAAATAAATAAATAAATAGGGGAATGCAATCTTAGTGAGGCAGGAGGATTGCAAATTCCAGGCCTGCTTCTGTAATTCAGAAAGACCCTCAGCAATTTAGTGAGACCCTGTCCCCAAAATTTAAAGAAATAAAAAGTACTGGGGATGTAGATCAGTGGTAAAGCACCTGAGTTGGAATCCAGTACCAAAAAATAAAATAAAATAAAATCAGCAAGGAGCCAAAATGTCCATTATCACTACTTCTATTCATTACTGCACTAAAGGTCCCTAGCCATTATACTAAGATAGGATAAACATAAACAAAGAAAGAAGGATTGGATTAGAAGAAAAAAAATGATATTTTTTCACAGAATATGACTGTTCATATAGAAAACCCAAACTATCTATAAGTAACATGGAGGCTGACTATAATAATGTCAACATGGCCAGGCACATGGGGCATATCTGAAATCCCAGTGACTTGGGAGCCTGAGTCAGAAGGACCACAAGTTTGAGGCTGGCCTCAGCAATTTAGTCACACCCACAGCAATTTAGTGAGATCATCTCAAAAAAAAAAAAAAGAACTAGGAATGTATTCTGTGGTTAAGCACCCCAGGGTTCAACCCCAAGTAACAAATATTAATAATTATAATAATGTCAACAGTAGGAAAATGGCTAGCTATAATATAAAAATTAAATCAAGCAGTAAACTGAGAATGTACTTGTCTAAAAGATACATCAAAACTTGTGTCTAAACAACAACAAAAAAACTTGTGTCTACAGCCCAGTACAATGGCACATGCCTATAATCCTAGCAACTCAGGACAGTGAAGCAGGAAGATCTCAAGTTCAAATCCAGCCTGAGCAACTTAGCAAGGCGCTAAGCAACTTAGTGAGCCCCTATCTCAAAATTTTTAAAAAAGGGGGGGGGGTAGGGATGTGGCTCAGTGGTTAAATGCTTTTGGGTTCAATATCTTGTACCAAAAAACAAAAACAAAAACAAAAACAAAATCCTTGTATCTACAAATATATCTAACAAAAATGACCACTACCAGCTGGGGTTGTAGCTCAGTGGTACGGAGCTCATTTAGCAAGGGCGAGGCACTGAGTTTAATCCTCAGCACCACATAAAAATGAATAAATAAAAATGAAGGCATCGTGTCCACCTACAACTAAAAAAAATCATATTTATAAAAAAATACCTTTATGAAATTTCATTCAAAATTCCAATAAGGATTTTTGTGAAATATCAAATGCTAATTTTAAAACATTCATGGAATAGCAAAATATCTATAGTTCTTGATTTTCTTGAAAATAATAAACATAAGGTGAAGGAATTTTCCCTACAAAATATAATGACTCCTTACGAAATAGTACTCTACTTTGAAAAAAAAAAAAAAAGGTATCATTGCAGGCCACAGGGAAAAGAGATACTATTTAATGAATGGTACTGGGCCAAATGGTTATCCTTAACAAAGGAAAAAATAATCCAAGGCTGGGGATGTGGCTCAGTGCAGAGCTCTTGACTAGCATACACAAGGCTCTAGATTCAATCCCCAGCACTAAGGGAAGAAAACCCAGCAGGATTAAGGGTTATATATAAAATACTAAAATCTAAAAATCATTCTAAAAAACAAAACAAAACAAAAAAAAAAAAACATTTGGAAAAGCTGGGCATGGTAGCACACACCTGTAATTCCAGTGGCTTGGCAGGCTGAGGCAGGAGGATAACAAGTTCAAGGCCAGCCTCAGCAACTTAGCAACTTAGTGAAACCCTGTCTCAAAATTTAAAAAGTTAAATAAAAAATTTACTTTGGAATCTTCGTATAAATTAAAACATATTCAATTAAAAGATATTCTTATTCTATTACCCAGCAATTCCACTTCTGAGTTTTTGACCCAAAGATATAAACATAAGCACATAAAAAGACTTTTATGTTTATAGTAGCTTTATTTATAATAACCCTAACTTGGAAAAACTCCAAATATCCATTTTTTTTTTAGAGAGAATTTTTTAACATTTATTTATTTATTTATTTTTAGTTTTTGGCGGACACAACATCTTTGTTTGTATGTGGTGCTGAGGACTGAACCCGGGCCGCACACATGCCAGGCGAGCGTGCTACCGCTTGAGCCACATCCCCAGCCCTCAAATATCCATTAATAGGAAAATAAACATACTATACTATGCTCATACAATGAAATCTGACTCAGCAATTTAAAAAATTGCAATGAAATTTATAACCCCAATGAGATACAACTTCACACTCAATAGATTGACTATAACTGAAAGTCAAATAAAAACAAGCATTACCAAAAATGTACAAAAATAAGAACTCACATATTGCTAGCAGGAATGTAAAATAGTGAAGCCATCAGAAAAAAAGTTGGACAATTCCTCAAAATATTAAACAGTTAGGAAAATACCCAAGAGAAATGAAAACATATAACCATACAAAAACATGTATATGAATGTTCATAGCAGCATTTTTTCCTCTTGGCCAAAAACAGAAAACAACCCAAATGCCTGTCAACTTAGGAATGGATAAACAAAATGCAACACGTCCATGCAGTAGAATACCATTTGGCCATGAAAAGGAATGATGAATATGGCAACATGAATGAACCTTGAAATCATTACACTAAATGAAAGATATCAGTCATAAAAGACCATGTATAAAATGACTTCATTTGTATGAAATATCCAGAAAAAGCAAATCAATAGAGATGAAAAGATTAGTAGTTGCTTAGGACTGGGAAGTGATGGACAAAGGCTGAAAAGTTTCTTTCAGAGGTAATTAAAATGTTATAATACTGATTGTGGTGAAAGTTGTACAACTCTGTAAATATACTCAAAATCAATAAAAATATACATTTAAATAAGTAAATTTTATGGCATGTGAATTGTAACTCAATACAGATGTTATAAAAAAAAAAAAAACCCATAGAGGGTTGAGGTTGGTGCTCAGTGCTAGAATGCCTAGCATGTGTGAGGCAGTGGGTTGTGGGTTCGATCCTCAGCACCTCATAAAAATAAGTAAATAAATAATAATGATATTGTGTTCACCTACAACTAAAAAAAAAAAAAAAAGGACACATTAAGTTTAAAAAAACATAGAATTCCCTTCATCAAACTATAGGGTCAGGTATGGTGGTGACTTGGGAGGCAGAGGCAGGAAGATGGCAAATTCAGGACCAGCCTCAGCAAATTATCGAGACCCTAAGAATTAAGTAAGACCCTATCTCAAAATAAAAACACACAAAAAGAGCAGGGGTTGTAGTTCAGTGGTTAAGCAATACTGGGTTCAATCCCTGGTACTAAATAAATTAAATTTAAAAAATTTTTAATGATACTATAGAGCCAGGTGTGGTGGCACACACCTGTAATCCCAGCAGCCGAGGAGGCTGAGGCAGGAGGATTGTGAGTTCAAAACCAGCCTCAGCAAAAGCGAGGTGTTAAACAACTCAGTGAGACCCTGTCTTAATAAAATACAAAATACAGCTGGGATGTGGCTCAGTGGTTGAGTGCCCCTGAGTTCAATCCCTGGTACCCCCCCAAAAAAAAGAAAAATGACATTATAGGGTTGGGGGTGCAGCTCAGTGGTACAGCACTTGCCTACCACTCACGAGGTCCTGAGTTTAATAACTAGTTATGCAAAAAAGTAAATAATTAAAGACACTATAAATAATAGGGCACAGTGGCACATGTCTGTAATCATAGCTACTCAGAAGGCTGAGGCAGAAGGATCTCAAGTTTGAGTTCAGTCTGGGCAACTTAGAGAGACTGTGTCTCAAAAAAATAGGAGGCAGCTTTACATGGTGGCACAATTTAGTGAGTCCCTGTCCCAAGATAAAAAATTTTAAATAAAATAAAGTGGGCTGGGGATATAACTCAGTTGGTAGAGTGCTTACCTTGCATGGACAAGGCCCTGGGTTCAATCCGCAGCACCACAAAAAAATAAATAAATAAAATAAAGGACTGGGGGTGTGGCTCAATCTCTGGTACCCAAAAAAAATTTTTTTAAAGAAAAAAGAGGGGCTGGGGATGTGGCTCAAGCGGTAGTGCACTCGCCTGGCATGCATGCGGCCTGGGTTCGATCCTCAGCACCACATACAAACAAAGATGTTGTGTCCGCCTAAAAAATAAATATTAAAAAAAATTCTCTCTCTGTCTCTCTCTGTAAAAAAAAAAAAAGAAGAAGAAGAAGAAAAAAGAAATGGGGAGGGGAGTGGTTGGGGAAAGGAAGGGCAAGACTGAACAAGAAGTTCAGTGTTACAGCACCCTGGATTCAAATTCCAATATTGCCTAAATAAATAAATAAAAAATCCAAGCCACAAACAGCAAGATAATATTTTCAATATATATAAATAAAAATTACAAAAAGAATTAATACAAGCCATGTATGGTGGTGGCACACCTGTAATCCCAGCTACTGGGAGACTGAGGCAGGAAAATCACAAGTTCAAGGCCTGTTTTATCAGTTTAGCAAGACGGTGTCTCAAAATAAATTGAAAAAGGGCTGGGGATGAAGCTTAGTGGGAGAATGCTTGCCTAGCATGTGTTAGGCCCTGTGTTCAATCCCCAATACCAAAAGGGGCGGAAGGCGGGGGACACGGAGTAGGGAGAATTGAGACAAATCAATAAGAAAAGTAGGCCAAACACATGTATAAATAGGTACTTCACAAAAAAGGAAATGCGATTGATAATACATAAAAATTGTTCAATCTCATCAGTAATCTGGGAGACACAAAATAAAATTTCATAAATTACTTTTTGTTCCCTACAAAAATCACAAAAGAGCTAGGCACGAGGGGACATGCCTGTAATCCCAGCAGCCCAGGAGGCTGAGACAGCCAGCCTCAGGAACAGAGAGATGCTAAGCAACTCAGTGAGACCCTGTCTCTAAATAAAATAAAAAATAGGGGTTGGGGTTGTGGCTCAGCAGTGGAACGCTTGCCTAGCACATGAAAGACCCTGGGTTTAATCCTCAGCATCCCGTATAAGTAAATAAATTAAATAAGCTAAAAAATAAATATTAAAAAAATAATAATACAAAATAGGGCTGGGGATATGGCTTAGCGGCTGAGTGCCGCTGAGTTCAAACCCTGGTACCCCACAAAAAAAAAAAAAAAAAAAAAAAAAACTCACAGAAGATTTCGAAATCAGTTAATACCAATAGGATTTTTTTTTTCTTTTAAGTACAAGAATTGAACCCAGAGTCTGGGACATGCTAGACAAGCACTCTACCATTGACTGGGTGTACCCTGAGCCCTTTTTTATTTTATTTTGAGACAAAGTCTTGCAAAATTGATCAGGCTGGCCTTAAATATACAACCCTCCTGCCTCAGCTTCCCAAATAGCTGGAATTACAGGCATGTGGCACCATACCTGACTACTAATGGGAATTTTTAACCATTGCTGGTGGAAATATAAATGGATAGCAACTATTTTCAATCAATTTGATCTTATCTACAAGAAGTGAAGAAACACATTACTTACAACCCAAAAATTCTACTCTTAGTTATATAGTCCAGAAAACAATCTTGAACTAGAATATATAGATGACTGGATAAATAAATGAACATTTATCCATAATATGAATATATCTTTAAAATATAATTCCAGGGCTGGGGATGTGGCTCAAGCGGTAGCGCGCTCGCCTGGCATGCGTGCGGCCCGGGTTCGATCCTCAGCACCACATACCAACAAAGATGTTGTGTCCGCCGAGAACTAAAAAAATAAATAAATATTAAAAATTCTCTCTCTCCTCTCTCACTCTCTCTTTAAAAAAAAAAAATTAAAATATAATTCCATGAAACACAAAGTATTGATACTTCCATACCATGGAATAATAATCATGAACAAACTATTGATACAAACAACTTGGATGAATCTACAGGAACTTATGAGTGAAAAATCAATAACCAAAAGTCATATACTAAATGATACCATTTATATAAAATTATTGAAAGTTTATTACCTCAGGACTTAGGGAAAGGACAGGAGGGGTATGGCTATAAAAGTCAGCAAGATCTTTGTGATGATGTACCTATTTTGTATCGTTACAGTATGTAAATATTCTAGTTATGATAGTGTACTAGTTTTTTAAGGCATTCCCATTGGGGGAAACTGGGTAGAGTATGCAAGATCTCTCCTTATTGATTCTTACAACTTTATTTAAATCTATAATTATCTCAAAATTTAAAATTAGATTAAAAACAGGAATATAAACAAGGTAACAACAAAATTTGAGAACTACAGATATCATATCTCTCCTTTCTACTTTTCTATATTTTCTAAATTTCCCATAATACATCATCATTATTTATCATAAGGGAAAAATATTTTTCAATTCTTTCTTTTAATAAACATACTCATAAAACTGTATCCTTAACAATCATCTAAAATAGTGTGGATTAACAAGACTATACCTGACACAGATGTTAAGAAAATCATGTTGTTTTTTGTTGTTGTTGTTGTTGTTGTTTTAATATTTATTTTTTTAGTTGTAGTTGGACACAATACCTTTATTCCATTTATTTATTTTTTATGTGGTACTGAGGATCAAACCCAGGGCCCCGCGCATGCTAGGCGAGTGCTCTACAACTGAGCCACAATCCCAGTCCCATGAAAATCATGTTAAAAGTGAACATCTACTCATTCTACATGAATAGTCATCTTTGTAAGACCATATATGGACCATAATTTTATCTTCATCATTTAGCAAGTAAAAAGTCTTTGTAGGTAGCATCATTCATGTTACCACTTATGAAAAAAACTGGTAACAATTTAAACACACAAAGTAGGATCCTGCCTAATTTGAAACATACCTGCATATGGAGCCATTCCTAATATAGTGGGCATCAGTCCTCTGTAAAATCCAAGGAAACCACCTTCCTTTTTGTGAAGAAAATTAGAAGTGATATTACATTGTGTTTATTATGATAAAATTCAAAGAATAAAAACATACACAAACTGGAAAAATTATTCTGGGACCCACACTGAAATACAAGAATAGGCTTTCATAATTATTATTATTAATATCAGTTATATATAATTCAAAATCATTTCCTAAATATAAAAGGACATGTTAAATATGTGGAAGGTAAATATGAAATACCTTTGCATAAATTGTTTTGAATGCATGAATGATTCCTGTATAGGTGTGTTCCCCTTTCACCTGGAATGCTAGGCGTACTCTAACCATGTCAAGAGGGTAAGTACAGATAACTGCTGTCATACCTGGAAAGAAAATTAAAACTTAAATATAGAAAAAAAATTATGACACAAACATGGATGTGTATATGTATATATTTATGTGTATGTATGTGTACGGATCTCTCCTATCAATAGTAGTGTTCTCAATACCAGAGTAATGATGAAAACCCAATGAAATCAAAAGTGACATTAATGATGGAATTATAATCAGCTGGAAAAAAACACGTAGGAAGGGTCAGTCTGTTAAATTCTTTTAAAGTTCTTCCCATTTGCACTAGTATTCTTAGTACCAAATGGTATAGTATAAGTAGATCATGAGGCAGCTTTTTTGGAGTTTTGGGGATTGGATCCAGAGTCTCACACATGCTTAGTAAGTTCTCTACCACTGAGCAATATTCCCTGCTCATAAGGGGTTGTTTATTTTATTTTTTTAGTTGTAGATGGAACAATACCTTTATTTTATTTATTTTTATGTGGTCTTTAAGATCAAACTCAGTGCCTCACATGTGGTAGGCAAGCATTCTACCACTGAGCTAGAACTCCAGGTTGTTTATTTTTTAAGAGACAACATCTTGCTTGCTTGCCCAAGGTAGCCTCCAATTACTGAGCCTGATCACTCCTCCCATCTCAGCCTCCCAAGAAGCTGGAACTACAGGTGTGTACCACCTATATACAAAATAGACTGGCTTTTATTATAACAGTTTATAAAAACAATTTATTCTACTGCTTCTCTATGTATAGTTAAGATATCAGAAAGGATATGCTATATACCTCTGACACTAAGCAAGACATGTGATTTTGATTTTTTACTTATTTTCCCAAAACATAAAATGGAGAAATTGTTTACTTAATGGAACACAAAGAATTCTTTTCTTAAAATTATATTGAAGCTGGCATGGTGGTGCACACCTGTAATTCCAGTGGCTTGGGAGGCTGAGACAGGAGGATCGAGAGTTCAAAGACAACCTCAGCAATGGCGAGGTGCTAAGCAACTCAGTGAGACCCTGTCTCTAAATAAAATACAAAATAGGGTTGGGGATGTGGCTCAGTGGTTGAGTGCCTGCAAGTTCAATACCTGGTACTAAAAAAGAAAAACGACCAAAAAGATCACAAAGAATAAAAAAAATTGGGGCTGGAGATGTGGCTCAGTAGTAGAGCATTTGCCTAGCATAGTGAGGCACTGGGTTTGATTCTCAGCACCACATATTAATAAATAATAAAGGTCCATTGACAACTAAAAAAAAATTTTAAAAATTCAAGAGAAATAGAAATAAATACATAATCACAAGGGTTGGGTGTAGGTCAGTGGTAGAGCACTTACATAGCATGAGTGAAGTCCTGGGTTCAATCCTCAGCACCAAAAAAAAAAAAAAAAAAAAAAATTAAAAGTAAAACCAAATCACAAGGTCAAAAGACAAACATAAAACTGGGAAATAAACATTAGCAATATCTTCCTCAGCACAATGGCCAACAGCTGTAATCCCAGCAGCTTGGGAGGCTGAGGCAGGAGGATCACAAGTTCAAAGCCAACCTCAGCAACTTAGCAAGACCCTAAACAACTTAGGGAAATCTTGTCTCCATAAAAAACATTTTTAAAAGGGCTAGGGATGTGGCTGAGTAGTAAAATGCATCTCAGTTCAATCCCCAGTACAGTACCAACAAGAAAAAAAATTAACTTCTCAGAAATAAAATAGACCTACTCCTCTTACCTGCCATGGATCCAGCCATTAATCTGTGCACATGACCAGAAACTCCCAGCTTTGTGGTAATTAACTAGAAAACAAAAATACTGAATTAAATTATATTTTTTACATGATGTCCATTTCGCCATTTAATAATGAAGATTATCTAATTTACAATTACAATACTATATATTAACAACAATAAACTGAAAGTGTGAATGAGGGTAGTAGGATTAAAAAGCCACTATAGGGGCTAGGGATGAACTCAATGGTAGAGTGGCGTGTTGCTTGACAAATGTGCACAGGGCCCTGGGTTCAATCCCTAGCACCTCAAAATGAGAGTTTAAAAAAAAAAAAAAAAAGAAGGCAAATAAGCCACCACAGACAATGAGGCTTTGGTACAGTCATGGCATCGGTTCTGACTAACCACCTTGAAACATTTTTCTCATTGCTATCACTTTTCCTTCTTAGATAAGAGGGCTAGGGATGTATCTCAGGAATAGAGTTAGCAACACAAAACTTATGGTAAAGTAATTAGCTCAGTGGTAGAGTATTTGCCTAGCATGCAGAGGCTCAGGTTCCATCCCCAGCAAGGGAGAAAAAAGATAAATACCATTTGAAATGTAATCAATTTAACCCTTTTTAATGTTAAGATAATATTTGAGGAGACAAACTTTTTTTTTTTTTAAATGGTACTTGGGATTGAACCAAAGGGCACTTAACCACTGAGCCACATCCCCAGCCCTTTACATTTTTTATTTTGAGGCAGGGTCTCACTAAATTGATTAGGGCCTCACTAAGTAGCTGAGACTGTCTTTGAATGTGCTGATCCCTCTGGCTCAGCCTCTCAAGCCGCTGGGATTATAAGCATGTGCCACCATGTTCAGCCTTTCTTATTACTTTTGCTGTATTGGATTGAACTCAGAGACACTCAACCAGTGAGCTACATCTCTACCCGATATCCATCCACCTATCTATCTACCTACCTACCTACCTACCTACCTACCTACCTATCTATCTATCTTACTGGAAATTAAGTAAGAAATTAAGTAAAATGCTTTGCCACTGAGCTACATCCCCCAGTCCTTTTTTTATTATTATTTTTTATTTTGAGACAAGGCATTGCTAATTTGCCCAGGCTGGCCTCAAATTTGTGATCTTCCTACCTCAGCCTCCCAAATAGCTGGGAGTACAGGTGTGTACAACTATGCGCAGTTTATTTTTATCTTTTTGACTTTTCTTCATAAAGAATATATTCCCCATTCCTTTTTGTTTAGAATCAGAATAAAGTTGTATTTCAAATATCTAAAAAAAAAAAAAAGGAATATATTCATGGGCTGGGGCTATAGCACGTGCCTCACACATGTGAGGCACTGGGTTCAATCCTCAGTATCACATAAAAATAAGTAAATAAAGATATTGTGTCCATCTACAACTAAAAAGAATATTTTTTAAAAAAGAATATATATTAAGAATTGTAATGCAAAAAAAATAATATATTCATAAATGACTAACAACTATGGAATAGGTAATTCTAAAACCAAGTTATATTTACAAATTAAACATTATCAAATCTCATTCCTTATAAAGATATTACTTTATTCATTTATTGAAAGTAAATTAAAGTTCATGGGCTAGAGGTGAAGCTCAGTGGTAGAGCACTTGCTTAGCATGTGTGAAGTACTAGGTTCAATCTTCAACACCACATAAAAATGAAGTTATTATGTCCATCTACAAGTAAAAATAAAAAAATATATAGTTCAAAGTACTAGCATGTGAGTTCTATCAAAGTACTGAGTTCTATCTCCAGCACTACAAAATAAATTAATAAATAAATAAAACAAAATTCAAAGTAAATGTCTGGTCAAGTAAGTATAATATTCAATGACACTAAAGAGAAAGGAAAATTCAACTACCGTTTTATAATGCTCAAAAGCCATAAACTGGATTGCACCATAGGGAAAGATTCGAATCATCATTGCACCATTTCCTTTATACAATCCAAGGTATCCTTCCTTTTGGGGAACGGCCCGCAATGCAGAAAATACTCCTATTTTTAGAAAGATTTCAGAATAAAAATACAATTAAAATAGAAAATTATCTAAATTTGTTTTCATGACAATCATTGATAGAGATAACTAATCCATCATTCATAAAATAATTTTGCTAAGAATTATACAAATGGCAATTTCTATATAACAGATACATTTACTTAAAATCTTAATTATAAAAATAAGCATATATCTTAGATCAGGTAGGGGGAAGTGAAAGGAGGGGAAGGCAGGGGATGTGGGAATAAAAAAGACAGTAGAATGAAACAGACATTATTACTTTATGTATGTATGTGACTGTATGACCAATGTGATTCTATAATATGTATACTCAGAAAAATGAGAAATTATATCTCATCTATGTATGATATATATGATATATATAAGTGCATTCTACTGTCATGTATAACTAATTAAAACAAAATTTTTTTAAAAAAAGAAATATTTGTAGTGGCTATTGATCTATTTAGATGTTACATTTTTTTCTAAATAAACTTCTATAACATTCTTAAAAATAAGCATATAACATATAAAATATAAAGCCTACTATAGCAAGAACAGCTAAAAATTATACTAAATTATTGAAAATTAAATTGAGGGGCTAGAGTGTGGCTCAGCAGTAGAGCGCTCACCTCACACATGCAAGACCCTGGGTTCGATCCTCAGCACCACATAAAAAAATAAACAATGAAATAAAGGAACTGTGTCCAACTACAACAAAAAAATAAATATTAAAAAAATTTAAAAAGAAAAAGAAAATTAAATTGAGGGGCTGGGGCTGGGGCTCAGTGGTAGAGTGTTTGCCTAGCATGTGTGAGGCACTGGGTTCGATTCCCAGCAACACATAAAAATAAATAAAATAAAGGTCCATTGACAACTAAAAAATATATAAAAAAAGAAAGAAAATTAAATTGAATTACAAAATCTATAAAAGATTAACAATGGAGGGCTGGGGCTGTCGCTCAGTGGCAGAGCACTTGCCTAGCACGTGTAACACACTAGGTTCAATCCCTAGCACCACATAAAAAAAAAATAAACAAAGAAAGTCATTCTGTCCCTCTACAACTACCCAAATAAAACAAAACAAATATATATATATATATATATATATATATATATATATATATATATATATATAAGGCAATGGAAATATTTAAGAATTCAGAAATTGCACTGAAGATGACTGACTCCATATAAAAAGATAAAGGACTCTTTCTCAGACTGACCCAGATGTATGTGTGTTTGATGAAACTTTGTTTATGTGAGGAAACTACTAAATAGAACAAGCAAATAAAAAGATGATTTACTGGGACTGGGATTATAGTTCAGTGGCAGAATGTGTGTTTAGCATGTGTGAGGCACTGGGTTTAAATTCCAGCACATACACACAAAAACAAGGACTGGGGCACCATATAGCTCAGCTGTATAGTGCTTGTCTTGATCTCCAGCAGTACAAAAAAAAAAAAAAAAAGAAAACAAAAAGCCAACCTATTAAAATTATTTAAATGTGGGGGCAACTTTTCAATATTAGGATATTTTAATTAGAAATACTGATAAACAGGGCTAGGGTTGTGGCAGTGGTAGGGCACTTGCCTAGCATGTGTGAGGCACTGAGTTTGCTTCTCAGCACCGCATATAAATAAAGTCGGGGCTGGGATTGTGGCTCAGTGGTAGAGTGCTTGCCTAGCATGCACAGGGCCCTGTGTTTGATCCTCAGCACCACATAAAAATAAATGAATGCAATAAGGGTATTGTGTCCAAATAATATTTAAATAAATAAAGTCCATTTGACAACTAAGAAAAGAAAAAACAAACAAAAAAAGAAATATTAATAAACAAAAGTCAGACTTCTGCTAGGCATGGTGGTGCACACCTATAATCCTAGCAACTCTGGAGACTGAGGCAGGAGGATCATAAATTCAAAGCCAGCCTTGGCAGTTTAGCAAGGCCCTCAAGCAACTTAATGGGAACCTGTTTAAAAAGTGTGTGTGTGGGGGGGGGAGGCTGGGGATGTGGCTCAAGCGGTAGCGCACTCGCCTGGCATGCGTGCAGCCCGGGTTCGATCCTCAGCACCACATACCAACAAAGATGTTGTGTCCGCCGAGAATTAAAAAATAAATATTAAAAAAAAAAAAGTGTGTGGGGTGGGGGGAGGTGTGCTGAGGATATAGCTCAGTTGGTAGAGTGCTTGTCATGCATGTACAAGGCCCTGGGTTCAATCCCTAGCACCACAAAAAAAAAAAAAAAAAAAGAAGAAGAAGAAGAAGAAGAAGGCAGGACTGAGAATATGATTCAGGGGGCTGTAGCTGTAGCTCAGTGGTAGAGTACTTGCCTAGCATGCGTGAGGCCCTGGGTTTGATTCTCAGCACCACGTAAAAATAAACAAATAAAATAAAGGCACCCGTCCATCTATAACTACCCCAAAAAAAGAGAGAGAATATGATTCAGTGGTTAAACACCCTTGAGTTCAATCCCTGGTACCAAAAAAAAAAAAAAAAAAAAGAAGAAGAAGTTCAGATCCCCTTCCAAATTTTTCAATCAAAAGTTTCATCAAGGGCTGGGGTTTAGCTCGGTGGTAGAGCGCATACGTGAGGCACTGGGTTGGATCCTCAGCACCACATAAAGTAAAATAAAGACATCTATAAAAAAAAAGAAAGAAAAAGAAAAAGTTTCATCAAACACTACCCACCATAGGAACAAAGTAATCCAGACTTTGGGGATGGTACCAGAAGATCTCAGAGATGACACTCTCCCAAATTAACAAGCCAGTTATAATTCCAGACAAAGAATATGTGGAATGTAGCCCCCTGTTCCTGCTGATGGGCAGAATCACAGACTTTAGGACAGAAATACCCTGTTTCTTCTTTACTAGCAAAGAAATAAACTTTCTTTTATCTTTTTCTCAAAAAAGAAAAAAAAGTTTAATCAAGATGGGTGCAGTGGCACAGGTAAGTAATTTCAGCAGTTTAGAGGGCTGAGGAAGGAGGATTGTGAGTTCAGTGCCAGCCTCAGCAACTTAGTTAATCCCTAAGCAACTCACAGAGGCCTCTCTAAATAAAATACAAAAAGGGGCTGTGGATGTGGCTCAGTGGTTTAGAGCCCCTGGGTTCAATATCCTATACAAAAAAAAAAAAAAAAAAAATCATCAAAAATGAAAATAAAATCCTCTGTGGAAATAATTGGGTTTTTTTTTTACTTTTGGGGTTTTTTTTTTATTTGTTGATGGACCTTTATTTTATTCATCTATCTATATGTGGTCGAGGCAAGCGCTCCACCATGGAGCCACAACCCCAGCACGATGATTGGTTTTTATTTTTTTTAAAGAGAGAGTGAGAGAATTTTTTTTTTAATATTTATTTTTTAGTTCTCGGTGGACACATCTTTGTTGGTATGTGGTGCTGAGGATCCAACCTGGGCCGCACGAATGCCAGGCGAGCGCGCTACCGCTTGAGCCACATCCCCAGCCCCGATGATTGGGTTTCGACACTATTGTACATGGTGTGCCTTCCTCCTCAAAGCTTGTGCCTATTATTTTAAGAATCTAAACTTTATTTTATTTATTTGTTTTTATGTTGTGTTAAGGATCAAAACCAGGGCCTCATTCAAGCTAGGCAAGCACTCTATCACTGAGCTACAATCCCAGCCCCAAAATGAAAAAACATATATATAAAAGTCAAAACTAGGCTCCTTTCTAATTTTAGATTAGAAGAGGCCTTCCTATTAATTAAAACAGTAGGTACTCAACATCTAAGAAATGATATACCCCAAAAGCATTTTTTTAAAGAGAGAGAGAGAGAGAAGGGAGAGAATTTTTTAATATTTATTTTTCATTTTTCGGCGGACATAACATCTTTATTTTATTTTATGTGGTGCCGAGGATCGAACCCAGCGCCCCATGCATGACAGTCCTTCCTATTTTTTATTTTTTTGAGACTCACCTTGCCAATGCTGACCTCAAACTTATGATCCTCCTGCCTCAGTCTCCTGAGTCTCTGAGATTACATGCATATACCACCAAATCCAGCTAACCCTTGTTTAATTTGATTCAAAAGTGCAACAATTTAAAGTAAGTTAAATTTAGAACAATTTAACCTTTCCAAATTAATACTTGTTAAATATATCAACCTATAGGCTATCATTTTTTATTTCTTTAATACTGGAGATGTGTAAGTGACAGAAAAGTTTATAAGGTACAGAAATAAAGAGGAAGTTTCAAAAATAACTGATAATATCTTTCTAAAACTCTGTGGCAGTTCTGCATATACTTATTACATTATTCTTTAAAACTTGTTGATTGTCACATATATTTTGTTAAAAACATTTTAAGAGAAACCATTATTAAAAACGAAGTAATATAATAGTTTCAAAAATAGAAATCTAGTAAACAAAAGACCAGGGGAAGAAGATGAAGAGGATAGGATACAAGAAAGCACAGCCAGGGCTGGGTTGTGGCTCAGTTGTAGGTGCCTGCCTGGCATGTGTGAGGCACTGGGTTCCATCCTTAGTACCACATATAAATAAAT